>NC_056667.1:52131666-52456250 GCF_018350195.1 Panthera tigris | reverse complement strand
ATCTCTTCTCTAATGTGGTCTAATAGTCAACGATTTCTGAAGATACTATACTAATTTTATATTTTACTAGATGCTTCTCCATTAGATGAAATATATTTGGTTCTTGAATGAAAAGTCCATAGATGATGAAAAGATATTTGGAACTATGAGAAGGATGAAAAGCTAACTGGTGACACAGAAACAGGATGTACTTTTTGTTTTTTTGGGTTTTTTTTCTGATTTCTAAGTCATATGATAATGAGGATAATGGGAATTGGAGTAAGAGAAGTAATGTGGAGGGTGTTGTGAGAGTCCTTCACTGTGGCACATGTCCAACTTTATTTTTGGCCGCCAATAGGTGAACATTAATAAAGGGAACCCTCATTAAAGTGAAGTTGGGGGGCCAGAAGGTGGAGCCCTACTACCCAATTTCAATTACAGGAAGAACTGTCCATTATAGACCCCAACAGAAGAATCATCAGCAGGAAAGAATCATCAATTACAGATACCAACAGGGAAAGATGTACATTGCCTCTCCTATAAGAAACTGACTGCACCAGCAACTTAGCCAATGAGAAACTGTCATCATCCTGAACACGTGCTTTCAGAACAACTCCTCTCAACTTATTCCTTCTCTATAAAATCATGTTCCTCTTCCTTTGTTTGTTGGACTAGCCCTGTGGTTTTGACCTGGATTTCAAGTCCTAAATTGCAATTCTCTGCTATTCCCGAATAAACCCATTTTTGCTGGTCAAATAAATTTTAAAGGGTAACAGTAGCAAAGATATTTCCCACCTAGGTTCATAGGAAAGGGAAAAAGATGCTTCTTATTCTCGTTCTTATGTTTAGAAAAGGGCATCCGTTGTTACTTCCAAAGACTTCTTTTGATGGTTCAGCTAGACAGTAGAAAGCAGAATGATAGATGTTTTGAGTTAAGAAGATAATCAAATTACTCACTTTAGATTCCATTCTCTAGGATGTTTTAATTCAAGTTTCTTCCATTTATGATACTCTCCAATAAAATGTGGATCTTCAGGCACTGAAATTAGAGTTTTGAAAAAGGTTCAAAGTTTAAAATAATTCACTTTTAATTAAGTTGATATGTGGCAATGATGTATACTATATAGTTCAAGTCAAATTACAATGCTCACTTTCCAAATTTCTTCCTTTTACTTGAACTTTGTATTATTGGATATTTGAAATAAGTAGATTCTTCTTCAAAATTTCCATTATGGTGACATTTGTTTATATATCTTTTATAGTAATGAAGAAGGTGTTAAAATAACTCACATAGAAACTACAGACACCACAGTTTAACAAAATTCGAACTCAGCACCAGAAGTAAAAATATAAAAGTGACATTATAGGTCTTGATCTTTCACAAAGCAAGAATCTACAATGGATAATCATCCATTCCAGCCTCTGAATGAATCCCTTGCCAACGACAGAAAACTCTCCTCTCTGTTGTTGGGAAACTGCCTTTTCCATTGTCAGACAGTAAAGTCACAATGTCTTTCCTTAACCTGAGTGCTGAGTCTTTACTGGTCCTAGTTCAGATCTCTGCAGTAATACTGACCAGGTTCATCCTTTCCCCATGTGAGAGAGTCCTTCTAAAATTTGAAGATACCTATCAGAGCCTCAGTTCCCTCAACTTTATCTTAAGATAATGGTTTTCTAGGGACCTAATCATCCTCACCATCCTGGTGGTGAACTTTGCTAACGTTCCTATTAAAGTTTACGTCCAGAACTGGCTCCGGATCTTGATTTCTTTTGAATAGCAAAGATTTAAGTGGGTTACTACCTCTCTTGATCTGTGTGCTATGCTTCTATCACTTCAGCTCAGATATGCATTAATATTTTCTGAAAATCAAAGTACACAATTGCCTCATATGTTTGTGCTTAATTATAAGCCTTATGCCTTCCATAAAATTAACAAAAAATTTACTGAAAGTCAGATCATACACACAAACATATCTATCTATCTATCTATCTATCTATCTATCTATCTACCTATCATCTCCCTGTTTCTTGTAATTGTCCTGGGTTTATAGTCTTGAACTATTTAACCAACTAGATGCTCTCCTCCAGTCTTATCTGGAGCTTCCTTCTAAACAATGATTGATTAACTGTTGCTAGTTTGGTGAATTATGTCATTGATAGAAACATTTAAATTGAATAGTACTCATTTTCTTCTATTAATATTATTTTAGCCAGCAGTGTTCCTGTCTATTCTTTGATTTCTTTTCTTCCTTCAAACACACACAAGTACACATACATACATGCTTTTTTTTTTTTTATTTTTTTAACGTTTATTTATTTTTGAGACAGAGAGAGACAGAGAGAGACAGAGCACGAACGGGGGAGGGTCAGAGAGAGAGAGGGAGACACAGAATCTGAAACAGGCTCCAGGCTCTGAGCAGTCAGCACAGAGCCCGACACGGGGCCGAACTCACGGACCGCGAGATGGTGACCTGAGCCAAAGTCGGACGCTTAACCGACTGAGCCACCTCGCATACATACATGCTCTTATAGGCTTTATACTTCATACTCCTACTTCTACTATTTGGATTTATACTTCTCCCTTCCTTTATATTAAGGAAGCAAATATGAGCTCCTTAAGGTTCTTAGTGAGGTCTCATTATTTCCTTTAGATGATTATAATAACTACTATTACAGAGTTAATAGTACTTACTGCACATTGGGCATTTGTAAAGAAGGTACGTAGTGGTTACCACTGCAATATACACTTTACAGATGAACAAACAAAATTTGAGTAATGTCTTCTCATTGGGACTATTCATTACCACTTAGATGAAATTTAAATTTGAGGTTTCTATTCAAGGATAATTCATGTTGCCTTATTTTTTTTGAAATTGCCCTTCCTACATTTTCTATTTGAATATGTACATCAGTCTCTTCCTTATATATTATGAAACCCCAAATGGCATGGTCATCCTTCCTGGAATATTTCCATTAATTTTATATCACTGACTCATTTTCTTCATTGCTTTCTCTACTATCTGAGAGCTGAAAATTGCCACAGTATTTGTACAGACTTTTATTTTAATGCTTCCTATTTTATCCCCATAATTTTCTCATTCACCTGTTCTTGTACCATCTGATCATAAACTTCTCAAAAAGCTTATCATAATATGTATGTATCTAGACATAGAAGATGATAAATGAGTGATATTGATAGGAGGGAAATAATTAAGGGGCGGGGGATTGTGAGAGCGAGCAGGAGGAAAGGACCAGTGAAATTTCGTCAGTTCTTGAAGCTAAAATTCCCCATCATGACCATATCTTGTCTTTGTGGCAGTTCTGTAGTCTCTGGTAGAAAATCATCTATTGACTCCATGATAAACTTCTTTCTTCCCTTCCTTCTAAGGATAACTGGGCGTCACCTTTACTTTGTTTTTGCCATGACACATTTCTTAGGCAACATCTGTATAGGTTGATCTACATTTTTTTCCACTGCTGGGACTGTCACATCCAAAGAAATGTAGTAGCATTAATTTGCCTTAGCATGCTTTGTTTTCACATGTATTATCTCATACTACATAGAACAACTTAAAATAGATTGGAATGTTTCTTTCAAGGAACAGAAATTTAAAAATGAGGTACAAAGAGTTAAGTGACTAACCTAAATTCACTTAACTGTAAGTGGCAGAACTAGTACAGGGCAACTTCCAACATCATACTCTTCCCACTGCAGCCTTTCCAACCTTGGTTGCACATTGTAATCACCTGGGGAGCTTTAAAAACTACTACTGCCAGGTCCTGCTCCCGGAGATCCTGATGTAATTAGTCTGGGGTGTGCCTTTTACATGGGAATTTTTACAAGTTCCTCTGGTGGTTCTAATGAGTAGTCAAGACTGAGAAGCACTGCATTAGAATTAGATAATGCTGCCTCTTGCATCTAAATGCATTCTGGAGACACTTGCCCTGATTGCTGGCTCAAAGACTCAAAGAATGGAAGTCTTCTAGGGTGAAAGCAAACATCCCCATGATGCTTCAGGGTGTCTGGTCTGTCTGATGACAGCAAACAAACACCAGGAAGCCTCCACTCAGTATTACAGGGTACACTGGTCTGAAGGGATTTTTTTCCTTTAACATAAACATTTCCTTATGGGAATCATATTCTGTCATTAAAGGTGCTGTTACCCACAACCATATGTATTCGTTTGTTCTCTGCCAAACTTTTATTTGCCATTCTATACTGATGGATAGAGAACAGAGGATCATCAGTGCATTTCCCCATATGATTGCCTATGATTATAAACTAATAATTATAATTATTGAAAAATGTACTGCATATACTGCAGAGTTTGAATTTACATCTCAGGCTATAGAGAGATAGCATTTTTATATAATATTATGGAGGCAGTTTTAGTATGTGAAAAAGAGCAATAAATGTAGAGTCAGAGGAATTGGTTCAAGTCAAGAGTCAGAACCTACTTGTACTAATAATAAGCACACTTACTGAGCACTCACTATGTGCTAGGCACTGTTGTAAGTACTTCAGTGCTATGAGGTATGTGCTATAATTATTCTCATTTTACAGACGAGGGAACTGACAGAGAGGATAAGAAACTTACCCAAGGTCACACAGCTACTAAATGGAAGAACCAGGATTAAATATCAGCAATTTGGTTCCAGAATTTACACTCTTTATCAATGTATAATATTCCCTCTTACCTGTGTGACCTTAGGTAAATTTCTTAGCTGCTCTTGGTCTTGGTTTTTTCATCTGTAAAACAGAGTGATAACAGTAATAATGCCTGGTTCATAGTGTTGACATACTACTATACATGACATATATTGGTTGACAAATGAATAAAAGAATAAGATTGGGATGATCAAAAAATAATGGAGAGTATACTTTGCAAACTGTATTGTGCATGTATACACTTACCATTATTTTGGCACACATAACTATGGGTAGATTTGTTGCACAAAGATATGGAAAAGAGTTAATACCCCAAATCAAAATACAACCACTCATCAATATTCATAAAAAAGCTTTCAAAAATATGCACAAGAATTTCATAATCTTTCCAGTGATAAGGATGTAACTGTAGAAGCTGAAGTTATTAGAAGTTTCCCTTTGATTTCTCAGTGCTTGAAGAAGCATTCTATATGAAAGCTTAATCTTTATTACACACAAAATTAGGCCGTTAAAAAAGAGTATTGGATCTCATCTAGCTGAATTATCCAAAGACAAAATGGCCAGCAGCATATGTAAGGTTTAAATTTAAATTCAATTTTTAAAACAATGTTTATTTATTTTGAGAGAGAGTGTGTAAGCATGCAAGCAGGGGGAGGGGAAAACAGAGAGGGAGAGAGACTATCCCAAGCAGGCTCTGCACTGTAAGTACAGAGCTTGATACTTACACCGGGCTCGATCTTAGCAATCATGAGATCATGACCTGAGCCAAAATCAAGAGTTGGATGCTTGACCGACTGAGCCACCCAGGCACCCCTAAGTTTAATTTGTAAAAATAAAATGCTTATTATTACTGAAGGAAACCTCCTGAAACATTCTTATAACAAATCCCTAGAAGAAGAATAGGCAGGGTGATTGTGAAATCTTGTTCCAAAGGTTAGAATCAAAGTCTCTGAAATTCTTCTGAGCTAGAGGTAGCCACTAAAGCTCACAAAAAGGGTTGAATTACATACTAAGTTAGTGATAGATGTAGAAAGGAGAACCAAGTTAAACATTTTGGTGGCAAGTCTTTTAAAGAAGAAACTGTAGTCAGTGGTGCTTAATTAATTTCTTTCATTTTTAGTTGTTGTTTATCGCAACACAATTATTTCCAAATTTCTTTAAGTTCTGGCATGTGCTGCTATTATTATTAGTAGTAGTAGTAGTAGGTTTCATGCCCAGTGAAGAACCCAAGGTGGGGCTCAAACCCACAATCATGTGAGATCATGACCTGAGCCAAGATCAAGAGTCAGACACTCAACCGACTGAGCCACCCAGGTGCCCCTATTTATTTTTTTTCTTAGCAGTTTGGAGTTTCCAAATGTTTCTGTATATTTACATGTTATTCCAAAAAGCACCATTCTTCTTCTTCTTCTTCTCCTCCTCCTTTTTTTTTTTTTTAGAGAAAAAGAGAGCATGTGAGTGGGGGAAAGGGGCAGAGAGAAAGAGAATCTTAAGCAGGTTCCACACTCAGTGAAGAACCTGGGATCATTACCTGAGCTGAAACCAAGAGTCAGTTGCTCAGCAAACCGGGCCACCCGGGTGCCTCTTCCATAAAGCACCATTCTCAACCAGTTCGTTTGTTTTATGGTTGAAGGAGTTGGATGTTGAGTTGTTCCCTAGAATGTGCCAATTGCCTCTCTACCCCTTGTTTGTTAAGGGTTCCTGCCTCCTGGAACCTATCTGAGTTCCTAGGTGCCTCCACATAGGAGGTACTCAAGATGTGTTTGCCGAGTTGACTAAGCAGGACCCAAACACATATCTTTGAAATGAAGTGTACTTTGAAATATTCATCTTTGAAATATTCATGTACTCTGGTATCAAAAGTAATAAAATTCTTTATAGTGATAGAGTTGCTAAAGATTGTGTTTCTTAAAGCACCTTTAATCATTTTTCTTAACCACAAATCTATGATAAGTGAGGAAGGTAATATGTGATCACAAAATAATAACTAACATCCTGAAAGAACATGTAATTTCTTAGAAGTTATTGATCTAATTTATCTTTTTAATATTTGTTAAGCTTAGTATTGTTTTGTTCTCTAATTTGTGTCTTAAAACTACACACTTTTTTTTTTTGGTGATATTTTGTTCTATTGAAACCAAATATGAGCCTATCACAATGGTGAGATGCAAGTCGATGAGACCACAATTAAGGCAGTGGTCATCAGGATGGAGTGGAAAGGGAAACATTTTTTTTTTCTTTAGAGCAGGGGAAGGGGGTAGAGGGAGAGAGAGAGAGAGAGTATCTTAAGCAGGACCCCTACATGGGGTTTGATCCCACAATCCTGGGATCATGACCCAAGCGGAAATCAACAGTCGGTCATTCAACCGACTGAGCCACCCAGGTGCCCTGAAGGAGGAACTTTCTTAATGTTGTAGGAGATAAAGTAAACAAGGCTTAATCTGGGAGACAGAGAGTTCTAGGAAATGTCTTTGATTCTGGTTTAGGCAAGTAAATGCAATAATGGTGATCTACCCCTAACCCAGAGAGCTAATAAAGGAGGGAGGCTAAGTTTTGGGACAAGATAATGAATTCGCTTTGGGATATCTTAAGTAGGAGATGCCTGTAACACATGTAGGTGGGATGTCCAATGCACAGTTATAAATATGCATGCAGAATTCAGAAGAGGCGTTGGCTAGAAATGAGGCTTTGAGAATTATTGGCAGGTAGGCTAATGAAAACCATGGTGATAGCTGAGGTCTCTCAAAAGAGAGTGGGCAGAGAGAACTGAATGAAGAAGATTTTGCTAGAGGTGCCTGGGTGGCTCAGTCAGTTGAGTGTCTGACTCTTAACTTCCCATTGGGTCATGATCCCATGGTCGTGAGATCATACCCGCATTGGGCCCCATGTCGGGCTCCAAGCTGAGTGTAAAGCCTGCTTGGGATTCTCTTTCTCTTTTGTTCCCTTTCTGCCCCTCCCCCACTCGCATGTGCTTTGTCTCTCTCTCTCTCTCTCTCTCTCTCTCTAATAAAAAAAAGTTTTTGCTAAAGAAAGAGGCAGGGGAGCACTGAGGAGGGGAGGAGACAAACCATGGATGATGGTGTCATCTAACTCAAGGAAGGCATAGCAAACAAGAGTACAAGTAAAGATAAAGACTAAAAGGTTTTGGCGCCTGGCTGGCTCGGTTGGTGCGACTCTTGATCTCAGGGTTGTGAGTTTGAGCACCACACCGGGCGAGGAGCCCACTTAAAATTAAAAAAGAAAGTTATCACTAAGCCTGGGAGTTAGGATGTCATGGGTAACTTCAGAATGCATCATTTCAGCAGGACAGACTGGATAACCTACTTGGATCCAAATAATTAAACAGCACACAAAAGATTCAATTAAATAAGACCAGTAAGCTGTCTGGCTCTCCGCTTTTGCCTTTTTGGCTCCTAATGTATGATGGCAACAGGTGATTCGTCCCTAGGTTGATCACTGAAAGCCCTAGGCTCATATGTTTTCTTGTTGTCTTTCTACTTAATACTCTCTCTGGCTTTGAGGATAATTGTGTTTAGAATCAAAAAGGCTCCTCTTGCTATGAAGGCTTCTTTTTGGGGTGAAGGGAGTAAAGTAAGCCTCATGAGACTGAGGACTTCATCTTTTATTCCTCCAAAAGTCTATCTTTCCTTCTGGCTTTTAAGAAGACTGCAGTCCAGGGCTCTGTACAAAAGAGGAACCAAATTAATAGATGTTGAATGATTCATAGATAGAGGCAACAGAGAAGTTTATCACCTTCAGATTACAAATATATGTCAATTAGTCTTTGAAAGCAAGACAAGTTGAGAATAATTAAGAGATTAATATATACCAAAAGGACATAAGATAAGGCTAGATCACCTTACATGGACTTCTATAATACTCTGTGGCTTTGGATGTGGCTATTCCAGACCATGTCTTGTAGTAATCATTAAATGAGACTGCCTTAGTTGATCTGAAAATATACATAAAAATCAGGCAATGAGTATTTGCAAGTTTGCTTTTTAAAATTATTTTATCAGATTGGACAGTTTCAGATAACAATATCTTGCCGTAAGACAGTAAACTCATTTGCAGTTTCTAATAAGTGATCTAACATTAATTTCTGCACTAACACATAAAAATCACAAAAAGAAAATCTTGCCAAACATATTTCAAAGATAAATGTAAAATGCGCATCCATGTGCATATTATAAAGAGGAAAATATAGGTTTAAGATATCTGCCTTTCATGACTAACATCAAAAAAAGAATTTTAAGAAAAGCATCAGATTTGCATGTTTTCTCTTTCTTCAATAAACTGTTTTCTTAAAAAAAAAAAAAAAAAAAAAAAGAGGTTAGAGTGGGAGAGAGCCAAAGCATAAGAGACTGTTAAAAACTGAGAACAAACTGAGGGTTGATGGGGGGTGGGAGGGAGGGCAGGGTGGGTGATGGGTATTGAGGAGGGCACCTTTTGGGATGAGCACTGGGTGTTGTATGGAAACCAATTTGACAGTAAATTTCAAATATTAAAAAATAAAAAAAAAAAAGAAACAAAAAATAAAAAAAAAATAAAAAAAAATATTTCCTTCTTAACAAAAAAAATAAATAAATAAAAAATAAATGGTTTTCTTAAATATCTATGCCAAATTTTAGTAAAATCACCTTTATTTCCCTTTTATAATGAGGAAAAATAAAACACCAGAATTGAGATCAGTTTAATTTTCACACAAAATCTGGCCATTTTCATAGAGGGGGGAAAAACCCAACTCTTTTCTAGTAATCTTGCCTGCACTTTTCCTTCCTTGTGCTAACATTACTTTATCCTAATGGTAGAGCAAAGATTGTTAGAAAATACTGAACAGGAACTGTGAAACAGTCACTTAAATGACTACATTTCCAACCTTTTTTTATACCAACATTTTGACTGCAGAGATCCTCAACACTCTACAAACAAAACATGACTTTGGGATATTTCAGATGTGTGAAATCACCAATTAACTGGCTTACATAGATGCTGCATCAGATATAAAAGACCTTATGTCTGTTTTCTTTGAAGTTCTTAGCTCTTCGGAAGAAGTGACTTTTCAGTTAGAACAAGTACACCAGCATTAATTTTCCTAGGTGAATTGTAGCTACCTTGAAGTAAATATCGGACTCAATTTTGAAATGGATGGTACAATAGCTAAATTGTTTAATGCATTCATTTATTTAAGTGATAATTACAGACACATCATTTTAAGAGTAACATTCTTCAAATGCGTTATTGCTTTTGCAATCACACGTAAGTAGAAATCTGAAACTGGGTGAAGATAAATTAATCACTGCTATTATGGCTCCCAGAGCTGCGTGCGGAGCTTTACACCAGTAAATGACATATTAAACTAACATTACTTTTGCCAACGAAATGTTTCAGCATTTGGCAAGAGAGGTAACAAAATGAAAGGCTGCATTCTATCTCCTGCATGAAGAAGCTGGTGATCAATTTGCTGTCACAGATCATTTAGCAGACAACAATGACCCAAGAGGAAGGAAACTGTCAACACACTGTCTCGTGAAAAAAAAATACACCATCTTTAGACACAATCGTCTCCATTGTTTTTTTGTCTGTTTGACGATGACCCATGACCCTCTCCCTTCCCAGTGGTGTCCTGTTCAATTTCAAACTGTTAGCCTTCAGGGGCTTTCTTTTCTTCCCCAGAATAATTTAAAATATTACTCAAAAAAGGTGTAACTTCAGTATAGTTTGAATACACAAAGCAGAATGTCTTAAACATTTGAGAAAATTTGCATTTCCAATTCTGTAAAAGAAACAGCCCCTTAAAATAAGAGAACAGTAACTATTTTTATGGTAATTCAGATAAGCTACTAAGTTTACAGGGAATTATACAAACTACACGTGTTTATAACTTGAAACATGGACAGGAATTTACTGAGTATTATCATTGGCATTATGAATATGAAAAAGCAGGAGATATAATTTGAAACTGAACATTAGAGCCTATTAGCCTATTGGGAAAATAAGATATATACCCAAATTGGCAAATGGAATAGCTCTATGTTTAACACATAAAGTGTTACATCATTTAACAGAGACATTTGGAGATGACAATGACAGATAGTTCTTTGGCAGTGGCAGCAAGCTAAAAAAGTCGGAAGAGGGAGGTGTGACTTTGTCTCGGAGGCTTTAGGGAAGGAGTCACCTGGGATATGAACCTGGAAGAGATGGAAGCATTTTAGGCCAGGAGACGAGTATTAGCAATAGCTCAGATGGGAAGGAGCACGGTGTGTGCACGTGCACATGTGTACAGACCATGCTGAGGGAAGAGACAATAATGACAAGAGAACCGACCGTAGTGGAGAGTTCCAATTTCAGAGCAATGGAATTCGACAAAATAGTTGAAAGTGGGCAATGCAGGGTCTTCAGATGTAGGCAGAGAATGGGTTACAGTTGATTCAGTATTCTGATTTATTGGGTGATAGACAGCAATCAGAAGTTCTTGAATAAGGCAAATAAATTATGGAACGAGTGTGTAAGTTTTTTCTGGCTTTAGTATGCAGGGTGGAGCATATAAGAGACCAAATGCAGGTGGACAAGCTAGGAAACAGATGCAGAAATTCAGACAAGAAACGCAGAGCCAATAGAGGGTGGGAGCAGAGACTGCGGAAGGGAGGAGACGAACCTCTGACACACTAAATGAAATGACTGGACTGGTTTTCTGATAGGGTGTGTGAAAGGTGAAGGAATCTGGGGGTCAAATATTCTTCTAAAGCCCGGAAGACCATTTAGTTTTGCTATTAACAGAAAGCATCTACAGAATCTGAAGTAAAATATGAGTTTAAACTTAAACATGGGTTTTAGGTGATGACCCTTAGGAGTGTGACTGAGAAATTGAGACTGGAAATAAGAGATTAGGGTCAAATCAACATAAAGGTTGATAGATGATGCCATTAGGGAAAACAAACATAGAAAGAGTAAGTAAGTGTTTAGAAAAGAAAGATCAGAAGCCAATTCAGAGTTAAGAGGAGCCAGTGAAGGAAACAAAAAGGATCATAAAGGGAAGAAGAGAGTCAAGGTAGTGTTACTTCATGGAAGCAATATCCCACCCATAACCCAAGCCTACTGACTAAACCCCTACAAATCTCTGGATATTTAGTTATGTAGCATCATGATTAAGAGTACAGGCTCTGGAATCATCTGGCGTGTGTTAAAACACTCAGGTACTGCTACTTGCTAGCTGTGTGACTCCAGGCAGAAAATAATTTCACTCCTGTTTCTTCATGTATAAAGTTAACTTAGAACTTTCTCCAGTGGTTGTGGTGAGCATTCAGTGAAGTCTTCCATGGGAACAGCCAGGCAGGGAGTTTAGCATCCCTTAACCCTCAGTGTCAGCTACAGCTGCTTCTCTCCATTGCTCTGAATAAGTACCTCATCATTTCTCTTCTGCAAACTCTAAACAGCTTCCTAATTGTTTTTCTCAGCCTCTCCCTATTCCAGATTATCATGCATCTGCTTGCAAACCATGTTTGGTGACTTAATTCTACAGGATAAAGTCTAAACACTTTCAAATAGAACTCGAGGTGTGTTAGCATCTGGCTATTTCCAACCGTTTCTTCCACTATCATCTGCACGTACAGAGGCTCCATCATATGGAACTTCCTGCTGATCCTGAGTTTGCCACATATTACATTTCTGTATGTGTGCAAGCAGTCCTATCTAAAGACTCGTTTGTCTCCTGTGCCTATCCAACTCTTACTTACCAAGGTTCCAGTCCAATAAAAATAGTATGTATATGAAGGTTGTCACAGTGGACATTGTGGTCGCCTCTCCAACAGTAACTATTCCATTCCTCCCCCTCACGTACATGCCATTCAGCCTGACAGGACTGACCTCCACCCTGACTCTAAGTCAGGGCCTGATGGGTTTAAGGCTTTCTGACAATGGGAACTGTTTAGGGACAGGAACACGACCTAGAAAGACCCAGTCAGACTGAAATTTATTCTCACTTTCCAGTGAATCCTGATAACTGGCAGTGTCAATCCTCTTTGTTCTTCTTCAAGATTGTCTTGTTATCCTAAATCCTTCGCATTTTTAGATGTACTTTAAAACCATCCTGTTAATTTCCAGGGGAAAAAAACTGCTGAGATTTTGACTGAGATTGAATTGAATCTATAGATTAATTTGGAAAGAACTGACATTGCAATAATATTCAGTCTCTCCCAAGTCACAAACTTTGTATATCTATTTCTTTAGGTCTTTTAAAATTTCTCCTAGATACATTTTGTGGGTATTGGCATAGATGTCTTATTCATCTTTTGTTATGTTTTGATGCTATTGTAATGGTATTTCTAACACTTCCATTTCTATGTATTGATTGCTAGTATATAAAAATATAGTTGCTTTTTTAAATGTTCATTTTCTATCCAAGGGCCTAGCTAAATTCACTTATTAATTTTCGAGCTTTGTATATTCATTTGGATTTTACTATTATATAATCCCATTATCTGTGAATAAAGATGGTTTACTTCCTCCTTTCCAAACTTTATAACTTTTCTTCCTGGCTTCATTGCACTGGCTAGGACTTCTAGCACAGTGCTGAATAGAAGTGGTGATAATGGACATACTTGTCTCATTAAACTCAGGAGGAAAGCATTCAACATTTCACATCTGAGTATGAGGTTTGCCATTGGATTTTTATAGATTTTCTTTATTGGAATAAGGAATTTCTTCTCTATTCCTACTTTGGTGAGAATTTTTATCATGAATGGGTGACAAATTTTAGCAAATAATTTTTCCTGATTCGTTGAGATCATTTTGGTTTTTTTTCCTTTATTTGGTTAACTTCGTGAGTTACGCTGATTTAAAAATTTTAACTCAACCTGGCTTTCCTGAAATGAAGCCCTCTTAGTCATGATGTACTACCCCTTTTTATGTATCAGTGGATTCAATTTGCTAATATTTTGATTAGGCTTTATGCTTCTGTGTTTATGAGAGGTTATGGCCTATAATTTTTCTTTCGTGTAATAATCTCAGATTTTAGAATCAGACTTTGAAAGTTTGGAGCTATACCCATTTTCTCTATTCAGCAAAAAAAATTTGAATACTTTTCTTCAAAAACTTTTTTTTTTTTAATTTTGAAATACAGGCATACCTCGTTATATTGTGCTTTTCAGATACTGCAGTTTTTGCAAATGGAAGGTCTGTGTTAAAGTTGTGTCAAGCAAATCTGTGCCAGTTTTCCAACAGCTTTTTTTCACTTCCTGTCTCTTTGTCACATTTTGGCAATTCTCACAATATTTCAAACTTTTCCATTATTATATTAGTTATGATGATCTGTGGCCAGTGATCTTTGATGTTACCATGGTAATTATTTTGGGGTGCCATGAACCACACGTGTGCAGTATGGCAAACCTAATCGGTAGATGTGAGTGTTCTGGCTGCTCCACCCACTGGTCGTTCCCCTGTCTCTCTCCCTCTCCTCCAGTCCCCCTATTCTGTGACAGAACAATATTGGAATTAGTCCAACTAATAACCCTACGATGGTCTCAGCGTTCAAGTGTAAGGAAGAGAAGCAGAAGCTAGACATGACTAAGCTTAGGGAGAAGGCGTATCGAAAGCTGAGATAGGCTGAAAACTAGGCTTCTTGAACCAAACAGCCAAGTTGTGAAGGCAAAGGAAAAGCTCTTGAAGGAAATTACAAGTGTTACTCCACTGGACACAGGAATGATAGAAAGCAAAACAGCCTTAATGTGGATATGGAGAAAATCTGCATGGTCTGGATAGAAGATCTCACCGACCACAACATTCCCTTAAGACAAAGACCAGTCCAGAGCACGGCGCTAACTCTCTTCATTCCGCGAGGGCTGAGAGAGGTGAAGAAGCTGCCAAAGACAAGTCTGAAGTTGGCAGAGGTTGGTTCAGGGGTTTAAGGAACGAAGCTGTCTCTGTAACATAAAGAAGCAAGGTGAAGCTGCAAGTGCTGAGGTACAAACTGCAGCAAGTTCTCCAGAAGGTTTAGCTCAGATACTAACATATGTGATATTTCATAACCCATCCTTCACATCCTTTTAATGTTAGTAAGTAAAAGTCTGCAGAATCATGTCCAAAAAGACACTTCTATTTTCTTGATATCTAGCAACCAATCCCCTTCTCCCTCACAACTTCTAGTTTTGTACCTCAGGTCCTGATACACTTTGGTTGCCCCTGGCATCTGGATTCATTTTTACTTTTTATTCTGGATGTCAAATTACTTTCCCTTGTGTCGGGTGGTGGAGAAATTATGCTCTCTCACACTTCCATGCTTCTGAATGTGTTATTCCCTCTGCCTGAATGTCCTTCTCCTCTTGTCTGTAGGTGAATTCCTATTCTCCCTTTAGAAATCACCTCAGGCATCACCTTCTCCTGGAAGCTGGTCTTTATATGCCCCTCCTCCCACTCTGGCAGTCCAAGCTTTAGGAAGATATTTCTTCCTCTATGCTCCTCTAACATCTAGATCTCATCTCTGTAATAGGACTTACTATATTGTAAGTATTAATGTAATAAAACAATTAATAGGTATGGTCCAATGGAATGTTAGATTGCATTTAACAGAGGTAGCACCAGTGAGAGGTGACTTGGTGAAAAAAATATAAGCCTCTAAAGGAGGGCTTTAAAAAAAAAAGCTACAGGAGAAGAATTTTATACTCAATATGACTCATTTTAAATATGATTCCCTCTGACTTTAGCATTCCCCCCAGCCGCAATCCTGGTATTAGCCCTGTGGCCTTCCACTACATCTTTTGGTAGAAGTTGCTCCCTATATGGTCCTATAGGATGGACAGTCAGGCACACTCCCCGCACTATCTTCTCTTCAGAGGAGAGCTTCCAATCCTAGACTATAAATCATGTGAGACCAAAGATTATATATTATTCAGCTGTGTGTCCCCAGTATGGGAGCACAGTGTCTATTATGCAGCAAATGCTCAGTGAATATATTTTAAATAAATGAGTAAGTAGCTGTTCTCCCAGAAGCCGCCCTATATCTTGTTAAGTGGCATCCTACAGCCCATGTGCAAACTTCCCAGGTGGTAAGCACAAGCCTAAACCATTTTTAATTACGGAACATCAACTGGATTCCCCCGACTATATTCTACTCAACTGACTAGACTTTACCTATGTTTTGCTTTATCTTTTGGAAACAGGGTCTTAACTGTCTGGCTAGGCCTCTGGAATTCATTTCTGTAGTCAGGTTAATACTTTTAGCTCATAAAGTAAAGTCCTAGCATATGGTGCTAGACAGACAATGCTAAGAGCAGCATCTCTTTTGGAATAACTTCTGTGAGACCTCATTGTACAAGTCTACATAAAAACTAAAAACAAGGGGCACCTGGGTGGCTCAGTCAGTTGAGCGTCCGACATCGGCTCAGGTCATGATCCCGTGGTTCACGAGTTTGAGCCCCGCATCGAGCTCTGCACTGATAGCTCAGAGCCTCGAGCCTGCTTCAGGTTCTGTGTCTCCCTCTCTCTCTGTCCCTCCCATGCTCATGCTCTCTCTCTCAAAAACAAACAAACAAACAAACAAACATTTAAAACATTTTAAAAATTAAAAGCTAGACATAACTGAGCTTTGTCCCATAACAAATGTACCAGGGGTAAACATTTGGAGCCACAGATATATAATAAATTGCAGCCTCCTATATACTAGGAGTGTAGAGTATCATTGAAATATAGATTATATTGCTTCAATTGAGTCCTAGAGATTTCTCTAGAGATTGCAGGCTAGCACTATGGGAACACCACAGATAAGACCTGATTCCAGCTTCATTTATTCTGGGTTTCATTCAGAGGACCAGCCAACGCTGAAACCACAGAAGTTCTTCTGGCCTCCATTTCGCTGCCTTATTAGTAAATGCTGGCACCGTACTTTTATGCACTGCAAATGATTATACCACAAATAGAAAGAGCTTTGTAAAATTCCAGGGACATTCATGTTTTAGAGGAGATAAAACAGTGTTGGCACATTCAACAACTATTTACCACAGGTCCATTTTGTGCCAAGAAGGTAAGTTGCTTCTTTCCATTTGATAAGTTTAAGGGGCAGCGATGTCCTTTACTGAATGCCAACAGGGTGCACTATTTATTAGAGTGTACTTGCCTTCCTGAAACTTTCCAAGACTTTCACCAACCGAAGCCACCTGAGTTACCTAACTTGCTCATCTTTTATATAGGGCCGGTCAAGAAAGCATAAGCTGAAGCAAGTCATTTCAACACTAGTTAACTGTCTTCTATATCTGACTGACTACAAAATTAAGGCTGATGGAAATGCTCAAGAAACTAAATACTGCAGAACTATAAATGAGAACATTGTCCTGTACCTTGTTCAGGTGTTCATGGCTAAACTGTTGCCACATTTTCATGTTATCTCCTAAAAGGTACAATGGACTCATCCCTAACTCTCATCATTTTCCTCTGGGACCTTATATTTCCCTAATTGCTTGGCTTTTTATGATGTGTAAATGGTTTGTGCTCATTATATTCATAACATGTTTTTTCTTTATCCGCAATAAAAAATGAAAATTAAAGGAAGAGGCAAGTTCATATAATTACATTAAATTTTAATTTAATAGTCTACAAAGAATTCAATCACTTTTCCACATTCTTCCCAAAAACAACATTAAGAAAAAAGCATTGTAAGAGGAAAAGAGATCTACTTCCTTTTATAGGTTAAAAAGCGAAAATTTGGAGCACCTGGATGACTCAGCCAGTTAAGTGTCTGACTCTCGATTTCAGCTCAGGATATGATCTCATGGTTTGTGAGATGGAGTCCTGTGTCTGACAGCACAGAGCCTGCTTGGGATTCTCTCTCCCTCTCTGTCTACCCCTCCCCTGCTTGTGCTCTCTTTCTCTCTCTCTCAAAAATAAATAAACTGTAAGTAAGTAAATAAATAAATAAATAAAGTAAAAATTCAATTATGATAAAAAATATAAACCGTTTAAATCAATAGTCCTTTTAGTAAATAAATTGAGGTCATGAGTTCGAGCACCATGTCAGGTGTAGAGATTAAAGAGAAAGAGAGAGGAAAGAATGAAAGAAGGAAGGAAGGAAAAAAGGAAAGAATTGACATAGAATATATAAAGAAAAACTTACCTGGGGCACATATGTGGTTCAGTTGGTTAAGCGTCCAACTCTTGATTTAGGCTCAAGTCACGATCTCAGAGTCATGAGTTTGAACCCCATATCAGGCTCTGCACCGACAGCCTGCTTGGGATTCTCTCTCTCCCTCTCTGCCCCTCCCCCACTTACACGTGCATGTGTGCTCTCTCTCTCAAAATAAATAAACATTTTTTTTTAAAAAAGAAAAACTTACCTGATAAATTTATCTGGATCTTTAAGTGACTCAGGCCTGTCATCTCTCACTGTAAAGAAAAATATGAAAGGAATCTGGTTGACTTAGAAGAAGGAATAAATGGTTTTATGTACACTCTTTCCAAACCCTCAATAAAATAGTAATAAAAGAATAAAACTAAAGTATAAAACCTCAAGGAGAGCAACAGAAAAACAGGCAGAAAATCAAGGTGAAAGATGTTAAGTGGTAACTGTCTTAGCCAAAAAACTGAAATCAAATGACATGATGAGGGGACACCAATAAAAAGCATGTGAATTTACACTTCAGAACCTGGGAAACAATTTAGGAATTGGAGATGCCAGATGCCTCTGACTATGTAATTTGTTGTGCAAACCAGAGCACAGAGTAAAGGGGGGTGTTAGAAATAATTATAGCAGGACTGTCCCAGGCAGTCCGGTGTACATGAACACTCTCGTTACCAGTAAGAGAGATAGGGTCCAGTCCCAAAGAAGATGGCAGGATTTGGCAAGGTCATTGGGACCTCCATCATCTGGCTTTGAGCTCACAGCTTAGCGTGTTCTTGTCAATACGCCAAGGCAGAGACCTGAGACCTAGCTGTTCAGGCTAGACAAACATCATGTTATGGAAAGTTTGGGGAATGAGAGGCATTTGCATGTCTGCATACCAAATACCAGGCTTAGGCTTAGGCTTAGGCTTAGGCTAATGAAATTAATTCCAGACCACTGATTATGAGGGAGAAGTCCCCATGTATTTAAGGTATGTACCAGCACGAGGCAGGGCCAAGCCTGCAGATTCTGGACCATAGTGGCTACAACCTAGTAGGCCTGTGGAAGGCAGAACTGATTGCAGCTACTTCAGTTTTTTGGAACAACAGAGAGTTAATTGCCCTTTTCTCTATGAAAGCCCTTCAAATATTTGAAGACAGCTTTTACAGCTGCCTTTTATCATTTCTTCCATTAGCTAAACATACAGTTTCTTCAGCTCAGGGAATGTGATTCTCCAGATTGAGCATGCTGGTAACTCCAGATGAGGGCCCTGCACACCAGAGTAGGGTAGGATTTTCATACAACAGGTACCTGGTGGAAAAGCACTTTCTATACCTTAAGTTTATGATCAAATAAATTCCCCAAGAAGTTTTTCAGGGAGTTCTGCTGCCAAGTCAGCTCTCTCTTATTCTTTCCTGGGAAGTTTTAATGCTCTGATCCCAAATGAATGACTTTATGCTCATCCTATTAAATTTGGAGGCACAAAGGAAGGGGAACACCTGGGTTGAAGGTCTGACCTCTGCAGCTTGCTCTCTGTGGCCTAGGGCCAACCACTTCACCAATGACCCTCAGCTTCCTCACTGAGGAAGAGGCTGAGCATCAGATGAATAAATGTGTGTGAAAGCATTTTGTAAACTATGAAGTAAAATCAGGATCTAAGTTTACATGCAGTTTTTCATTCATTCATTCTACAAGTTTTTATTCAATACCTACCAACAGACAGTACACTGGGTATTGAGGGTGTAGTTCCAGCCTATAATCAATGCCTCCAGAGAGGATACAATTTGCTGCTTCTTGAGTTTCTCTTTTATACAATTAACTATCTGTTCTAGTTTTGGGTTATCTAAAACTATGGTAATTCCTTTTAAGCATTTTCTAGCTCTCTTTATTAATCTTTTAAACTATATGAAAGATGACTCTTGAAGCATTCTAGTGAGACATTTTTTTCAAGTTGTTACAAGTAGTGGCACCTGGGTGGCTCAGTCCGTTGAGTGTCTGACTTCGGCTCAGGTCATGGTCTCATGGCTCATGAGTATGAGCCCTGCATCAGGCTCTGTCTCTCCCTCTCTCTCAAAAATAAATAAACATTAAAAAATTTTTTTCTAAAGTGTTACAAGTAATTTATTCTCACTGGATGAAGTTTTTCACAGAAATCCACATAGTTTGATACCCTCTAATTTAGAACAAGTTTTCTGCTACTTCTCCCCTGCCTCCCACCCCCTTAGCAGCTGTCTCTGCTGCATCATGGACACTCTTGCCCTTGAAAGCTGCAGGAAGTCAGTCTCTTTATGGAACCCTAGGCCACCACTCACAGTCTGGCTGAGGTGGCAAGCAAGCTAACTATTTACTGTCTTGGATTCCCACATATTTCACCAACATAACTAAAGAATATGGTGAAAACCTGCCAAAGTTCTATTTGCTCTGTTGCTCCTGTGCAGGGAGATTTAGCAACTGGGGCAGCTTTTCTGTCTGACTTTATGGCACAGCTGGAGAACCAAAAGGAGTGAAGGATGGCATCTACTAGACAGGAGGACAAAAGGAAGGACTCTAAAGTTTTTTTTTTTTTCTCATCCTTCCTTTTTGCAGGGCAAACCCAAAATCTATTGCACAGAATCATTTGCTGTAGAAAATCCTTTAAAACCAGTTTTTAAATTTCCATTTACTAGACTGTGGACATAGCTTTGTTGTAGAATCTTTCTCTATAATGATGGTACTGTAGGGCTCAATGAACGGTTAAGTGATATAAATTGTTTATTCATTCATTCCACAAATAGTAACTGAGTGTAGAGGATACAGTTGTGGATGCTATAGTATTCCAGTGGGTCAGAAATGTGGCCAGAGTGAAGCAATCAGACTCCTCTGTGTACAAACCTGTTTCAAAACTGTCAGGGATTGGTTGAGGGACTCCATGACTATCATGACGTGTTTGAAGATACTGAAAAAGATGCCTGTCATCACTGCTTGATTTGCACCAGACCCAGAAGTCCTATGGAGGAGCACTTGAACTTGGTCACAATTGTACAGACCTAGCTAATGGACTGGCAAGCCCTACAAAGGGAAGGTAAAAAGAAGCAGGGGACATCTGAACAAAAAAGTACAGAGAGCTCAGTTTGAGAGAGCAAGTCTGAACAGCAAGGCTTGCTGTTGGGGAGGTAATACCAGCTATGACACATGGCTGCCGTGTGCCGCTAGAAGGGGGAGGGGCAGGACATAGAGGAAAGAACTGTCCCTAGGGGCCTAACCCTCATTTGTGGCAAACCTCCCTGGTCATAAGA
This sequence comes from Panthera tigris, assembly GCF_018350195.1. Taxonomy (NCBI): domain Eukaryota; kingdom Metazoa; phylum Chordata; class Mammalia; order Carnivora; family Felidae; genus Panthera; species Panthera tigris. The sequence goes on along the minus strand of NC_056667.1, from coordinate 52,435,240 downwards.
AGCCAACAGCATTACTCTGCTAACACAGAAACAGTGAAGACGATGGGGGTAAGTCATGAAGAGGTCACTGGCAGGATGAGAGTGAGCAAAAAAAAAAAAATTGTATATATATAAAAATATATAAAAATATTATATATATATATATATATATATATATATATATATATATATATATATATATAAAACACATCACTGGTCAATAGAGCAGAAAGATTCAAGAACTTCAGGTGTCATTTCCACAAGGACTCTTAGAAGGAATACGAGAGGAATACTCTTCAGAACAAAAAGCTAAACATATTGCTTGCTAATCAAGAGGAAAGGAGTTCCAGATCAGTAAGATCTGGGGTATTGCAGATGAAGTCTGGGAAATATCCATTATAGATCGAAGAGTTAAAATCAGACGTCATGTCTTTGTGATGGGTAAATAATTTTCAGTCAGTACCATCCATCCTTATGACCATAACATTTAAAAATACTAAGCTTATGATTGCTGATAACCTTTAAAGAACAACTTTTGACTAGCTTTTTGATGACTGAGTAGCTTGACAAAGCAGTACAGTAGGAGAGATCTTAGTATGATTTCATTACTGAAAATGGATACAAAAAACATTCCCTCATGTAACAGTTATTTGCTAGGTCATTCATTTGCATAAATGTATAATTAATTGGCAAAAAACAGTAAGTAGGCACTTCTTACATTGTGATGGTTGGTTGAAAAATCTTAGAACTATTTGTTTGTACAGAGATTCATCTTTAATCAGCATTTGGGCTGCTTCCAAATTCACTGGATTTTCTAGCACTGGATTCGAAAGCATAACCTACAGGAAAAAAACAGAAAAATTAGAGTTTTTAAAGTAAACTTTTTTGTTAGGGCAAAAAGACAAGCAAACACATACAAGAATAACAGCATTTATTAAATGTCTACTATGCCTCCATCTGGAGACAGATATGAAGACAAATGAGACATGGTCCCTACTCTCAAGAAACTCTTGATCTACCTTAGTTTTATACTGCACGTTCATGAGCCAAACAAAGCAAGTTATAAGTTCCTTCCTATGACCTATTCCTTTCTACCACATGAATTTAAGTTCAATTTATGTATAAATTAAACTCAACATTAGGAAACACTGAGACATTCCCATTAAAAAATAAAAGTTTACATTTTATTTTTTAAATGTTTATTTATTTATTTTGAGAGAGAGAGAGAGAGAGAGAGAGAGAGAGATAGAGAGAACTATTGAGTACAGGGCAGGGGCAGAGAGAGAGGGTGAGGGAGAATCCCAAGCAGGCTCTACGCTGCCAGTGCAGAGCCTGATGTGGGGCTCCAGCTCATGTACTGCAAGATCACGACCTGAGCCAAAATCCAGAGTTGAATGCTTAACTGACTGAGCCACCCAGGCACCCCAAAGGTTTACATTTTAACATAAGACCATACTTAGATATGGATAAGCAAACATATGTATTAAGGCTGTGTATACCTCAATATTCCTCCAGATCCCTGAATGATTAATTTTTTATCTGTAGTTTTCTACTGCTGCTGTAACAAATTAGCACAGCTTTAGCAGCTTAAACAATACAAACTTATTATCTCACACTTCTGTAGGTGGGAAGTCTGGGGTGATTAGGCTGGTTTCTCTTTTCCAGATTTAACAAGACTAAAATCAAAGTGTCGGCTGGCTGGGCCCTTATGAGAGGTTCTGAAAGAATCTGTTTCCAAGCTCATTCCGGTCGTTTGTTAGCTGAATTCAGACCCTTGAATTTGTAGGACTGAAGTCCCTGTTTCTTTGCTGGCTGTAAGCTGGGGGCCATCCTTAGCTACAAGAAGTCTCTTGCAGGTTACATTTGGACCCCTACATCTCAGAGAAATTAAGGTATTAAAAAAACCCTTCTTATTCTTGGAATTGCTCTGATGTCCCCTCCTGCCACAACCATTCTCCTTCTTCCACTGTATTTCTCTGAGTGACTATTCTGTCCTCCTCTTCTGTTGGCAACAGGCCATATAATTACTTTGGGTCCCCCTGTATAATTCAGGATTACCTTCGTATTTTAAGGTCAGTTGATTCATAACCATAATTCCATCTGCAAAGTCCTTTTACAGCAGTATGTATATTATACTGAATAACCAGAGGATGGGAGTCTTAGGATATCTTGAAAATTCTGCCTGCTATAGTATATGTGCATCTGGACAAAATAGGGTGACCAGTAGTAACCAAAACTTGATAGTTCCGCTAAACCATAATCTTGTCTATCCATCACCTCAAATTTTTAATTATTTTCCCAAATTGCAAGTATTTATTCAATAATTCAGTATTGTGACTATTACAACATTCAAATTAGATAATAAAATACAGCCAAAATAATAACTACCAGAATACCTACATGTAGATCCAAGTGGATAATTGTGGCTTATGTGTCATGGAAATGATGGCAGTCATGACCAATGAAAGCAATAATCTGACATCTGATATCTCAAAAGCATTAAGAATTTACTGCTGTTATTTGAGTTTTTCTGTTTGGAAAACACATTTGAGCTATGTTTCCAAGAATATTATAAGTTGCTTGAATAAGGATTCAGTGTGGGTTGCACTATACCTCTCAAAGTAGGCAGGAAACAGATCAAACTTATCTTCAAGAGCAAGCTTTTGGTCTTTGGCTGGAGAGGCAATCTTACTCAGAGGCACATCTGGTAAAGTTTATTCAACAGTCTTCATGTTGACACTGTGCCCAAGACCTTTCCGTATAATGTGTACACAAGCTACTACATGTACTTAATGATTTTTAAGAACTGGAATATACTCAAATGTATCAATCAGACACCTTGTTAAAATAGTAAAAAAAAAAAAATAAAGGTCCAACTTTTAAATCAGCCCTGTGATAGTATGAAAGAACATAAAGCAGATTTCCAGAGGATAAGTACAAAACAAACCTGAAGCATTGGTAAACAACTGTAACTGTAGGTACAATTTATAATTTTCAATTAGTTAAAGCCCATGAATTTGGAATTCCTTTTATGGATAGGTGTTGGTATTTACCTTTGCACTATATATTGAAGTACAAGTGTTCTTAAAATATTTTATGAGATTATAAAAATTTTAGGAGGAAATGATTAGTATAGTTAGACTTTAAAATATTTTAAACACATTTCAAATGCTACTCCCTTGAAAAACAATGTGATAATTATATGTAGGTCTCATCTGTTATTTAAAGGGAAGTGTTCAGAAATGATGGCCTATCCATGTACTGTCCATTACAGTAGGCACTAGCCATATGTGGCTATTGAAATTTAAATTAAATAAAATAAGTGAAAAACTGAGTCCTCCTCAGTTACACCAGCCACATTTCAAGTTCTCAGTAGCCATGTGACTAGTGCCCACTGTATTAGACAGTGCAGATACTGGACATTTCTGTCAGTGCAGAAAGTTCTACTGGGCAGTGCTGACCTCAAAAGGACCATTAAATAGCTATTAAAATATTAATTGCAGCAACATGAAAATTACTTGAGATAAAATATTAAGTGAAAAATAAACAGGTCAAGTAATTTATAGATATAAACCATAATTGAAACAATGCAACAATTCAGGTTCGTTCTTCCATTTGTGTTACTTAGTACCTACCGTCAGCATTGTCCTGGGTAGGTACTGGGGAATCAGAGATGAATTGGACCTGTTCCCTGACCTCGAGGAGCTTCTAATCCAACAGGAGAAGACAGATAAGAAAGCAGTATGTGCTTTACAGTATTACAGTGCCCTGATAGAAATCTGTTTAGAGTACTACTTACTGGGTGGGGGACAAAAGAAATTCCTCAAACATCAAACCCGTCAGTTCTACCTATGAAAGAAAGTCAGGAAAGGTATCCCAAAGGAGGACTCATTTGCCCTGACTCTGCTGATGGGAGCAGCCGCTTGCCAGACAGACCGAGCAAGAGGGAAGGAGAGACTGGGTTGTCAGGCAGAAACCAGACTGGGCACTTCTCAAGGTCCAAGACTTGCTTGAGTTTGTAACTTTAGAATTGAGAGCTCTATAAATGCTTTTTAACCTGAACTGAACCACGCACTGTGAGTGAAGAAAAGCATGAAGATATAATACGAGGGGGCTGCATGGTACGTCAGGGAGAGAATGAAGCCCAGGTGTGAGGACAAGGGGGTTGTTTGTCAGGCAACAGAACTGAGCTTGACACTGTAGTGAATGTGGAACTGAAAGATTTCAAACAAACAAAAAAAAAAAACAAAAACAGAGGAGAAAACATTACAGGGAAATGTTAATAACAGCAGGATTAGGGGTTTTCTTTATGACTATCAGTAATTTTCTTTTCCTTTCTACTATCTTACAGATCTGTAACGTGAGCATGTTTGTTTTATAAATCTATCTGAAAAATAAAAAGACAAACAACTGTGTCATCTACTGGCTTTCCATGATATATTTGGCTGTACTTTGCTGTCACTTTGTTAAAGGTAAGAACAATCATAATATTAACTAGCTTTTATTGAGTTCTTTTCTTGGACCACTCACGATTCTAAGTTCATGTGTTAATTTATTTAATCCTCACAAGTTATACAAGGGAGTTACTAACAGCCCCATTTTACTGATGGAGAATTTCAGGTATTTAGAAGTGAAGAAATTTGTCCCGTGGTACAAAGGTGCGAAGTGGCACGACGAAGCACCCTGAACTCAGAGCCCTAAATCTTCCTTTTATTAAATTAGTCTGCAATTCAAATTCTCTATCATTTCATTCTGGATTGCCCTCACTCATTACATTTTGGGAACATTTGGTTTTACTATTCTTCGGGCAGATCCTAATTTGGGTAGAAGAGATTGGAATGTGACTCACTCTGAAGGAATCCAGAAGATCAATCCCAGAGACCTGCATATCACACTCCCTTACTTCTTTCCAGTGTTTGCTCAAATATCTCTTCCCAAACATGGCCTAACACAGGTAGATGCTCAGTACATATTTGTAGAATGAATGAATGAATAAGCTTGAGCATTTAATCTTCAAAAAGATTATTTTTCTCAGTATATACTAAGATGACTACACAGAACATTTTTTTTCAAAAATAAGAAACAGAATTTCTCTTATAATTCTGTGTGATGGAGAGAATTCAATTAAGCCAGAATACTTTATTCTCTAAGTATTCCAGATAATCAACATTTAATAGTTTATTTTCAGATATTATTAATGATATAAGTAGGTCCATGGAAAAGACATCGCTGAGCTGGATTATAGGTGGTCAAAGCAAGTGCCACTGAAATAATTTATTTTAGCACCAGAGGAGAAAGGAGGCTCATTGAGGGACAGAAATAACACAACACTGAGGCATGCTTCTTAGGACGATGCATCCAAGAGGCAAGGGGGCATTCCAGAAACAGGCATCAGTCTGGGGGGGAGGGGGCAGGGAATCCCTGGTTTAATTGTTCCCTGGGTTTGATATGAAAGTTATAAAAGAGCAAGTCGCTAGCACTGTCAGAAGCCAAGCTGATAAAGCTGAACATTTTAAGTTCTAGCCATTTGATTCACCTCTCTGAGCAAGCAAGATTCATGAATGAAGAAGGATCACATCCAATATTATGAAGTGAAGTTAGAAGCCAAAAGAAAACTTAAGACTGTATTTCTAGAATTGAAACCATCCGGTTCTTTTTTTTAAATAAAATATGCATTCTCTCATTGTAAAGGGACCTAACCATCAATTTCACTTTAAAATAATAATCTTTGTAAGTCCCACTTTATAACCTTGGTGTAAAAATCTTACTGATTTACATAAGCTTACTCAAATCCTTCAAACATTTAAATATGCATTGTACATCTTATTCCTTATATTTTGAATAACTGGGAGAGTTCAAAGTATTAAAGAGAGCATTAGGGGTGCCTGGGAGGCTCGGTTGGTTAAGCACTTGACTCTTGATTTTGAGAGTGGTCATGGTCATGAGATGGAGTGGTCATGGTCATGAGATCGAGCCCCACATTGGGCTCTGAGCTGACAGTGTGAAGCCTGCTTGGGATTCTCTCTCTCTCTGACCCTCCCCACTTCTCAAAATAAATAAATAAACTTGTAAACAAATTTAAAGAGAACACTGTATTACTCTGTTCTTACCTGGAGGGTAAATAGAATGCTGCTCAATGTATAGCTTGTATTCCACTTAGCAGGGTCGTCCAAAAAATCTATACAGGCCCGACCAGTATTTTGGTCTACTGTATTGAAATAATACATTAATATTGACACATATAATAAAATTATTATTTACAGTTTATGAACATCAAAATATCACAGGCAAAATCAGAAAGCAAACGAGAAAGCAGAAAAGTATTTTCAGTGAATGTGACTGGCAGTTGATATAGTGTAGCTGTTAAAAGCATACACATAGATCTGAACATTGACTCCCCTGCTTTGTCAGCTCTGTGACCTTGAGCAATTTAACTTTACCTCTCTAGGTCTCACTTTCCTAATGTGTGAAAGGGGGATACAATGAAAGAAACTATCTTCACTGAAAAGAATCAAAAGATAAAGTACGTTTTATTAGCATATTAAAAACTTTTGTAAATAATAAGAGAAACATTTGCACCCTAATAGAAAAACCTTGCCATAAAAAGCTAAGAAGTGAAAAGAAAATTGTGAAAAGGTGAAAAGAGAGCTGTTGGATTTGACATCGTGTTGTAAAACTATAATAATTATAACCCTGGAGTGGGATGTGAGATTAAACAATGTGATAACCTTTAGAAACAAATCCTACTATGGGTTACAATTGTTGTATGTTAAAAGTGCAATTATGAGTCAGCGGCAAAAGAAAAGATAATCAACAAGTGTGCAGACTACTCATTGTCCTCTGGTATCTACTCTTCCTTTCTTCCATTTCTTCTGTGATAAGAAGCTCTATGCCTGCCCCCATCTCCATCCCTCTCTGTGATTTTAGATAAACACATGGTTGCCCGCATTTTCCCCAGCCTTTCCTCCAGTGAGATGCGACCATGTAACTAAAATGTAATCACGGGATATCAGCAGAAGGAAAGTGTGCAACTTCTACATCATATTTCCTGAAGGAAGCTGTTTTGCCCTCTGTGGTTCTCCCCCTTCCCACTGGTCACAGAGTAAATGCCTTACATCCAGAAATGATACTGCATGATGAGGACAGCAAAACCTCTCTGCCAGCTTTGTTCTGTTATATACAGATTGGAAAGATACGTAGAGCTTAGCATATCCCCTGACACAGTTAATTAACTAAATCAGTATTTTATTTTATTACAAAATTTTTTGTAATGTTTGTTTTTGAGAGAGGCGGGGTGGGGGGGGGCGGAGAAGCAGAGAGACAGGGAGACACAATCCAAAGCAGGCTCCAGGCTCCTAGCTGTCAGCACAGAGCCCCACGTGGGGCTCAAACTTGTGAACCATGAGATTATGACCTGAGCCAAAGTCAGATGCTTAACCAACTGAGCCACTCAGTCACCTCAGTTAACTAAATCGGTATTTTAAAGAAAGAACAGAGTTAAATATGACAAATAAGACTACAGAACAACTAAAAGAATATTAAAATGATGATTTGATTGTGTTTGGGGAAAGGGTCAGCTAAGTTTAAAGATAATTACAAAAATCTCAAAGGACAAGACTAATAGATATGATTACATAAAAATTTTTAAATCCCAGATATAAAAGAGCCAGCATAAGCAAAATTTAAAAATTAGTGACAGGGGGAAATATTTGCAACATCTAAGACAATGTAATAAACATTGCTAAGTCTGACAATTTGTAAAATAAGAAATACCATCAACAGACATGAAAAAATGTTTAACTCGCAAATATTCAAAGAAGTGCTTATTAAAATAAAAAAGTGAGATTTTTATAAAATTGGCAAAAAAAAAAAAAAAAAAAAAAGTCTCTGAAGTTTCCATGCCCAGAATTGGAGACTGATAAAATGAGAACTTTGTATACAGTTACTGGTGGAAGTGTAAACAGCATCCAGAAAGGCAACTTGGCTTTATGTATCTAAAGACTTAGAACTATATACAGCCATCTTTTGGAATTTGGGGGCTAATAAATAATACTCTGCTCCTCCCGAGTTCATACATAATGAAACAGGCCTAACTGTGAAACATCAACTTTACTGTAGGTTAGATCGAAATGGAGAATGCATGATCAATGGCTTTAATCAAGCTCCACAAAAAGCCCCCCCTGATTTGGACTTCACACCCAAACTGAAGGCCTGCCCGTTTCTTGCCTGGAGAAAGTGAGACAGCACCCATTCTCTGGGAAGGCTGGTTGGAAATAAAGTGTTGAGAAAGTGCTGAGCCACACGTGTTCAATTTTTCCTCCTATTTCCCCAACAGATAAGTCACTCAAGTAGTGACGGAGGGAAAGACCAGCAATCACAGATGTTCTATACTTTCTCTCCTTGAGACAGAAGCTCTTTGTACTTTGTGGAAATGGAAGGTTTGTAACTATGAGTTAAGAAGACCACCTCCCCCCCACCCCATATTTAACCAGTAACTTCATTTGTGTTTATTTTAAGCAAATAATATAAAACATACACAATGAATTTTGTACCATAAATTTAATTTTATCCCTTAAAAATAGGGATTTTTTAAAATTACAAAGTAATAATGTACTTGGAAAAAATTATATGAAAGTATATAAAGTAAAATATGAAAACTCCCTTGCCTACTAATGCCACTCTTTAGAATTATTACTAGTTGGGCTATACAAATATACACACACATGTGTGCGTGTGTGTGTACGGTTTTTGTTTTTTTCATTAAATGGAATTATATCTTACATGTTATTCTTTGAAGTGTGTGTGTGTGTTTTTTTTTTTTTCCATTTAACAGTGAATCATCAACATATTTCTGGACATATTTATTTATTTATTTATTTTTTGATGTTTGTTTGTTTAGAGAGTTCTTGCAGGTGAGAGCAGGAGAGGGGCAGAGAGAGACAGAATTCCAAGCAGGCTCCGCACCGTCAGCACAGAGCCTGATGTGAGGTTCAGTCTCACAAGTGCAAGATCATAACTTGAGCCAAAATCAAGAGTCGGATGTTTAACCGACTGACCCACCCAGGTGTCACTGGACATATTTACTTAAAAATATTTGAACACCAGATATATGCCAAGTAGTGAATATTCTTGGAATATAGCAATGACCAAAAAGTCTTGCTTTTATATATCTTCCTTGTTATGTATATAGCTGTAAGATATTTTATTTAAAAATTCCAATATCAATGGACACTGGTGTTTATCTCCCTTTTTACTGTTTCCAACATTGTTATTGGAAACAAACATCTTTAAATATTAAACATACTCTTCCACACTTGTGCTACTATTTCTATGGAATCATTTATAAATATGGTATTACATGGATTTAGGGCTGTTTGCCCTTTATTGCTGATTAGAAACTGTCAAACTGCTTCCCACATAGGTCACACTAAGGTCATCATTATGTCAGAACCCATGTTTGCCTACCCCTACTAAAATTGTGTAGATTTTTAACATTTGGTAAACATAAGCAATGAATCATAATTTTTGTCTTAATATGCATTTATTTTCTTACTAGTGTGGCTGAACATCTTTTTGTGTTTATTTTTGTTATGTTTCTTCTATAAAGTGTTTGTTTATAACTTTTGCCCATTTTTCTATTGCTTTAATTTTTCTTACTGATTCTTAAGTGCTCTTTATATGTTGTAGATATTCTGTTCTCATTGCAAATATTTTCCCTTGGTTTGCAAAAGTCATGTGTTTCGTCTCTGTTTATAATATTGTTGGACATAGAGAAGTTTTAAAAAGTTTATACAGTTTAATGTACCATGCTTTTTTCATGGATTCTAGGTTTTATCATATTTGAAAAGGCCTTCCTCATCAAGCTGATAAAAATTTCTATTAGATTTTCTTCTTTTTAGTATGTAAAACTTTTAGATTTTTGATATATCAGGAATTCACTTTGTATATAACTTGAACAGCATTCTAACTAATTTCTTTCTAAAATGTTAATTTGTCAGTGCATCATTTTTTATGATAAAAAAATTAGACGCAATGAGAATATTGAACAAAACGAGAATAGTTATCATTTGGTCATCAAAAATGACCTTTGAAGAATGTTTAATAATGCAGAAATAAACATGTCATTTTAAAAACTTCATATGTAATATTTCAACTATGTAGAAAAAATACATACATAGTAAAAAGAAAATAAATTTAAGTGTTGAGAGCAATAGCTCTGTGAGTTAGGATTCAAGTTGATAATTTTATCGTGCCTTTGCATATTTTACCCAATAAGCATGCTTACTAATATAACCATAACAAAGTTGTTAAAAAGAAACATTCTTAAACACTTATGAGGAACAAGGACAATAGGGACAGAGCCCCAATGAAGAAATCTCATTTGGTCCTTACCATTTGGATGAAAAGGAATTGTTAAGAATTTCACAACTGGAGGGACCAAATTGTACTCCGATGTAAAATTTATTGTCAGTTGGAAGAATAATCCTATGATAAAGACACAAACATTTTTACAGAAGTGTCATGTGGCACTGATTACCTGAAACCTGAAGTTTCTCTACACGTTAGCCTCCTCAAGGTCCCTGGATTTTTATTTATAAGTAAATTGGATCACAGGGTATGTAGACTCCCCTACACAGTATAACACACTCTGCACAATCTAATCCCACTGTGTTTTCAGCCTGCTTCCCATCAACCCTTTTTGCCCACTGACTCCATCCCTTAACACCTGCCTCCTGCACTGTATGGCTCATATTTACTGAACTCACTGTTCCAGAACCATTTCTTGTTGATAAGCTTTTGCCATGCTGTTCACTCAGACTGAATTTCCTTCCTCTCCTTCTAAACCTGACAAACTTTTACCCGTTCTTAAGGATTCAACTCTAGTGTCACTTCCCTGGGAAGCCACTTCTGACTTTCCAAGGTGAAATTAACTAATCACTGCCTCCTCAGCATTCCATTCAAAATCCATTACTATCAGGTATTATATTTTTTTTACAATTATCCACTTATGTTTCTCTCCCCTGCTTCACTCGACAAATCTATCTTGTTAAACCACAAAGAAAAAGTGCATGGTCATTAACGTTTATAGTGGCCCAGTCTTCTTAAAAATTTGATTTGTGAAAATTTGGGGGGAAAATCACAGAGGAAAGAAGTGAGAGATAATTGTGGGATTTCTGTGCAAGTAGGAATTTTGATAGCTATTCTCTGATTTCATGGAAGGCTTACATGATATTCCCAATTGATATACTTTACTGTGTCTGCTTCTTAAAAGTGTAAGAACATTAACATTTGGCATAAAGAAAAATTCAAATCTAAAATTTCCATCTATGTTGACAAATGGCAAGAAATTAAGGCACATAATGAAAAAATAACACGTGAATACTTTTAAAATTTTAGAGAATTTGTATATTATAACCTTATATACATGAAAGAAAATAGGCTGATAATGGCATAAAGACTTTTAAAAAGCAAATTAGTTTTGAAAACACAAACCTTGCCAAACTGTATTCTGTAGACCTTGAATACTAGCTCCCCATTCCATCAGATCTTCACTTACAGGAAAGGCAGTAATACCCTTTAATTTAAAAAACAAAGCAAAGTGGAAGATTAAATATCACAGCTTTGAAGATCAGATATCAAATTACAATGAATTCCAAAAACTCCACATTTTCTTTTCCTGATAAATTTATTTATTTGTTGATTTGGGGAGATGCTAGATATTGTCTTATTACACAGAAGTTAAGGTAGATTCCAAGAAATACACACAATAGTAAATTTAAAATAAATCATAAGCATGGAAATTGCAAGCGGGACTACAAAGTCAAGACTGAGATGTGTGGCTTATATAAATCAATAGCTAATTTAAGATTTCAAATAGAAAAGAAGGAAAGAGTTGGAAAGCAGGAATTTCTTCAGAGCTTTAAAAAACTATATGGATGCTCTATTGAAGGAATGAAGTAAAAAATTTTCATTAAGAAAAACACAATTCCAAAATTATGCTTGTATATAAAAATAAAATTTTCATATATTGAGTATATGAAATGACAGTATGAGTACTGTCCCAATGGATGGACAAGAATGTATTTCATGCAAAACTTTATCACTTATGCTGAGGAATACTTAAATATAGTTGACAAACATTTCTGAGCAACCACATCGTTATTAAGTATGTTAAATGCTAGTTTGGATAAACATTATAATATTTCCATTTTCTCCATTATCTATATTTACATATCACTTCTCCCTTCATCAAATTCTCTTTTACCAGAGAACTACAAAGTTCAGGTAGAGCAGAAACAACATCAAATGTTAGGTTTGTGCATCCGGGATGTTTGTTGTTGGACTCAATAATTGTTCTAACATCTGCAAGCGAAGACAACACTTCTATAGCAGGGGTCGAAACAGAAAAAAACCACTTAACTACACCTGGAGCAACTGTTGGTAGCCCTCTGTGCATTCCCTCTAAGGTGGCTTTCTTTCCATTCTTTCTCTTAAGTACCCCCTCCCCCCCCCTTCCATTTTTAATTCTCCATACCATAAGTGATACATCAGCCTGTGGCACCTATGGACCTCACTGTGGTGGCACTCAGGGCAAAGCCTTCCTCTGTGTTAAAATTATAAAGGAAAGGCACTCGTGCATTATGATAGCAGTTGGTGAAAAGTGCACTAGACAGTGATTAGTAGAACTTAAGACTTAAGAGCAAGGCGTTTGGAATCAGAAAACCCTATGATAGAATCCTGGGGCCAAATATTTACTGAACCTTTCTAAGACTTAGGTTTCTATTTAATGTAGGTAAAACAAAACACTACTTAAAAAAAAAAAAGTTTACTTATTTATCTTAGAAGGGGCGGGGCAGAGAGAGAAAGAGAGAGAGAGAATCTCAAGCAGGCTCCACACCGCCAGAGCAGAGCTAGATATGGTGCTCGAACCCACGGAACAGTGAGATCATGACCTGAGCCAAAATCAAGACTCAGACACTTAACCAACTGAGCCACCCAGGCACCCCAACACTACTTATTTTATGATATTGTAATTAATGAGCCACAGCCCTGCACCTACTAATTACTACTTGCTATTCAGGGCTTAAATACGCATAAATTACTTAGCATAATATGCTCAATATTGTGAACTGTTATTATGAAGTAATAATAATTGTTATTATTATAGTGTAACAGTGCAATCAACTCATTAAATAACAATGCTGCAGTGGCAAATTAGGTTTAACTAAATTATGCCTTCTAGAATAAACACGGATCAAAATGATTTTTAAAAATTTGTACCCCAGCGAAACCCATCCCTCCAGGTTCCCGGTACTTACCTTAAAATTGTTCTCCTTCAACTCTTGGAAGTCTCTTTCCAGCAAGAAGTAAGCCCTGCGGTGCATGATAAGGCAGCAAAGGGCCTGGCACTTGTCCCCACACTCCTAGGCTGCACTCTGAGACAGATGTCTGAGATTACCGGTCACTCTCCCACTCCGACATAAATCTTGTTTTCTAGAGCCCCAGAACGCTGTGTCCTCCCAACAGAAGTGGCTCTAAATTGGACATAGAACAGTGACTTTTTTTTCTCCTCTGACTTCAAGAAGGAAACCGGGCACGTGCTCAACTGCGGTGTGCGACCGCCGTGCCAGCCCACAGCCTGGTCTCAAGGCAAACTTGGATGAGCACCTGGCACAAACCCGTGTCGTCCGTGCGGGCGGCGAGCGGGAGAGGTGTAAGCTCAGGGCAGCGTGGGGCCCTCGTTAGTAGGGTAGTTTACGTTTCACAGGTGTAACTGGGTGCCCGCTTCGCTGGAGGTCGCAAATCGGTTGCCGAGCAACAGAACCCTGCGGGAAAGGAGTGGGGGAGTTTGGCTGCCCCTCATCCAATCAGCGACCGGGGCAGGCCTCTGGAAAGCTTCGCAGCCAATCGTCCAACAGTTTCACTTTGACAGGCCAATGAGATCTGTTGTCAAGACAACAACCCCCGCCCCCCACGCCAACTCGGTGGACTGTACCCAATTAGTGTAGAGGGTGGGGTAAAGTCCCAGGATCTTTCAGAAGCCTTCACTCGCAGTCCTTTTCTGAAATGCTTTCACTCTTCTTTGAATATCAGAAACTGTCTGGTAATAAGTAATCACTACATACAAGTCTGAGCTTATTAATCATAACGTATATGGCAAGCTATCATTCATAGTACGTTACAAATATTACTATGTCGTCAAACCCGACAGTTGCCTTAGGAGGATGCTCCGGGAACAAGGAAGTATTTCAAATGTATCAGGTTCCCATCTTGTGCCACAGGGTTTTGCACTACTTTGCCTTCTATCTAGACATTTACCACATTCCTTCCACCCTTTTCCCCCACCACTTTTCCTTAACTCGTCGTTCAGATTTAACTTCGCCCTCATGGAATCTTTCTTTTGTGATCCTAGAGGACCCTATGTTTACCTCCTCGTTAGCATTTATCACACTGGATCACAACTGCTCAACAGACGACAACTGTCGTCTTCTACCGCAGACTGTGAGCTACTGAAAGGTGCTCGCTTGCCAGTGCCGACTACAGAAGTTGACATCATTGTTCAGAGTACCTTCTGGTTAGCTAGTTATTTAGCTAATTTTACAGAAACTGGCTATCAGTTAAATTAGTTCATGCATTCCACAAACATTAAGGACTTCTTATGTGCCATGAAAACAATTCAAATGAAGTGACTGACTTTATGTCTCCTTTATGCTTTACGGCTCCAGGATACAATAAAGTACACAAAAACAAAACAAGTATACAAAACAAAAATCATAATTTCAGATCGCAGTAAGTGCTGGCTAGACAGTAAAAGACTAATGTGACAGAGAGTGCAGTAGGTAGTTAAGGGTTAGATGTGGTCAAGGAAGGCCTCTGTCAGGAGTGGTTTTTGAGATGATACCTGAAAGATAAGATGAAAAGGATCCAGCTTTATGCAACTGAGGGCAGATACTTCCAGGAAGATGAAAACACAGTAGTTATAGTCAGGGAAAAGCTAGGCTTAAAAAAGGAACCAGGGAGAGCTAGAGAGAGTAGAGGGAGATATAATTAGGGTGGGGCCTTCCCTACATGATGGGAGGTTTGGGTTTTATTTGAACAGCCATGGGGATCCATTCAATGGTTTAAGCCAAAGAGAGTCATGCTCTGATTTCCATTTACAAAATTTCTCTGGCTGCTTTGTGGAGAATGGATTGTGGGGAAGACAGTTTAGAAGGCTCCCATGGTCAATTTCATGTTCAGGTACGATAGCTTACAGATTCCCAGCAATGTATTAATTTTACTAACATTGTAGCACAATAAAATGATTTTATTCTGTTACATAAAACTGACTATAAAAGAATTTTTCCTATTAAAATATCAAGTAGGATCTAAGATCGAACTTTTTTGGCTACCTTTTATATCCAATAGATTTTAACTTGGACCTTATAGAACTGTGAATGTAGAGTGAAAGTGAAGACAGGACATTTCAGTGAGAAGAGAGTATACCCAATTTGAGGGTTTAGCTAGATTTCTTGATGATATGGTGGTTCTGTGGCTCCTTTGACCCTGTAGGGGAACACTGTGATAGTAATTGCATAATCCTTTGTCTTTTCTTTACAATTTTGTTCTAGGGAAAATTATGTTAAGGTAAAAGGAAAAGGTAAAATTAAAACATTCTTTGTTCTGAATTTTTAGAAATCGGTATTTATATGGGTAACTTCAGTGCAATGAAAATCAAGTTGGTAGATTCTCATATGACCCCTAAAGTTGATATTACTAGCCTTGATTTCTCCTTCTTAGAACTTCAGCATCGTGTACTCAATTGCCTGGTTCTCAGCCAGCTGTTTCAAAGACATTTCAGATTCAAAATGTCCAAAAATGAACTAAATACCTTTCCTCCTCTTCACTAGCCTCCTATTCCATTTTGTTCATCCAGTTTCTCAAGCTGGAAATCTGAAGTTCCCCTCTGACTTCTCTTCCTCATGACTCACCTTCAAGTACTCAACCAGACCCGCTGCTTTTCTAGCTTCTTCTCGAGCCTTATTACCAGTACCCAAGTTCACAGCCTTGTTATTCTTGCTAGAACACAGAGCATCTTTATACTATACTCTCTGCCTCTAGACTTGTGTGTCATGATACCTCACAGTAATGTATGTAAAACTAACTTGTGATCATGTAATTCTCTGTTTAAAATACTGCAAAAGATTCCCTTCACCAGCCCAGCTTACCCTGCCTACCTCCATTTTCGGGGTTTTAAATGTGGATTGACTTCTAAGGGTATAGATCTGGGGGCTGTAATTGTGGGCCACCTTGTATTTGCCTGTATATCTGTATGTGTGTGCACATAGGCTTTTTTTTTTTTTTTGTAGAACAGGGTCAGGGAATTCATTAATTTTAATAATCACCTGTGATGTAAAAAGCTTAAGAGACCATGCACTATAGAATTAAATCCAAGCTTCTTAACATGGCACTGCAAAACTTCCATGATATTTTTCCTATTGACCTTTCCTTTATTGATGCCCATTCTGCTTCATATTTGAAACAGCAGCACTGAACTGCTTGTCTTTTCCCTGTATCACCTTGCCTAGGCTCTCTACCTGGACTTTCTTCCTCTTCTTTATCTGGCTAACCAGCTCTTACAGATCGCTGAAAGACATCAATTCCTTCTCAGACTCTTCCTAAACCACCATGATGGGTTATGTTCTCATTTAACCTGGGCATATCTTTGTGGATTGTTACCACATTATTTTGAAATGATCTCTTTCTGGCTTTTTCTTCCTCACAGAATATAAATTCCTAAGGGCATGGAGACCTGTTTATTCATCACTGAATTCCCAGCACCAAGCACCTGGCTCAGGGGGGCAACACTTTCTGCTGATTGAGTTGAACTTAGCAGATAAAAAATTGGGGGGTGGGGTGGGCAGGAGAGTGACCCTTTCATGACAGGACCAGATGTAAGCAGAAGACGAGGTTTGCAAAGATGGGGGGTGGGCGGTGGGTGATTTAGGGGAGTTTGTCTAGCCCCATGGGAACATAGCAGGTTCAAGTTGGGAGTATAGAGACAAGGTAGACAATGGAGCAGAAGAATCAGTGACAGCAGGAGCCCACGGAGCAGAGGGGCTAGAGAGCTGCAGGCAGGACATAGATTGTAAACGCAATCCCCAGGGCACCAAGAGGAAGGCATAGGTACTTAGAAGGGTCCCCAACCAGTGGGCCTCAAAGGACAAACAGGTTAGAACTCCTGGAACTGTTTTGGGAATGAAAATGCTAAGAAATATAGAGCTTCCTGCCAGTCGGCCTCTGGAGGCTTGGCCCTATTGGATTTGGAGGTACTAAGTAAAAGGGATCACAGTTGTACTTGCTGGCTGTCCATCAAGCCATCAAGCTGGCTGTCCAATTCCAGCTGAATTTCTACTTGTTTGCTTGTTATAATTCCCTTAGCTCCTGTGTGGATGGGAGACAAGCTCTGGTTACAGAGGCTCCTGAGCTGATAAGCAGAACTGGGGCTTTGGTAAGGGGTAGGAGTGTGATGTGTATGCATACGTGTGCAAGCATTGAGCATGTGGGTAACGACTGGCTAGGTTTGGTCTCGCATTAATAGCAGCAGGAGCTGGAAACTAGTAACATCAGCTGTACGAATATCTGAGTCTCTTAAAATTGCAAACTTCGAAGTAGAGGTCCATCTGAAAATATTTTTCTCTGTATAGACTCACCTTCCATTTATTATAGCATATGTTTTAATAAAATTTCCCCACACACGATAGCACTGATGTTATGTCCTTGCCACTTCTCCTAAGCCATGTTCTTTTCTGCCTTGTTCATCGGATGTATTGTTGTGGGTGTTTGTATTTTATTTACTTATTTATTTATTTAAAAAAATTTTTTAAACGTTTATTTATTTTTGAGACAGAGAGAGACAGAGCATGAACAGGGGAGGGGCAGAGAGAGAGGGAGACACAGAATCCGAAACAGGCTCCAGGCTCTGAGCTGTCAGCACAGAGCCCGACGCGGGGCTCGAACTCACGGACCATGAGATCATGACCTGAGCTGAAGTCGGACGCTCAACCGACCAAGCCACCCAGGCGCCCCATGGGTGTTTGTATTTTAGATAAACCAACACAATCAGGAAAATAAATCCCATCTGTAGTCCTTCCACTGTCTTTTTGTTTAGGTCTATTGATTTATTTTGGGAGAGAGAGACAGAGAGAGAGAGAGAGAGAGAGAGAGCACTCAAGCAGGGGATGGCCAGAGAGTCATGAACCGTGAGATCATGACTTGAGCAGAAATCAAGAGTTAGACACCCAACTGAATGAGCCACCCAGGCGCCCCTCCACTGTCTAAGTTTATTAGTAAGTCTGGGTAAATATGTGCTCTCGAGACAGACCTGGGTTATATCCCAAGATACCTATGTTTTAGTAGTGGCATAGCCTTGAAAAAGTCACTTAGCCTCCCTCCCTGTACCTGCATTTCCTCACCTGTAGTATCCAGCCAGTAATAATAGCTACTTCTCAGAATCATTGTGAGGGTTGAAAGCAGTTAATGCCTGCTGAGCGCTCAGTCACTGGCTGGGGTCGAGTGATAGTCAACACCTATGCTGACCGTGGGCTGGGCACAGGGTTCTACGTGTTTCATGGTAATTCATTTCATCCTCAGAAATGACTCTGTAAGGTAGGTACTATTTTGATTCCAATTTTTACAGATGAGGGAGATACACAGTCACACAGCTGGAATGCAGCAGCCAGGATGCAACCCCAGGGTATCTACCTCTGGAGTCCATGCTTTTGACCACTAGGCTACCCTGCCTCACAAATGTTTCATGTTCTACCAAGTGAGCTCTCTGGGCTTCTTTCAAAAATTATTGCTACTTTTGGGGCACCTGGGTGGCTCAGTCGGTTAAGCAATTTTCCAGCTGAATTTCTACTCGTTTGCTTTCTGAGTTTTCCTCCACTAAAATGTAACCCAAGAAAGCTGGACCATTGCTATATAATAAAATAATGTCTGGTATGTAATAAAGGCCCAATATAAATCTGTTAGCTAAATGTGTACTCTGTCTTTTCTTTTAGATTATAAATTCATTAAGAACTCAGTCTGACTTCTGTAACTTTTTTAAATGTTTATTTATTTATTTTGAGAAAGAGAGAAAGAAAGAGGGGGGGTAGAGAGAGGGAGAAAGAGAACCCCAAGCAGGCTCTATGCTGTGAGCATGGAGCCGGACACAGGGCTCTATCCCAAGAACTGTGAGATCATGACCTGAGCCAAAACCAAGAGTTGGTCCCTTAACTGACTGAGCCTTAATTCCCGGAACTTACAAATATGTAGCACTCTGAATGCAGCTAAAAAAAAAAAAAAAAAAAAAAAAAAAAAAAAAAAAAAAAAGTACGAACTACAAAATAATTATTTTTACATTAACTTATTACTTTTGAAAATTTAAGTGGAAAATAGATTTTATTAAGTCCTACTATACACTTTTTTTTTGGGGGGGGCTGTCTCTTTCAGTCTTTCCCCTTGAAAGTAGGCCTAGAGGATTGAAAGGAGAAAAGTTGCATTACATTTCTTATGGTTGGCAGAATTCTAAGATGACCTTCAAGATCTCCACCCACTGCACACTCCTTAGGACTATGAATATGATGTATTTTACTCTTGCAATTAAGTTAAATGGCGCAGTTGATTTTAAGAATGGGTGAGCCTGACCTAATCAGGTGAGCCCTTAAAAGAGACTGGACTCTTCCTGAAATCAGTAACTGAAAGTGTGAGAAGGAGTCATTGTGAGGGAGATTCCCTTTTGCTACTTTTGAAAATTAAGGGAGCTATGTGGCAAGGAATGTGGGCAGCCTCTAGAAGCTGAGAGTGGCCTCTGGCTAACATCCAGTAAGAGAATCAGGGCTTCAGTACTACAACCAGAAGCTACTGAACGCTGCCACAAACACATGACCTTAGAAGAGAACCTGAACTCCAGATCAGAATTCAACTTGGCTAACACTTTGTGAGACCCTGAACAGGGGATTCCATCATGCCATGCCCAGATCGGACCAACAGGACAGTGGGCTAATAAATGGGCATTGTTTTCAAATATTAAGCCTGTGGTATTTTGTTACACAGTAATGGCTAACTAATACAACTTATCCAGAGTGTACAGTTACTGACCAAGACAAGTTATGTGGCAAAAGGTCAGTCACTTACTGAGTTGGGTTTATCCTGATTTAGTGTAAAAAGAACTTGAAACCAGTTGATAGACATTAACATATGGCTTTAGAGGGCTAGGGGATAAAATGGGTGTGGTATCTGAAAAATGAAAACCGAACCAAGGCTCATATACAAACTTTCACATCCTAGGTGAGCAAAGCAATGAGCAATGTAATTATTTAAAATTTGCAAAGTTACTGAGGCCACCTTCGGCTTTAACAGCCAAGTGTCCCCTCCCCCTCTTTTTAAAAACAAATCTTTCCCGCAGGACTTGGCCAACAGATGTTTTCATTTTACGGAAACTAAAAAACTGCTTTCCTCATCCACCAGGAATATGTCCCAGTACAAAGTGTTAACCTCGTTTGGATTTGAACCCCCATCCTCAAGAACAAAAAAAGGCTGAGGATTGCCAAATGTCAGCTCAGCTGTGAGAAGTGGTTTAAATCATATTTTGACGTATGTTACGCTGTTAACTAGAAAATGAACTGCAGCGCACATGCTTCTAGTAACTCTGGTTTCAAATCATATGATCCCTTCTTTGTCTTGAAGACCTTTTGATGTGCGTTCCCAATATTGAGTTTCTCTGCTTTTAATAATCTTATATTCCTTCCCCAATATAAATGTCATGAAAAATACTGAATGCTAATCTTCAAAGATCAAACAGGAAGAAAGAGGTGGGCAGCATAGTTCAGCGACTTAAATTCCTAAAATTTCTCATTTAAAAATTTTATTTTAGCTTATAAACGTCTAAGCTCAAAGAAATGCTTCATTCCCCTTTGTAAAGTTGGAAGTTGCAGGCCCTTTCAAATTTCAGAACTGCGTTAATTATAGAATAATTTAGTCTCTCTCCCCGTAAGGTACCCAAGATGCAGGGGCCCCTTGATCACTATTCATATCTGAATTTGTGTCTACCTAACAGAGAGGAGCTCAGAACCAATACATGCTGGCTTTGATTTTATATTCTTTGCTTCAGAAAGGATGACCAAAAGGCCAGGTTTGCCTGGGCATAGGGGTTCTCTTCGGAAAAAGGACTTTCAGTGCTAAAACAGGGATAATTCCTGGCAAACTGGCACAGCTAGGTCACCCTACCCTGGGCATCGAGGACATTTTCAGGGTGGGAATTACGTCGACAACTTGATAACAGCTGTTTATTTGTTTTGGAACTTGGTGTTTAAAGGAACCGAACTTGTTTTCCCTGGCAGGCTGGTGCCCAAACCCCATAATCCAAGTTCTAAAACGTAGTGCCCAGAATTCCATTAGGAGGGGATTTGGGTCTATAATGAAGGAATGCAGCACTTTACATATGCTCAAATGTTTTAGGAGGATCAGGTCTCCCTTTATTTCATTCTCCACATGAGAACACCAATTGTTGAGAGATACCACATATAATATTATCTAATACAACTGTGACTGTGTGTGTGTGTGTGTGTGTGTGTGTGTGTAGGGGTAGGGAACTGCTTAAAAGATGTAATTATTCTGGGCTTCCTTCACATATATTGGTTTAATATACCTCTTCATGGTGCTCTTAGTTGGCCCCAGGGATGATTCCAGAATTTCAACACGGGAGAAGCTTTGAGGTGGCAATCAGCTTGGAGGTATGAGGGATGACATATGGTATAGGGATGGTCTAGGGATGTGTCTCGAAGCTGTTTTTACTTAGTGTATGTTTATTAGGGCCGGTTTGAGGGGAAACGATGGAAATTATTGAAGGGCTAATCCCACCCCCACCTCATTGGCACTAATCCTGGGTGTTCTACATTATATATAGCATGTGCATGAATAATTAGGTGGAATACTTTGAGCTCTAAATATCTTACCACATTAGAAAATAATGTATCTTTTTATAAAAGTTGTTTAAAACACATTGAATAATAGCAACGTTACCACTTTCTGGGCATCTACTATGTGCCAGACAATTCTTAAAGTATTTAAATACATTCTCATTAAATGCTTGTAGCAAGTCTGAAAGACAGATACCCTAGAAAAATTATAAAATTATCTAGACTTTATTTTTTGATAACTTTGTGTCAGGTGCACTTCTCTGCAGCTTACATAAATTAGCTCATTTAGGTTAATTAGCTTCAATCCTAGGAAGCAGATACTTTCACAGATGAATAAATATCAGTTCAGAAACTTGTCTCAATTTGCATGGTTACCAAGGGGTGAAAGAGAGATTTAAGCTCAGGCAGTATGACATCAGAACCTTTACTCCTAACCTCTATGCTACATTTACAATATTTTACTGATAAGGAAATTGACATTCCCTTACTTACTCAAGGTTATCCAGATCCTTTGCAGGAACACTTAAAAAGTATGCGCTGTATTCTCCCAGTCTCTTTATTCAGGTCCCATGAAGGAGGGCTAAGGATAGTGTTTTATGCTGTATCTGAGGAATTTATAGGAGATTTTTTCATTGTTCATTATTTTTTTTGAGAGAGAGAGAGAGAGAGAGAGAGAGAATGAGTGGGGGAGGGGCAGAGAGAGAGGGAGACACAGAATCTGAAGCAGGCTCCAGGCTCTGAACTGTCAGCACAGAGCCTGATGTGGGGCTCAAACCCACAAACTATGGGATCATGACCTGAGCCAAAGTCAGACACTTAACCAACTAAGCCACCCAGGTGCCCCTATAAGAGATTTTAAGGTAGCTTTTCTGGTACATTCTTGGATGGTTCTGAGGTTATAATTTTCAGAATCTCCCTAATTTTGATAAGCTGGTTTGACAACTATTGCTCTAATGCAGAGATCCAGGGCAGTATGTTGAAAATTTTAAGGCTAACTCTGAGTCTGCTGGAAAAGCATCTATTAGTGACATCTGGCATGAATGCAAGAGGAGAGAAGGGTGCTGGTGCTGTGGTTTGCTCTTTCATCCACCCAGGGCTTCAGCTGAGTGGAGATTGTGTTCTTGTTCCCAACTACTTGCCCCCTTCCCTGCAAGGAGATTCTATATCCCTACCTGTGACTGTGAGGGTATGGCTGCACTGCCTCTCAGCAGGGTGAGATACATCCATGTCCTACAGTTACGTTCATCTGCAGAATTTGTGTTGACCCAGAGAATATGAGAAAAGGACATGACATACAGCACATCCAAGCAGAATGTTTTCAAGTGCCCATGTTTCAATTCTGCCCCTTGCTCTTTTTTTTTTTCCCAGGCCATAAGAACAGCTGGCCCTTCCAAGACCTGGGAGCTGGGCCACAGCCCCAGACCTACCTCTGCTGACTGATGGAAATGAGAAGTAAACATAATGCAAGTCCCTGAGATTTTGGAGGTATGACCGCAGCCAAGCTGACCAACACAATGAATACACTCTGTTTCCAGAGTGAATTTGGGAAGACAAATAAGTCCCAAGCTGTCATTTTGCCTGATTATTAGTTTTAGTCTTCCTAGGTTGATTCTTAGTTAACAACTAGGTCACACAATTGGGGTGTTTCAGTCTCCTTCAAGTAAGTGATCTTAATGGGTGTAGACTCAAAAGAAACCTTTTAGGGAATTGTATTAGAATAGGCCCGGATGACAGATGAAATGACCGTTTCTCTGTCCAAGGATTGCATTGGTCAAGGACCACTTGGTGTAGGATGAAGCCTGACCTCTCCCTATTTCTGCTGCAAAATCCACGTGCCTCTAAGGTCAGGGAGAGCTTTAGCACTAATTTATGACCATGGGCAGCAAGTTCTGTTGTTTTGCATGGGATGTGGATTTTGGTCAAGAGCACATGTCCAACAAAGACTGATATTGAGAACCACTCTCCTTCAAGTGGAATATTCCCTGAATTATCTTTATTCAGCATGTCAGGATACTGGCCTTTTTCAAAGTGTAAGGGATGTCCTATCTAATTTTAAAGAGGGGCCTTTCTACCGACTTTACCATTCCCAGATAAGAATATTTACTAACCTGGTCACTTTGGTGAGACTATGCACCGTGTCAGGCCTTGTCAGCAAATGTTATAGTACTCGTTTGTGAATATGCATTTCATAGGCGCATATGATTCAGCTAGTCATAAATATGTCAGCAGACTTTCTCCCTGTATGTCTCCATTTTTTTTTTAAATCTTCCCCGCCTAATTTCCTAGGGGATTACAATGACCTTGAGAACTCTGATGGTTTGTAAGTCCCTCCTTCCTCCGAGTTAACAGACTCCTTAGTACTCTTGGCATTTATGGTAACAAACTTCAGGTGCAGTCGTATTTTGGCTGCAAACAAGTTCCTCTTAGGCATGTGATCCTTTGTTCCTTCTCTTCTAAACTAGCATTTTCTCCTTAGCTTTTAAACTATTGCCCTAAAAAAATGCTATATAAATTAAGAGTATGAGCTTCACCCCTAGCACCTCCCGTGGCTCCTTATTGTCCTCCTTCAGAGCTTTCAGTCTCTACAGGCTGTGGGGAGCACAGAAACACTCACAGCCAGCCAGCGAGGTCCGATGGACTGCAACTGGCAAAATAACACAGTGGAATGCGCCACAGGTGACTGCATCCAGCCAAGTGGGTCAAGTTGTCACAGGAAGTTCAGGGGAGAGGGGAGCCTCTGCAGCTGCTTCTGCCTGATGCTTTCTAGGAGCCAGATCTTTCTTCCTCCCAAGAAAGAGCAGCCTATTCCTGACCCGGACTGTGTGAAGTTGCAACACAGAGGAGAGCGCTTTTAGTTGTGTTAATCATCGCTGCAAGGAGTCAGAGAAAGTACACTAAGAGACCGAGTCTTTTGAGCTTGTCCACATGAAGGAAAAAGCTTTTGATTACTACCCAGGAATAGGGGTCTCGAGGGAGCTAGACAAGGTAGTCTTGTTAAAGGTTGGGGCTATTAGTTCTCTATCCAAGACAACAGCTACAAAGCATATAACCAATTGTCAAATGGTTAAAGCAAAAGGATTTTCCTGCTTAATTTTTCACTAAAACTTGATTTTCTTTAAGGGGAACCAAAGTGGCAAATGTGTTATTAAATGCTTACACATACATTTCTAAGGATGTAATGACCACTCCCCCCCCCCCCCCCCCCCCCCCCCGCCACTCGCCACCTCAATGTTTAGATCATAGGAGAGCTTGTTAAAACACAAACTGCTGGGTTCCATCTCCAGAATTTTGGATTCAGGGCTTCAAAGAGGGGCCTGAGCATTTGCATTTCTGACAAGTTCCAAGGTCTGCTAGTCTGAGGACCACACTCTGTGAACCACTGGGATAGGTAATCATCTTTGAACCACTGGGATAGGTAGATAATAGAGCTCCCTTTAATCAGTAGTTAGTGGTTTGTAGTAGGCATTATCTGAGGTGGTGTTGCAAATTTGCAGATGTCGGTGATTAGGGTAAGGCCCAAATCACAGAGTTGAAGGGACTGGGGATGGTGGGAGGGGAAGAGCCTGGAGAGACAGAAGGAAATAGGAGTGAAGGGCAGACTGAAGAATTCACATGAGAGGGAGAAACCCAACCTGACATCCATCTCACTGCCATGAGAGGTGACTGCTTTATTGAGTTTGATCGCTGAGGTGGTGACAAGAACTGTACCTAAAACAGATGGATAAGGCCCTGAAGGTTTTATTGTATTCCCTTCTGTATTAAAGAGCAGAATGGACAAGTTCTTTGAACTTTCATAATGATACTCATTTTCTTTGACAGTGTGTATTAATTGCCAGATGGGGAACTCTTTCTTTTGGGCAAAGAAGGTCATAAAGATAAGCTGTGACAATTAAATGGCCACATTTCTTTTTATTTTATCAGTATGATTGGAATCTAAGTTGAACATGATAAGATGTACACAGCTTTTTCTTCAGAGTTTGAAGACATGATTTTTGATGTCTAAGTTCACACGGAAACAAGGCAGAAAAGGATGCAACTTTGAAAACCAATTTTTACATTCCATTTGGTTGTAAAGTAATTATTCAATATATTATTTTGATTTTAAAAACTAAAAGCTTGCCATATATAGTTGGATAGTAGATGGTCATGAAATCATTGGGATCTTTTCCCTTCCACCTGTGGTCAGTGGCAAAAGAATGCCCAAATCTATTTTAAAAGCCTACTTAAAAAAAAAAAAAATCATTTCAATGAAATAGGAATTATAGTAAATAAGAATTATGATTCCTTTTTCTATGAAATGTCAATAATTAGAGAAATAATATTAAAATCCCCAAATACCTCCAGGATAGCAATATTCAGGAAATAATATTATATGGTAAACATTTTTAATAAACAGCAGCATAAAGTAATCAGTGTTTAATATCATCGCTGGTGTGTGAAATACAAATGCACAAATCCTCAATATAAAATAGCCTTTTTGTCATTACATCCATGCTTGTCTACTTGAAATGCCCATAATAACAGATCAAACATTAAGTAATACAGTGATTAAATGCATGCAGTGAAAATAAGAAAAGATATGGGAGGGCAAGATATCTGAATATCGCCATGATATATTTGAAGCAAATCTATATCGAATTAAAAAGAAACAAACAAAGGAAACAAAGAAACAGACCGGATATAAAAATGCAGAGATATATTTTCACTTCTGTGATACAAACCATAAACATAGTTTTGTGCAAAAAAAAAAAAGGAAAAAAATAAGGAAAAAAAAAGAAAAAGATCTGAAAATAAAGTCATCTTACAAAACATTGTCAACAAAGCGGACATTTTTCAGTTTGTGAAAAAAATACCATTTTAATACAAAAGGGACTGTGTTATGTAGTATCACAGTGCTATCACAAAATACATTATTACAAGTGGTTTTGAAATTTGGTTTGCTCACCTTAATGACTTCAGTAATTATAAAATGTTTAAAATAAATGTTATAGTTCTTTATAAAAAACTAACTTGAATTTACTTTTTACCATAGTAATGTTTTTCCAGAGTACGTATTTTACTGGCTCACGGAATGCTAATTTCCCTTTAAGGGACTCCTAGAAAAACTCAGATTCACTGAAATCATGTTTACTTAAAATAATAAATATCCTTGGAAAACAATTGATTGTCGTATGATATACAAAATTGTGGTTTGAATCTTCATCATTAAACAGTTGCATAGCAACAAAAGGATCCAAATATTCTCCTCTACCTAAAGTTAAGAAATGTAGCTCTTGAACCAGCTTACTTATGCCACAAAAATATTTCTTAATTTATCTTTCAACAAAACTGGATATAGCCAATTCTTTGAGTTCACAGTACCGATAAGTCCATGTTCATTGTTTGAAGATTCAGTGTTTGGGAAAATTGCAACACATTTGGTACACAGATTTCCTTGATTTCTCATCCTAATTGCATTTTTTTTCTTTTTACAAAATTGAAACATCAATGTGCTTTACATTCTCCTCATCAGATATCATTTCCAGGAATTATTTTATATCCTGTAAAGTCTCTTTGTAAGTCTCTTTAGTTGTAAAATAGTAATGATTAAAAAAATGAGACCTTGAGACATTGTTCTTAGAATAAAGGAGTTATTTTTTAACAAGAGAAAAATCTAACATAACATTCCTTTCTATATAGAACTTGAAACCCATAAGAATTCTAAACTTGGCAAAAGATGGCTAGTAGGTAAGTGGCATGAAATGCACATTTGATGCCTCCCTCCTAAGGCAAAAATGATTATGTTTCTTCTATTCACCAGCTTCAAAATTTCAATTCATGGTTATCTTTGAAATGAGAATTCAGTACCTGTGTTTAAAAAAAATACTGTAATGTTTTACAAAATAGAATTCATAGTCTTTGGATTCCAACTAATGCTATGAATAAATGGTCGTAACTCCTGGTGCTGGAATAAAATCTATGAACATTTCCAGATCAGAAAAAAAAAAAGGTGAGAGAAACTTTAACTAGGTATTGGTGTCATAGAGTTTCCTACTTCCCCAGAGTCCATTGATGGTGGGCCCCCTACACCTAGGAAGATTCATATTCAGGAGGTTGTAAGCACTAATGTGCTGGTCTGCAGCCATACCTCTATTCTTCAATCCTATTGTTCCAGGGAAGCTCCTGTGAGGCTGCCCCATGGGAAACCTTGTTCCTCTCCCAGGGGTGCTGATCTAGGCCGAGGGACCATTTTCCTGACTGTGCTTCCTTTGGTTCCTCATTTCTAATGCAATGGAGTGAACTATCAACCAACAATCAATTCCAGCATCCACGTCTAGCCTTCTTATGGTCTGATGCCCTATATTATTTCAAGGGCTCGTGTAAACACACTGTGGAAAACGATAATGTGGAAAAGGCCTTCGTGATCAGCAGAGGAGATTCACAAAGAGGCATATTCTGTACCTTCCCAAAGAAGCCCCACTGTGTAGATGGCCTCAGGGGATCTTACACTTGTCTTATGGCTCGTTTCCATCTGGGATTTCAAATTTTGCCTACAGTTTCCTCATTGATTCTGAACATCATTTTCATACAAGAATGCATAGAGTCTAAATTGAATCAACACAATTCCTGAACATTTGTCCTGAAGATAAGACAGCAGGTAGACAAATGCTACGGTATATACATTTTGGGGAGAGACCAGTCATGGCGAACGGAGGCAAATACACAAAGCACCATTTGACTTTCCTTTTTGGTTTGATATTTAATCACGCGATTCTTTTCTTCTTCACTGGTTTGCAGTTTTTAGTACGTGAAACCAGATGTACCAATCCCAATGCCATGTCGTGTACATGATGGAGTGTTAATCCCACAATGTTTTCTTTTTCTGGCTGGTTGTCTGCCCTGCTTGGTAAGACACAGTTAAACTTCACAGAAGATACTTGTTGCAATGTCTGCTAAGTGAGAACCTTACTTTAATAAAAACATTTGAATTTAAATCTTTTCTACGGCTTTCTAGTTTTTCCTGTATACCACATTTACAAAAGTCATGCATTTTACAGTTCTGCAGAAATCATAGATTCGGTGTGTCCATGAATATTGGAGTCTCCTAGCAAAGACGGTTGCTTTGAGTCTATTTTGTAGGGTTTTTGAGACTTGTTGCCAAAAACGGTGATACCCATTCCACTGGGATGATTTGGAATCGACATGTGTGGTAGTAAGGGAATGTTTGCTTCCTGATTAGATCCTGAAGAGGGCAAGCTGGTCACATGACCAGTGCTAGTCGACCCACTGGCACTGCTCGGGGACCGACTCTTGGGAGGCGGGCAATGCTGAATCACTCTGGGAGGGCCTGTCGGTTGGTAGTGGGCAGCTGGAAATGCCGCATAGCCAGGAGGTATTGGGTATCCATTGATGGGGATAAATCGCTGGTTCTGAGGTATTGGTGGGCCAATGAAACCAGCAATCTGGCCCTGTGGTGTAATACCCTGGCTCGGGAACATATAATTGGGATATCTGGGGTTACTGAGATTACTCACTGGGCTGGCGCTAAGGGAGGTTGTCTGCGTGGTAGCATTTCCCCCCGAAGGAGTAGTGGAGCTGGTGTGACTTGAGAGTCCCTCCCAGGACCGAAGCCGGACATGGATATCTTTAAATCTTGGTCTCCTGGAAGGAATCTCATTCCAGCACTCTGTCATGAGGCTGTACATTCTGGGCGGGCAGTCTTCGGAGCATGGCAACAGCTGTCGTTTCCTTACCATTTCGATCACTTCCTGGTTACTAAATCCATAATACGGTTGCAGTCCAAAACTGAAGATCTCCCACAAGACAACCCCGAAGGACCAGATATCTGAATCAGAAGAGAATTTGCCATACATGATGGCTTCAGGGGGCATCCAGCGAATGGGCAGCAAAGACTTACTCTGCACCCTGTAGTAATCGGCAGAGTAGATTTCTCTGGAAAGCCCAAGGTCTGAAATCTTTACATGAAGTTGCTCTCCGATTAAAATATTGCGAGCTGCAAGGTCCTTATGGACAAAGAAGTGACTAGACAGGTACTCCATGCCGGCTGCAATCTGAATTGCTATGTGCAGAAAATCTCCATGATCCAGGCTGGATTTTACGGTCCCGTCTTCGTCACTGCTACAGCCAACATCAGAATGTGGGGAGCGCATGATAAGGAACTCATGGAGATCCCCCTGATTCATATACTCAAAAAGCATACACACAGGCTGTTCCTGAGTGACAGCACCCAGAAGGCAGACGATATTGGGGTGGTGTAGTTCGGCCATCAGGGAGGCTTCCTGTTGAAATTCTGTCCATTGCTGGGGGTTGTTATAGTCTTTCAAGGTTTTTATAGCAACCAATTGAGCATGGTCCATGCCTGGGAGATAGAGATGGCCCTTATAGATCTTTCCAAAGGCACATTCCCCCAATTCTTCCATAAAACGTACAGCAGAGAGTGGCAGCTCTTTAGCCTTGCTCTGTATAGAAAGAAAGGAAAAGTGTAGTTGAAAACACTTAAGGCAAGACATCGTGGCATCTGAGAGGAGGGGTGGGGCATATAGAGAAAAGTTCTAGAAATCAGACCAAATAAAACACCGTAGGTCTATAAGTCTTTAAAATTGCTGGCCACAACTTAGAGGAGGTGCCACAGGTAACTGTCTATCATTCCACTCCGCCCCCCCCCCCCCCCACTCCATCTACATCCCCTGCTCCAATGGCAATTTCCTGCTGGAGCCTACCGTCTTGCTACTCAAAGTGTGGTTCTGGGACCAGTAACATCAGCATCTCTCAAGCTTATTACAAGTGAGGGCTCTTGGGCCCACCTCAGACCTACTGGATCAGAATGTGCATTTAACAAGAAGATCCCAGGTGATTTCATTGAACATTACAGTGTGAGAGGCGCCGCTGGAGAGAATACAGCCTTAATTCTTAGCCTGGGACATACAGTGTGTGTGATCTGGTCCTAACCCACCTACCCTTGCTACTTCTCTATATGATAGCATCACATTATTTAAATAGGTCTGCTCAGTGACCACCCTTAAACACCATGGCCATTCTTGCCTAATACCTCTGTTCCTGCAATGCTTTCTTAGTCTTAGGATATTTATTGTGGGAAAAGCCATAGAAACCACAATGAAAGGCTGTCCTCCTGAGCGCTCCCAGTAGAGGTAGGGAGCTTTGGAATCCACTCCTCTCTGCTCATCAGAGTTTTCCTTCTGAAACTCTTCGTGACCACTATGATCTTTGCCTCCTCTGGCTTCCTTTTGCTTTAGTGTCTGAAGGCCACCACATGCAAGAGGCAGTGTGGGGGCTGGTTACATGCATGGCCTCCACAGTCAGACAATTAGAGTTTGAATCCTGCCTTTTCCACTTACCAGCTGTGTGACGCTAGGTACAGTATTTAATCATCCTCTACCTCAATTCCTTCATCTGTAAAATGGGATGATAATAATTGATAATAATTGCACTTATAGGGTTCCTATGAATTTCTAATAGATTAACATTTTTAAAGTACTCAACATGATGCCTGGCACACGATAAGGGCTATTTAACTTTTAGTTATTACCTTGCTGTTGCTGTTCTTTTTATGAATATTTTGTCCTCTCAATCACATTTCATTTCCTTGAAGGGAGGCATTTGCCCTTCATACCAATTGATAACCTTACAGCTTCACAAGTGGGTTGTTTACTAACTGACCTTAAGACAGACAGGAAAAAGGATCTAGCTCACAATGAAAATACTAAATTGTGACATTTGATCATGGCTGTAATATTTGAAATTCACCTCAAATGTAGCCTGACTTTGAGATGAATTTATTAAGAAAAAGATCATAAAAGGAATGCATTTGTACATAAACTGATTAAAAAAATTTTTTTTAATGTTTATTTATTTTTGAGGCAGAGAGAGACACAGCAAGAATGGGGGAGGGTCAGAGAGAGAGAGGGAGACACAGAATCTGAAACAGGCTCTCTGAGCTGTCAGCACAGAGCCTGACACGGGGCTCAAACTCACAAACCGCGAGATCATGACCTGAGCCGAAGTTGGACTCTTAACCAACTGAGCCACCCAGGTGCCCCAATACATAAACTGATTTTAAAAATAATCTCTGCACTTCAAATATTTTAGAAAAAGATGATTTCTCTGAGTATTCCAATTAAAGGTGGCAATGTGGCAAATACATATGGAATTCAGAGCTCTCTGTGCAGAGTTTAAAACAACAGTTTAGAAAACGAAGTAAAAATATTTCTCTAATCCAAATTGTATTAATTTAAAATTCATGATGATTAGCTCTGTTCAAGGCTGATTTTCCAGGGCAAAATGCCCATTAACCTAATTATATAAGTGTAAATAAACATATAGGAAAATACTCACTTAAGAGGATGAAATAAAATTGAGAATTTTGAAACATTAATTTGCCCATGCAAATAATATTTCCTATTATAAATATGTCTCATTTATTCATTAAAGCAGATCTCAAGGGGTTTGTATTTGGAAATGTCTTACAGGAAAGTTACTTCTGCTTAAAGTAATGGTACCACATTGCTTTAAACATGCAGTAAATTAAAACTTACTTATTGATCCAGTCCTATTCATTATAGTATTGCAGGAACAAAGGATTAGAAACAGCCTCAATGTCTACCTAGAGGAGACTGGTTATATTAATTATGGCAAAGCCAATAATAGAATATTACATAATTTAAGAATGAGCACATTTTCTATGTGCTGATATGGAAAGATCTCCAAATCTTATTGCTAAGTCAAAAATAAAAAGCGGGGCACTTGGGTGGCTCAGTCGGTTAAGTGTCAGACTTCAGCTCAGGTCATGATCTCATGGTTCATAGGATTGAGCCCCATGTCAGGCTCTGTGCTGACAGCTCAGAGCCTGGAGCCTGCTTTGGATTCTGTGTCTCCCTCTCTCTCTGCTCCTCACCACCCCCCCCTCAAAAATAAACATTAAAAAAATCAAAAATAAATAAAAAGCAAAAGAATAGTTAATGCTGCATGCTGCTTTTGTGAAAGAGGTGAAAAAGAATGAATATATTCATGTTTATTTGCATATTTATTGAGAAACTCTGATTTGCTTTTTAAAAAAAATTTTCATTTCATTTATTTTATTTTCTTTTATTATTTTTAATATAATTTATTGTCAAATTGGCTTACATACATTTATTTTAGAGAGAGAGAGTGCAAGTGGAGGAGAAGGGTAGACAGAGAGAGAGAGAGAGAGTGAGAGAGAGGGAGAATCTTAAGCAGGCTCCATGCTCGGTGTGGAGCCTGATGCGGGGCTCTATCCCACAACTCTGGGACTCAGCCAAAATCAAGAGTCAGATGCTCAATGGACTGAGCCACCCAGACTCCCCTGAGATGATTTTGCTTTTGTGGGAAGACCAACCCAAGGTAAATTTCTCCTGCATGATGTTGGGATTTCTATCACAATTTTTCCTAATGCTCTAATTGAGTCCAATTTATGCGAAGGTCCCCTGAATGGCATAGTAGGCATTACTTTTGGACCTAAACAGGATCTCCAGGCTTTGGTAAGAGAGAAGGGTATGGGACTGAGCAATAAAAATTTTTGAGGGAAAATGGGAATTCATAACTAAACTCAAGGAGTATTAGGTATTAGGACTACTCTCTTTTCCTGCCTCTGCTGGAACTAACCCATAGGAAGTGCAGTATATTCAAACTGTGTGGCCTTTGGAATCATACCAATCTGAATTTGCATCTTGGACATGTTGCTTTCTATTAATATTAGTTAATACTTGTGTAACATTTACTAAATGCTAGATACTGTCCTAAGCACTTAACAAATATTAACTCATTCACGACAATAATCCTGTGGGGGTAGGTCCTATATCTTAGGTGGTTGACGTTGAGCGAGTTTCTGAACTTTTCTGAACCTCTATTTCCATATCCATGAAATGATATGCAATTTCCATAGTTACAGTAGGGATTAAATGCAACAAGGTATGAAAGTAATTTCCACCTAGTAAGTAATCTTAAATCAATTTTATTATACTTATTGTGGAAGAAATCCAGTAAGTGAGGTAAATGCAAATGACTTATATCCATTTATAGCCTTAAGTATTTCTAGCCAGTGTTCTATATTTCCCTTTATGTTGTGGTATTTATTTATTTATTTATTTATTTATATATTTATTTATTTACATTTATTCACTCTTGAGAGACAGAGAGACATAGCACCAGTGCAGGAGGGGCAGAGAGAGAGAGGGAGACATAGAATCCGAAGCAGGCTCCAGGCTCTGAGCTGTCAGCACAGAGCCCAGTGCAGCACTCAAACCACGAACTGTGAGATCATGACCTAAGCCAAAGTCAGACGCTTAACCGACTGAGCCACCCAGGCGTCCCTGTTGTTCTTTTCATAATGCATTTGGGGCACCCGGATGGCTCAATCAGGTGAGCATCCAACTCTTGATTTCAGCTCAGGTCATGATCTCAGGTTGTGAGATCAAGCCTTGCATTGTGCTCCAGACTGAGTGTGGAGCCTGCTTGGGATTCTTTCTCCCTCTCTCTCTGCCCCTCTCCCCTGCTCACATGCTCTCTCTCTCTCTTTCTCTCAAAATTAATAAACACTAAAATAAATAAAAAATGCATTACATTTCCTCCTATTAATCTTTTCCTGTTTGCGTGTAGTTATTAGTAAAAACAAAAAAACACCTTAAAATCTTAAAAATCTTCAATCTCAAAACAGAGAATTTGTTTTGGAGCCCGAAGGTGGGTACAATTTGAGTGACATGTGGCCTGCTCCTCTAGGATTCTGGGAGATGCATATGGGTGGAGGGAGCAAGAACCCACGTGGAAGAGTAGATGGTGGCAGATGGGACAAGGAAACAAGCTGGCCAGGATTCTGGGGTCTGGAGGAGAAGACGGGTGGACAGGACCTTGGCATCGGCCTGACACATAGCCCCTGGGGCTTCACAGCTAAGACGGGCTGCGTTCCCCTGCACTGAGGTAAGCAAATTAGTTCTCTGCTATTTGCCTTTGGAAAAAGAACTCTTATTCTTACCATTTTGCACATGGAGAAAGAGGCTTGAAAAGCATCAAGAATTTTCAGAAGAGCCAAAAGAACCACACTTGCACTGCAAGCCCTTCTGTTTTGGGCCACACCATTTCTGTCTGAAATCAGAGAAGCCTGTTGGCGGGCAATCCCAGTTTGACACAGAAGGCCTCTGGAGGCTTAGCCTGAGGCCTGACACCTCACAGGGCTGTGAGGTCAGCCTTCAGTGTGCGGTCGCTCTATGGACTTCTAATTGTTCTTTTCCCCTGTTCAGACACACGAGAGCACATTTTGACCCCAAGTGTGTCTTCTCAGATCCCACCCATACCCGGTGGGCCATATGGCACAGAGTCCCAGCTCCTCTCTAGCCTATAGAAGGAAGGAACAGTTCACCAGGGCTTGTCATAACCAAATTTGGGGATTCCCTTTGGAAAGAAGCACAGAAAGCAACTAAAATGGCAGATTTCACAAAACCTTTCTTGGGAACACCTGTGCGGCAGCCGGCCTAGAAGTTACCAGAAAAACTGCTCAGAGCTTAGTTTCAGGGGAACAATTTACACAGTGATTTGCATTTTTAAAATGCTCAGGTTACTTGGTACAAATGTGTCTTAACTATAGACTCATTTTCAAATTTTACATAAATCCTGAACTAGTTAAAAAATCATAAAAACTCTTAAAGAAGCAGTCAGTAGACCCTGCAGTGACGGCAGGAAATTAGCTGTATTGTTGAGGAACAGATGGTTTACATTATACAAACCCTTTAGGCTAAACTTGTTTAGGTCTGGCATATTGTAAATTATATTTTAGTAATGAAAGTGAAATGACCTCTGCTTGACCTCAAGTGGGGTTTGTCTGTTTGAACCCAATGTCGTGGAAAACTATGAAAGAAAATGAAGTCATAAAGTTTTGGCAGCTCAATTTTGGCTCATTTCAAGTTAAGGGGTTATAAATCTGTTTAGTTTTTGTTTGACAAGTATTTGTCATACAGGGATGTACAAAATGTAAAGAAGTGTAAAATACACATAAGGCACAGTGCCAAAGTAAACTAAGTACAAAGGAAAACTGAAATGAATAGGGTCCTGGGCTCCTATCTCTTTATCACTCCTTCCATTAGTTGAATGACAAGATGGGCTCAGTTTATTATATGCTGTAAGGCAATTAAGTACCTTAAAACTGAAACAGGCTTTCAGTTTAAATGTTAACATTTTTGCTTCTCAAAGTAAACACACATCTGCCTCACTGAGGTTTTAAAAATTCTATAATATGGGGTGGGAGGAGAGGAAGAGGAAAAATCAAAGTTGATGTAGAAGTTGATTTGTTATTCTAAAATCCGAATCCGCTTCTTTCCTTAGAAATTTTTGAAGAGCAACTCTATTAGGGTTTGAATGAGCTCTTCGCAGGAGGAAAAAGAAGGGAGAACATTTTAGATGACAGTCATTTAGATGTGAGTCAGATGTGACTCTTGTGGTCCTGTCTAACCAGCCGATGGAGGCCAGGCTGATGTTGGTGGCTTCCTTCACCCGAGTGACAAATCCTAAGTGGGGACATGTGATGCTTTTAGATCTATTACCTTTGGATATGAAAACAATGAACCAGGAGTAGGGTTTTTTTTGTTTTTTTTTTTTACATTGTAATTATATAGGTGGTAGATGGATAAGGAGGACAGACTCAATGACTTTATCTCTTTCCACCTTTGAGAAGTTACACCTTAGGTGATAATACATTTCAAATGATTCCTCTGGGTGACAAAGCTTATGACTAACCTGCCATTTCCTGCCCACTCTACATAAGTGATGGCTGTAGGGAGAGGGGGAGGATTTCGTGATGGCCAACATTTGCGTGCAGCAGGGATCCACGGATTTGTGACTTTGGGCTTCTAACCTGAACAGGGTATGAATGCTTTACTTTTGAGCCCAACTTGAAGCTGGACACAGATAAAAAGCTGAGTGACATGAGGGGGAGGGAAACAGAACCCAGAGTGGTTCTCCAGGACAGGAAGGTGGCTCCAACGGCAGATACTAAAAAAGAACTGAAGTTGTATTCATACAATTGACTCAAACCATCCCCTGTAGTCCCTGCCTTCCTTGTAGTGGTTCCTTTCCCACGCCCTTTTACAAATCTCATTTGCTATACATTTGCTGATTCTAGCCAGACCCAAGTATCTTGAGGAGATGAGCTACAATGGCTTGAATACAGTGGCATTTTTCCTCAGCCTCATTAAAATTAGAGGGGGATTTGGGGTAAGAGGACATTAGCAGGTCCTTTTTTTTTTTTAAAGCAAAGTTCTCCGTGAGATCTATATTCCTTGGGGGACTGGCTTGCTCTCTAATATCATCTCTGATATAGACTATATCAGCATAGTCTAATTCAGAGCAGGCATTGGAAGCCCCTGGAAGGCTTGTTAAAACACAGATTGCTGGGCCCCACTTCCAGAGTTTCTGATTCTGTAGGTCTGAGGTCCTGCATTTCTGACACGTTCAGGTGATGAGGATGCTCCTGAACTGAAGGCTTCACTTCAAGAACCAGCGGAATATGGCTTTCTGGGTCAGACAATCACTAGCAGTCTGGATCTCTACTCCTTGCATGATGAATGACCACAATGTGTCTGAAGAACCTGGTTGAGCAATTTTGACTTATAGGAGCCAGAAAAACTAATACTTTGTTTCAGAAGATGCTTGGAAATGCCAGCTAAAGAAAAGATAAGGACCACTGACTGGTGTTTCCTGTATTTGTATTCTGCTACTATCTTAATGAGATTCAAGGCTTTGAAATTAAATCACTCTATCGCTTGGGCTATGTCACCAGTTTATTCTATTTTCATGTGCAGCCTGTGGTGGGGGATCTTTTTTTCATAGCTGGTTCTATCAGTCAGTCAACTGATACTGTATATGCTATATGCCAAAGAGTATACATATAGAATAGTATATGAGGACCCATGCAAGAAGCATGAAGAGTAAAGACACAGCTCTTGTCGTAGATGTCTGTAATCTTGAGTTTAACAATAGCTACCATAGATTGAATACGTGTCCTGTGACAGACACTGAGACCATAACAAGGCCTAAGAGCTGATTTTGGAGTGCTTATATGTTAGGCTGTTAAGTACTTTGTACATATTAACCCCTTTGACCCTTACAGCAACCCCATGAAATTGGTCACTCTGCCTATTACCCCCATTTTGCAGGTGGAAAATATGAGAAAGAGAGTGATTGCACAGCTGGTAGGTTGTATGTTGGACAGCAGAGTCTGTCTTCCCGGTGACTTCTCTAGGTGTTTCGTGCATCAGCTTGTTTCACCTTCATCACTATCTCATGAGATTCATACTGTGATGTTCCCATTTTATGGATCAAGAAATTAAGAGGTTGCTTAAGAAGCACACCTATTAAGTGGTGATGCCAAGATGCAAATTCAACTACGTCTGCTCCAAACCTGGAGCATTCTTCCAGCAATAACTGGCAATTTTCATTTTGATCCTTAAAGGGCTTCACCATTTTAAAAGCATGAAGCGCACTGGTAGAAGACTGGAATGTCAAGGTATAGTTGCTCTCGGTCTCTGATCTAGATCTTACTCCTATTGATTCTCTGTTGTCCTCATTAGTTGACTGGGACAAGTGAAGAAACCCTTTCCACAGCAGCCTTTGCCTGAGCTGGGCACAAGAGCCCTGGAGAACATATAAAATAGAGATTTCTTAGTATCTGGACTTAACTGTTGACAGAACTTGCTTGACTCCAAAGCCTATTTTCCATTCTTGTGCATTTCCCTGGTTCTGAGGTAAGCAGTGTTCGAATTGTAAAGGAATGGACTCTACTCCTAAATGGAAGTGATTATGTTTTAAAAACTTAAAGGCCACAGGCATTCATTTTGGGAGGTTATGGACATTCTCAAAGACTACAGTCAAGCTAAGTGCCTTCCAGCTAAGTGCCACCAAATTCTGGAGGGAGTTTCAACCAACAGTTTGCCACATTGGCCCAGAGTTCAGCTGCACTTCTCTGGAAGTGATTTAACTTCAGAAGCAGTTCTTTTCTGTACGACGTAACTTTCTGATGGTTACTTTGAATGTCTGGTGGTGACCAGGGTTGATTCTGTGGTGGCTACTTGACCATGTCAGTGGGAGAGCTTCTATCCTGCCTGGAAACAGGCAGAACAGAGGCCAGTAATTTCAATGTCAGCTTGAGCCACCAAGTGCTCTTAACTTGAGCTTGTGTGTTTTGGTCCACCCGAAAGTTACGGCAGTCAAGTGAAATGGGGAAGAACGTGGGCTCTGGACCTGGGCAGACCTGGGTTCAAATTTTGGCTCTGCCACTTAATAGTGGCATGAAGACTCACTTTTCTTACTCCCAAATCAGGCTTAAATTAGCACCTACTTCAAAGGTCATAATGGAGATTCCATTGAGATAATGTCTGTGATGTACTTTAGCTTATCGGCCATACCACTTATAATATATCCACTTCTAATACTCATCCTCCCCACAAGTAAAGTTTCTACAGATGTAGCTTGAAGCTGAAGCTCTGTACTGGAAGCCTCCCAGCCCTAACCATCAAACCCTCTCCACCCTGACGGATTTTATCCAGGGTGTCAACAGGGTGTGTGGGGCAGGGGATTTATGCTAACTCAATCGGAATGGAATACCAGAACTGTCCAAAGAGCTACCTCTAGTATCTTTGCTGTGCTTCCCCTGCCTGTCTCCTCACCCAGCTAATGCTGTGGGCTGCTGGGTCCTATAGCTTCCTCCCAACCCACATTATCCTGTGCACAGCATTTGGTAGTTGACTGAAATATTTGTGGCTGTTTGTATCATCACTGTACCAAAACAATAGTAACTTCTAGAAATCAGGTTCCAGTGAAGTGCCAGACACACTATCTCAAATTGTCAAAAATATTGGATGTGAGAGTGATCTGCCTACAACATCTGTCACCCCATTGATCGCCAGGGTTGATTTGACTGATTGGACTGCCTAGCGGGTGTCCCCTTCCTCCCTCACCACTCCATGAACATCCCTCCTGAAGCTGCCTGCTTGGCCAAAGAAGATGACCTTCCCCGATAGAGAAGGACTGTTCTTTGGTCAAGGGTATATAAGAAGCTGTGCTCCCTGGCTAGAACCTCCAAATAAGAAAAAGAAAAATCTCTAAGTACTCTTTGTGTCCTTGTGTTTTTTAAATTTTGTTTTGCTTTGTTTTAAAGTTTATTTATTTATTTTTAGAGAGAGGTGTAGGGGGAGAAGGGCAGAGAGAGAGGGAGAGACAGAATTCCAAGTAGACTCTGCACTGTCAGCACAGAGCCAGACATGGGGCTCGAACTCATGAATTGTGAGACCATGACCTGAGCCAAAATCAAGAGTCAGATCTTTAACCAGACGCTTAACCAACTAAGCCGCCCAGGCACCCCTATTTGTATCCTTGTTTTACAAGTGAGAAAACAAAGGTTCAGAGAATTTGCTTAAGATCTCATGGCCAGTAATCAATGGAACACAGATTTGTAATCATCTCTCTCCTCTCAGTCCTTGCCCTTTGGAGTATAACAAACTACCTCCTGGAAATAGACTAAAAAAAAAAAAATGTGGCTGTAAAGGTATGTTAGGCCTGGAGATTATGGATCCTTAGGTGCTGGGAGCAAGGATTCTATAGCTTGAGATGTGTCCTTCTAGATTAGGGAATGTATATCAAGTGGGAACTAAAGCAATGCCAGAGGATGAAATCAGCATGAGAGAGAGAGAGAGAGAGAGAGAGAGAGAGAGGAGGGGGAAGAGGGAGAGAAGTAAAGAGGAACTGTAGGAACCAGTGAAGGAAACAGAGGGGATAGGAGGAAAGCCAAGAGAAAAAGTATTTCAAGATGGTGGTTCAGAATGTCCAATGCTTCAGGGAAATTAAAGAGGATAAAGACTTGGAAAAGGCCATTGGGTTGAATTACATCACTGGTGATTCTGTAGAGGGCCCTGTCAATAGAATGATGAGATCAGATGTCCGGGGAGACAAAAGCTTTAAGGACTGAGTGAAAAAGTTTTCGAGGACATTTTAGCACCAAGTGTGGTGACACTGGTCAGGGGCTCAAAAGGGGTAGCCAGGCCATAGTAGGGCTTTCTAGATGGAAGTATGTTGTTGGCAAAAGGGACAGGCCCAGAGAATATAATCAAGTGTCAGTACATTCAGCAACTACTTTGGCTGGAAAGGAAAAGGAGAGAGGAACTTCCTGGAAGTGAAGAAACAGAGAAGCTGGCAAGAGATGAGGGTAAACTAAGAAAATAGAGCCACCAACTTCAGAAAGCTAGGCAAATCTTGCTTTCCCCAAGTGTTCCTGATCCCAGCCAGCCAGGAGCTGCAGGAGTCTGACCCAAGGCCTATTCAGGCCTTGGCTGTGCCCCCCCCCCCAAGCCCGACCCACTGTTCCTTATCCTCTATTCTCAAACTCCTCCATCTCTCGACCCATCTATGCACCAGAGTCCCACGTAGGTGAGTCACATGTCTCACAGACAGAACCCCACCCCCCCAATCCCTGCCACTGTGCTTGAGTGGGAGGCTGGGCCACCTTCCTCACTCCCCAAGGAGACTGCTCCACAGCTTTTTCCCCTTACTGACAATGCCCTGTTTTTCAGACACGTGACAGTTGGGGAGTTGGAAGGAGAGGCAAAGGAAAAGAATCCAGGAGAAGGGAAATTAGGGTTTCCCAGGCTTCTTGGAGAAGGTTCATTTTCCACAGTACTTTAAAAAAACACCCACTTGCATTGTAAAATTTGTAATTCAATGTAGAAAAATCCTACTTAGTTCATGCATCACTAGAATGCTCATCAGGGAATTTTAAAGATGGAAAAGACAGGTTATCTTATCCAACTGCACGGCTTGAAATCTGCTTACCAAAATAAAAAGAAAACAAACTGACAGTAACTTATATGAACAGGGTCTATTTCATTCTCAGAACTGCTGAGAAAAGTGACACTCAGGCCAAGTGACTTCTCAGGGCCAGTCCCCATCTTCTGACTGCGCACAACTCAGAGTGGAGGTGCCTCTCTGGTCCACTGGCTTGCTTTCCCCACAGGTCAGAAAGAAACTCAAACCTCCTTGAGGTCTAACTTCCAATTGCTTCACCTGCCTCTCTAGAGACTCAAGCCAGGTCTGTCAACCAGTTTGTCCTTGACTGCTGTTGTCCCCTCTGGAGGGTATGGGTTTCTAATCTCCCTGAGGAGCTTCTTCTTAATCCAAAAGTGTGTGGGGGGGGAGGGGGGGGGGAGGGGGGGGAGGGGTTTAGCAGCTCAGCAAGTGGAGAAAGATGGAAACCATTTAAACCCCGAAGGCCATATTCATTTGGATCAATAAAAACCCTGGAGTCTCGGACTTTTGAATTGACGGAGGAGAAATAAGAATAAGGCTTGGGCAGACCAGTTTCCATGCTTCAT
Organism: Panthera tigris; assembly: GCF_018350195.1. NCBI lineage: Eukaryota > Metazoa > Chordata > Mammalia > Carnivora > Felidae > Panthera > Panthera tigris. The sequence goes on along the minus strand of NC_056667.1, from coordinate 52,392,933 downwards.
TCTTTTACATCTCAGCCTCCAAATATCCTTTTGATTTTACTCTGGTAGGGTGTTTGTTTTCAGGACTTCTTTCTTTCTTTTTCTCCCTTCCTTCCTTCCTTCCTTCCTTCCTTCCTTCCTTCCTTCCTTCCTTTCTTTTTTCTTTTCTTTTATTATGTGTGTTCTTTCCTTCTAGATTTAATAGGTACATGTATTATTTATGTGTCAGTGACCTTTCAAAGCACTTTTAGAGATTGACTGTTTACAGTTAGGAATTTTCTTTAAGGTCTACAAAGTCCTTTGTGCTTTTTCCAGGAAAGGCACTCAGTAAGAACCAAAACAAACAACAGAATAATTCAAATTTGATTGGAGCCAAATCTCTTAAGAGAGTAAGACAAAGAGAGCTAGCATTTGTTTTTGTTGTCTCCTTTCCCCCTCCTCAACCCAGTCAAATATTCTTGAGCCATTCCTACATCCAGTGTGGTTCAGAATTACTTGAGGGACGTTTAAGGCTGAATTTTAAGCCCTGGGTTGGAGAAATCTTGGCACTGGCAGATTTTGCAAGGGACACTTCAGAAATGATGAAAACAATGTTTACTTCACCAAGTCTTTGGGAAAATTGGGCCCAGTATATTTCACATTTGTCTCTACAACCACAAAGGGTAGAGGACTATTACTGCTCTGGCCAAATTTCACATGCCTTTGGCAGGATTGGAGCTATATCATTCAGACGTGAGGCTGTTACACAAGCCTGTTAAGGATTTATCACAAGCCAGGGTGATGCCTGTGGTTAGTGTTCAGCCCAAACTGACCAAATGGAATCATATTTAGTTGTTTGCCTGACCCCCTCCCACTCTCCCTTCCCAGCACGATTTGTTCCGTGAAAAAGTTATTATGGGGTCAGGCAAGAGCAAGGACTTTATTTAGTCATGAAAAATCCTATGTTCACATTTCATCTCTTCCAATTTCTAGCTCTTTGATTTTGGACAAGTTACTTAATCTGTATGAGTCTCACTTACTCTGGTTGTACAGTATGAATAATAACTCCTATCTTACAGAATCATTGTGAGGATTAAATAAGATGATGATTATGAAAGTTCCTGGTATAGTTCTTGATTTGTATCAATTTGTATCAGTCGACCCACATTAGCTTTCTCCACTTACGCCAGAAAGCTCTCTGAGACCTTTATCTGAAAGACTGCATAAATCCAAACCATCATGCCTATTGGATGTCATGCTTTGCAAAACAAACCTCGCTAAAAATGGAACTGAGTTGCAGATTGAGGCTGGCCTACAAAACTGACAATTTTCCCAAATGGAAATGACTCTTCCCATGGTTCCTGCCATAGCAATGAGGAGCCTGCCCCTCCAGGATGGTGGCTTTTGCACAGTGACCAACCCCATCCGGGTCTCTCTCTCATCCAGAGTTCTGGCATTTCTAAGGTTTCTCAACATTTAATAACAGAAATGACAGGGAGGGGTGCCTGGGTGGCTCAGTCGGTTGAGTGTCTGACTTCAGCTCAGGTCATGATCTTGCAGTTCTAGAGTTCAAGCCCCACATCGGGTTCTCTGCTGCCAGCGCAGAGCCTGCTTCAGATCCTCTGTCCCCTTCTCTTTCTGCCCCTCCCCAACTTGCGCTCTCTCAAAAAAAAATAAACACTAAAAAAGAAAAAAAAAAAAAAAAGAAATGATGGGCTAAGACTCTCACAGAATAAAGACTACTGCACTGGAACTTTGAAGTATGGGAAATGTAAAATGTCAACTAGGCATTACTTCACGAATATGCAATCAATCTTACCCCTCTATTTTCTTCTAGTACCATGTAAGGATTAAATATGACATTATATCACATGCTGTAATGTATGTAAGCTGACTAGCTGGCAGCTAGGATGTCACAAACAGTTGAACCTCCACCTTTACCTGTCCCCCAAGCCACTTAGTAAACCCTGTGGTCTTCACGTTTTCTTCATTTTTTTTTTTTTAATGGTAAAAATTCCCACTTAAGAGAACTATGGTTTTGCTTGGGACAGAATACTTAAAAATGAATTTTTAAAATTTAAGAAATCCAAAAACTTTAGGAAACAAGGTTTCTATAGGACTACAAATAGGACTACAATAGAAAAAAAACATTTTAAGACTTTTTAAATTAAAAAAATCCACTGCACAGCAGACTACAATCAGATGAGGGCTATGTGTCAGTCCCAATATGCAGCTACATCTACTTACAAGTTAAAAGAATTAGTTAATTTGAGCATGAAGACATTTTTTCCCCTAAAATTTTATTAAAGTGATGCATCTTCTCTTTATGAAAGCCAAATGAATAATATGGCCACTAACCCACAGAGAAGACAAATATTTGTAGAATGAGTGAATGAATGTCCTATGGAGTTGGGATAAGAAGAAAAGACGGGCTTTTTGGAAGTTTTCTAAGTTATTTAAATGAAATCTTTTTGGTGAGAGGGCTGGGATTGAGGTTCTGGCTTTGTGGAGAGAAAGCCTCTGTTGTGTTTCAGCTTTAAGATGTGGTGTGTGCGCTCCATTTAAGGTAAGGGCTGGTGACCCTGGCTTCCTTGCCAGGACCTAGAGCAGCCCACATGCTGAAAGATGAGGAGGAAAAACAAAGGAAGTGGATTGATTTATCACAGAGACGAGAAGGCTAAGGTAGGCTATCATAAAACAGTATTCAAAGATTATAGGAAGGACAACACTTCTCTTTAAATATACTTAAACCAAAGAGGAACAGATTTAGGTCAGGCATTTAACCGAACTTAACTCCTGGGTTAGGATTTAGGTTTTGTTGTGGCAAAAGACACATCACATAAAACTTAACCGGTTTTAAGTGTATAGTCTACGTACACTACTGTGCAATAAAAGGATTTTTTGATAGTGAAGTTAGTAAACCATGTTTGTTTGCTTTTTTTTTTCTCTGTTCATCTCTTTCAGTTTCATTGGAAGAGTATGGTATTTCCTTCTTGGAAATTTTGAAAAATAGCTCACATTCTGAATCCTTAGGGGAGATGATGTCCTAAGGATTCTTTCTAGCCCAGACTTGATGGTAAGGCAGCCACATGGCTGGCCCAACACTGACGTGCACACACTGACCAAAGAATGCTCTGGCTGCCTTGGATACAGTTAGAGATAGATATGCTGAAAATGAACTCTATAGCTTGTCAACTCTGATCGTAGATCATTTGATTTCTAAGCTGGGGAGGGTGATAAGTTTTGCTTTAACCTGAAGCCTATAGAATATATGCAGCTCTATACTGCTGATTTTACCTTGGGTTTATATGCGTTCAGCATTGACATCTCCACATTTTGACCTCTGACATGTTTCGGTTGCCTCTGGACTGGCGGTGATGATGACTTTTGGTTATTGCGGCAGACGCAGATAAAAAAGAAGAGAAAAGCAATGGCCAGAGGAATAGCAACACTTGGCACCAGTATGTACAAGATCTCCATTTTATTCTTCTCCTTGGAGCCCTTCGAATCTGGGTACAGAAATAGAAAAGAGCAAAAGTCATTCTGGTTCAAATAACATGTATAATATTACATTGCGTAGTTTAAAATGACCTCCTATTCTTCTATACACACAAATTCACTGGAGAAAAAAGGAACCATTGCTTATTACAATTTGTTTCTATCAAACCTTCAACATAATTTATTGAAGTTTAAAAGTTTAAAGTTCAAGTGTTTAAAAATTGCAGAGGGACATTATGAGGCCTTTGCATGTGTGTGGGTCTCCCTCTGATCTTGCCTCTCTTTAGCAGCAGACCTGCATTTCTCTAACACGTTAAAAGTTAAACGTCATGTGAAAGGACTGGATACACCTAAGGGCACTGATGTGGGTCACAGGGCTCTTCTACAATTGGCTGTTAGCCCAGAATCAACCACCACAATGTGATATTCCAGAAATCTGCCCTTGTCCTGGCTGGTTTGGATTTACAGGGCCACTCCTGCACCTTCCAGAATCAACATCACTTAAGAATCCTGGTCCCAGTGTCCACAAAGCCACTGGCCTGAGAACATGGGAACCTGACTCAGTCTCTGATGAGCTGTGTGGCCTTGAGCAAATCATTGTCCTGTCTGGACCTCACTTCTACTCATCTGCAAAAGTGAAGTATCTATTTTGGAAAGTGTCTACAATTTCCTCAAGCACAGCATCACTGCATAACCTGATGCTTTTTTGAAATCCAAGAATTCCTCTTAAATGATTTCATATGAACGCAATAATTATGAGTACTAACACTGTGAAGTATATTTTTGAAATCTTATATATCTACTCTGCCATTGCTAGGAAAAGTATATAATATGTATAGAAAGACATGAAGCATACTTCTTAAAAATGGACTTGAGTCTGACCTTTAAATTCTTTGGGCATATGTTAATAAATTATTTGACTGACCAAACAAACACAAGAATTATGGGCAGTAATTAGAGGGGTTACATAATGCATGCCCTGATCACCAATAACCTCATTGGCTATCTTGCTTTAAGAAAAATTCAAGGTATGAAAATTCAGATTGACACAAAATTCAGAGATGATTATTTACTTAACATAGAATTAACCATGTATCCATTCACTCATCTTCCCACTTGTTCAGTAAGTCAATAAACAAAAGCTACTACTGCCAAGGACTATTCTAGGTACTGGGGATATAAAATTAAATACGATATGTCCTTTGCCTTTAAGGAGCTCATGGTTGGGTAAGGAAAACAGAGAAAAGGTAATTACAATATGTTGTTAGAAATGCTGCAAGGGAAGTATGACTAGAGTGGTCGAGAAACCCAGAAAGTCTCTTTAAACAGTGGCCTTCCCTAGTACATGTAAAAGAGAATAGACTATACATCATTCTTGCTTGCATGCACCTGCCTTGGGAACCTATTATTCAGTGAGATATAGCAGTAACTAAATCACATTGCCTTCTCCCTACATAAACAGACTCAATACATGAAGTTAGGGAGGGGCACCAAAACCTGGGTGTTGGCACTGTGCTGTGGGTTAACCCTCAGAGGGATTTGGGGAGGAGTAAAATATGCTTATCAAGAATAATAAACATAACAGCTTTAATATTTACTGAGTGTCCTCTAGCACAAAATCATGTTAGCTATGGGCCAGGTACCGTTGTAAGTACTTTTCATTAACTCATTAATTTTATCCTCACGACCAATCCCATGAGGCAGATGCCATCCTTATGGCTATTTTTATAGGTGAGGAAGTGGAGGGACAGAGTGGTTAAGTGACTTGCCCCAGGACATGCGGCTAGTAACTCAAAAGCCAGGACTCCTCCCCTGTTGGTCTTGCTGTAATACCTCCTACTCTAGAAAGTCCACTACACTGCCAGTAATTTGACAATGGCTATTGTCTGGCATCCATTTTCTTATGGTAGGATTTCTCTTGTTTCACAGAGGTAGGAAGGAGGAGGGAGGTCTGAAAGGTGGGGAATGACACAGAAGCTTTGCTAGATGTGCTGCCTTTGCACTCCCCACTTTATATACGGTGGCAGGTAAACGTATAAGCCAGGCATCTCTGGAGACCATTGTAGTCATTCTTGTCTTTGGAACTCAGTCTCAGTCGCTTTCGTAACAATTGTGTCTGCATGTCTGCGAGTGGATGGACAGAGAGAAAGAAATCACATGGAGGGGCATCTGGGTGGATCAGTCGGTTGAGCATCTGACTTCTGCTCAGGTCATGATCTCACGGTTTGTGAATTCGAGCCCTGCTTTGGGCTCTCTGCTGTCGGTGCAGAGCCTGCTTCAGATCCTCTGCCGCCCTCTCTTCCCCTCCCCTGCTTGCTCTCTCTCTCTCTCTGTCTCTCTCTCAAAAATAAATAAACATAAAAAAAGAAATCACATGGAAAAGTGTTTACCACAGGGCATAGCAGATGGATCTTCTATAACAGGAATATAATAGATCTAGAATAGATTATCTAAGATCTGTCTATCTATAGACACTTTAGAGACAGTGTGGCAGAATAAATGAAGTGTATGTCTTAGATTCAGAAACCTCTGAAGACCGACTTTGTCGTCATCTATGTAACTTTCATTAGGCACTTAGCCTCTCTGCGTGAACTCATCTATAAAATGAGACCAGTAATACCTATTTCACAGAATTGTTGTGAACAGTAAATGAGGTAACACAGAAAGTATTACTCTAGTACCTGTTAAAACTAAATCACTCAATGTTTATCCCTTACCCTTAGAGTAGAAAAGGATTCAGAGATAAAAACTTTGGGCTGGAAATTCAAAATAACCTTAAGCAGGAAACAAACTTTCTGACCTTCACCTCCTCATTTATTCAAGGGGAATGATAATTTGCTCTACCAATCTTATTTGCTTCATGTGAGAGATGATGTTCATGACAAAACTGCAGAAAACTGAAAACTGCCACACAGTTGTTGGATGCTATGACTATTAACATTATAAAAACACTTTCAAATTTCTCAGTACCCAGTGTGTGTGTGTATGTGTGGAGGGGATCCCTCTTGTTATTCTTGGATTTTCAGTGAAATCATTATAAGGGTAATGATTACAAAAGGAATGAGGTTAATTTAGTACTCATGTAATGCTAGTCATTTTTCTGGCCCAGATTTTTAGCAACAAGAGAAAGTAGGGATCTCACCTGTCTAGCAAACAAAGGAGTTCTATTCTGTACTCACTCTGTATCAGATTATTCACGGAACGCCTTTGATTGTAAACGGGAGGTCTGGGACAAATCCCCCTGTGGGTCTGCAGGAGAACAAACTTCAAGAAGCCGGATCTTTAAACACAGTCAAACTTGGCTCCTTCTGATTACACTGAGGATATGCAAACGAGCCCACAGTGTCTTTTTGCCAAGTGAAATAATCAAGCAGAACAATATGTGGCCATGTTGGAAGTGACAGAAAACAAATATAGACCTGTTGTAAACCTGTGATACAGCACACTCACTGTCCCACACACACCTCTCTCTGCATTAGGCCAGAAGGGAGTCAGTCTGGTTCAAAAAATTTTATATAAAAGCTTTCCACAGAACAACAAACCCTACTCATGGCAAATTAGAAAATGAACATTTGCTCACCTTCTTTGAACAGCCTATCATTTGTATTCATTACTTTAATCAGGTACTTGATGTTCTCGATTTTACATGTAGGTAAAAGAAGGCTAAGAAAGAACAAATAATGTGACAAAGCTAGAAAGTGGTAGGGTCTGGGTTGGAATGCAAGGCTGTCTCCCTTCGATGCTTTAATGCTTTCAAAATTCTATTACTAATAAAAATTAAAATACCATATGGAATTGTTTTTCATTATTCTCCTTAAGATTCCAAGGTTCCCTTTAATGAGGACTAATATCTGGTGGGGAATCACACTATTAAACAGATCACATTAGAACAATGGACACTATTCTTACTATTCACTTTACAGGGTAATGGACACCTTCAGTGCATTACAAAGGAAACTGGCTGAAAATTAGAACGGTGAAGATTTTTAATACTTTGAAATAACTGTTTAAAAGTTAAATGCACATATTAGTTACATCAAGTTAAATACTTGAGATTTTTGAAACCAACTATTTAGTCTGGATCACATGATTAATTTCCTTTTAAAAATCAACAATTTGGTATCAGAGTTCACATCTGACATTCCTATTTTTATTTTTACAAAGATATTCAATACTTTGATTAGTAATTAAATATAATGGAGAAAATACTCCTTTCTTATCCTGAGGCTTAAAACAAGGTAAACATGACTTCTTATTCAAGAGGTACTTTTATAAAGTAAAACATCACCTGGGATATTACTTTGAGTTAAAACAAAAAAAAATTGTTAGATCTTAAATACGGCAAAGGTGGGAAGAAGTCTTATAGAACCTTAGGATTCCAAATAAAGTAAAATAAAATAAACAAGTTAAATTATAATCTTGTCTGAAAAGAAATAAAAATCATAGAAAAAAACAGGAATTGCTACCATTTATTAGTTGAAAACTACAAACTAAGTGGGTCTGTAGCAGATAGGAGCCCACACCAGTGATATTTAAGCACATGCCTGGAAGTCATAGGAGCAAAGGGGAAACTAGGCCCTTAGTTGGCAGGCTGGGTCCACCATTAGGTGGTCTCTTGATTTAATGATGAAAATACTAAGTAGATCACCTATTGCCTTATATATTTTCAAATTAATTCTTAAAAAGACTATGATTGGCCATATATAGTGGTTAACATTTTTTTTTTCTCTTCAGCAAATGTTTTAACCACAATAAGATAGGGACAGTAACTCATTGGTGAGCACTTGAGAAAAATCTTAGTAACTAGAATCCACATGAGTTCACCAGGAGTGTCTATAAATTCTTATGATCTCAGCTTTCTCTATAAAAGGAAAGAGTTGGGCTAATCTTTTCTCTTTAATTGAAAAAAGCTTAATTATGGCAAAAAATTAATAACATCTATCATCTTAATCATGTGTAAGTTCAGTAGTGCTAAGTGTATGCACATTGTTGTACAACAGATCTCCAAGACTTTTTCATCTTGCAAAACTGAAACTCTATACTCATTGAACAATAACTGCACTTATCCCTCCCTCTAGCCCCTGACAGCAACAAGTCTACTTTCTGTTTCTATGAATTTGATTATTTTAGATACCTCATATAAGTGGAATCATAAAGTGTTTGTCTTTTTATGACTGGCTTATTTCACTCAGTAAAATGTCCTCAAGGTTCATCCATGTTTTTACATGTGTCAAACTTCCTTCCTTTTTTAGGCTGAAAAATATTCCACTGTATGTAAATACCACATTTTCTTTATGGATTCATCCATCGATGGGCTTGCTTCCACCTCTTTTGTGGAAGCTATTGTGAATAATGCTGTGATGAACATGGGTGTACAAATATTTCTTTGAGATCCTATGCTCCGTTCCTTTGGATGTATATCCAGAAGTAGGATGGCTGGATCATATGGTAATTCTATTTTTAGTTTTTTGAGAAACATCCATACTGTTTTCTATAATGGCTGCGCCATTTTGCTTTCCCACCAATAGTGAACAATGGCTCTAATTTCTCCACATCTTTGCTAACGTGCTATTTTCTTCTTCTCCTCCTCCTCTTCCTCTTCTTCCTTTTCTTCTTCTTATAAAATAATGGGTCCTAATAATGGGTGTGAGGTGATGTCTCATTGTGGTTTTGATTTGCATTTCTTTAATGACACATGATACTGAGCATCTTCTCATATATTGTTGGCCATTTGTATATCTTCTTTGGAGAAATGTCTGTTTAAATCCTTTGCCCACTTTTCAATTGGGCTACTCTTTAAGTGCCAAAATTCAATCATTTTTATAAAATTAAATCTCTTTCATTTCTGAGAGGATTATTTTAGAGTGAGAGACCAAGCACCTTTAAACTTTAGCAAGTCATTTGATCAAGAGACCCAAGATATCCTTATGGACCTAAGATGGAGGGCTAGATTATAATGTCATCAGATAAATTTGAAATTTACCATGTGCCTGTACCCTATAAGGGTTAATCATTAAATCAACCTCAAATTGTAGAGAGCTAAGCTTGTGCCAACCTGCCTGTTTGACATTATCATTAACTGCTTGATGATGATACATTTATGAAACTTGAAAATGACCAAAATCTAGGAAAGATCCCTGATTATAGAAATAAGATGTATAGAAATAAAATATACAGGCTAAAATAATGACCCAAAAACAATTGAAATTTTACAAATAAATATTATAGCTTGCAGTTACGTTAGAGTTCTTGCTTAAAGAATCCCATGATTAAGCAAATCTACTAAATAATTTTTTATGTAACAAAACCAAAAAAAAAAAAAAAAAGAAAAGAAAAGTGGAAAAAGGAAGACTAATAAATTTTAATGAAGACTTGAAGTCTCAGTTGGACCCAGTAATAGCACAATGAAATTGCTCCAAAAATTTTTATATATGGCACTTTTAGCAAAAAAACAAAAACAAAAACAAAAACCAAACCAAACAAACAAACAAAAAAACATTCATTGGCAATACTGAGTAATGATAAAAAGTATCATGGTCCTTTTCTACCTTCACTGATTTAAAAATACCAAAAAGGTCTATTCTAAGAGCCATGTTTTTAAGAAGGGCTTTAAAAAAGCAAGAAACATTCAGAGGAAGAGGAAGATGGGTAAGGAAAGGTTGGAAGAGCTACATGCTCTTTAGACCAAATTAAAAATTAAATGAAGGATGTAATAGGTACTTTGGAATTTGGATGATAAATGACACCAGAGGTTACAAACTGGATCTAGTACATAGATTTGTTCCTTATTAGTTTTGTTTTTGTTTTTTCTAATTTGAGTTAGTGGTCAACAGTTTTTAAAAATGAGGGGATTTCACATAGAAGTTTTGATTTCAGACTTACAAATGCAGACTTTGAGCAGTGGGAGCCATCCCACAACCTCTTTGGGGTGGTGAGATGTCCCTGTCTCTGAAGGTCTCTGGCAATGGTCAAATAGAGCCTGGATAGTTTCTATGGTTCCTCCCAAAGCTCTCTGATTTTATAATCTGATTTGACATACCTTATTTAGACCCCTACTGTACTTTTGGCTTTCTTGCGAAGTAACTGATTTAAAGTTAGTGATGAATATTTTTCCCTGAGTGTCCTCAGAGCCAGTATTGGTCTTTTCTCCTCAGCTCTATGCTGAGGCTGACTTCTATGGACAATATCCGTGGGCACCCTTGTCCTCTGGCTTCCAGTCAGGTTCAGCCAATGGGAGACATTGGCAGGACAAGAAGAACTGCCCAGGGCAAGAAGAGTATGGTTCACATGTTTGTTCCCAGGCTTTCCCCTTGCTGAGTTGCAGAGGATTGACTGCCTCCCTCTATTAAAGGCCAGAGCCTTTGAACAGCCCTCTCTTCAGCCTCAGCTGTGTTCCACAAGGTAAGGTAACCAATCATTCGTTTGACTCCTCAAGCCTTGGATAATGCCTCCCACTTCTGCTAGCCATGGGTCCTTCACCTTATTGGTTTCTCCTAATTCTGCCAACACCTTCATAAACAGTCTCTTTATGAAGTTCTCCATAGTGTGTCTGCTTGTCCCTTTTGCTTTCTGCCAGAATCTTGGCTGATACAAAGCCAATAGCAGAGATCACTGTGGTGTTGTATCAGAATTCTGTCACCAAAGGGTTAAAGTGACCAGGAGCCCTTCCCATTGGCATGGTGGTGGGCCAAAAGAGTTAAAAGCTTCCCAGAGCTTATTGCTGGAGCAGCTGACACACTGGGTACATGACTCAATATATTTTGAGAACAATAAAAATACCTTTGAGAAAAATTAATTTATGGTTAAAAATGTTTATGGAACATGACTTAGTTATAAGTTTTGGGTAACTATTGTTCTTTACTTTGTCGAAAATGTATAGAGACTGGAGAATAAAGTACATCTTGAAAATCTCTGTAGCATAAAAATAACTCTTCCGGAAAACTTCAAACCATACAAAGCAGTGCTCTATTCCTCCCTCCGTTCCCCCTCCCCACCATCCAATTCACTGTAATGTTCAATTTTGGTTTGAAGAAATGGCTGAAAGACAAATTGCCTTACAACAGGTCTTCTATGAAATATGGGAGAAGGCTGCTGACAGAGTGAGTTAAAAACTGCAGTGTTCGCAATCTGGAAAACATCTGCCTTGCCCCGAACTGTAAACCACCACATTGTAGAAAATGGTTTGTGACAAAGCAGAACCCAGGGCGGGTGTTTGTAAGGTTATGGGACAAGTCAGGGCTATTCAGGCACAGAACTGGGCAATGTGCCCTTTGGCAAACTGTTGCAAGCCAAGGACTTAAAAGGAAATACAAAAGTAATAGGCCAGGTATGAAAACTGCAAATGGAGCCAAATGGCCCACTAATTTTTTTTTTTTATCATTGGGCACTCTATGGTGAAACTGGTTGAGGACTAAAACAATACCGCTGCTTGGAAGTTCTAGTTGTTTGGTAGAGGTCTCTCAGACGTGCTAGCCTGGCTGGCGGAAGAAACGTGGCCTCTAGACTTAATCTACAGTAGAATAAAGGACTGAGGTTTGAAGAGGAAAACACCACTACAATCAAGATTCAGCTTCGCCATACAATTTGAGAGAGGAACCAACAGAAGATCTCAGTTAGCTGGGGGAGAGAGAAAGAACGTTAAGTCTTGTGGTAGAATACAGCCAAAGTCAAATGGTCAGATCATGCAAAAGCTGCTCCCAGAGAAACAGGCCTTTTCCATGGATCTGCCCCCAGGGCTGCATAGAAAAGCAATGATAAGGGCTACAGTGAAACTGTGAACCTGGGAGGTGTGCCTAGGTGCCAGTTGGAAAGAACATAGGCAAATGTTTCTTTTTCGACGTAGTTTCCACCCAACCCACAGTATTTGGCTTGGAAGGTGGCCACAGTGACTAGAGGTAAAGGCGTAGTGAATGAAGGTTTGCAGGCAGGATCTCAGGGAAAATGGCCAACTCTGAGGACTGGGGACGTGGGGCTGCCGGGAAGGGAGGAGAGGTGGACTTAACGGGAAATGGGCAAACATTGCGAGCCCTGCGTGGAGCTGCTGGGGGAGCAAGTCCTCATCAGGGCTGAGGCTGAGTGGAGCACCTAGGGTCTCTCAGAGTAGATGACTTCCTGGCTGGGGCCCTACTCCTGCATGTGTGGAGCTGCAAATAAGAAAATCAATGGACAGCAACCCAAAGACCTAGATAGTTCATAGTGATCAAAAGGAGGAAAATGATAAAGCATCGTTTATTCCTCTGAATAACCTAGAATTTGTACTTTAAGGTAACTGTGCCATGGTGAACAGAACACTGGACCTAGAATCCTGTGGACCTGGTTTGAATCTTGGCTGTAGTAAAAACAACATTGCCTCAGCTTCTCCATCAGTAAAACGGAGAGGATACCTTTATCCTGTGGTTATTATGAGGATTCATTAATTCAACACATTTTATTAAACATCAGCTAAGTCCCAGGCCAGATGCTGGTGTTAAGGAACCTGGCACAGTGTTCAACAGACCACAGTCATAACTAAAATGCCAAGCATGTAACGGCGTACATAAATTGTCAGAGCTATAATACAGTGTTTAACGTGATTCATACTTTTTCCATCAGATTCTTTCACTAGATTGTAGGCTACATGAGGGCATGCTTTGATCTACCCTGTTCACAAAGTCTGAAGCATAGTAGAAGCCCAACACAAACTGGTTTCAGTGAGTGACTAAATAAATAATTAACTGTTCGAGTTGTTGTTAGATGCCTGGGATAGGGAGGAAAAGACAGGGAGGATGGGAGGTCAGGTCTCGCCCAAACTATCTTTTGTCCTGTCACTTCCTCCAAGCACTGGCTTGGGCACATGCACAGAGTCCTAGCCAATTCCCAGAATTCACAGCAAACATATCTGGTTGTGTTTAATTTTATGTTCTGTCTTAAAGCGAAAGTTTGCAGATAAAATGGTCTGTGGCAGACCGTTCTCAAATAACTTTATTCTAGAAAGTACAACAAATGCTCACATTCTGCATTTAATTAGGCCTCAACTCCTTTTAGCCTTACTTGGTTGAAACGAAAACAAAAGTTATCAGTAGGAAAATGAGAAACCACATGGAGATTTTGAAATCTCCTCAACTTTTACTTAACTAAAGAATGCAGGAACGTTCCCATGAGATTCCATCCCATTTTCAGAGGGAGAAGGGAAAAGGACTCATTTCAAATCTGCCCCACACGATTTCAACTCATTGTAAGATGAAAAGTTATCCTCAGTCTCTCTCTCTCTCTCTCTCTCTCTCTGTATATACAGATACACCCATACATAAATCATAGAGTACACAAGACCAGCTATAGGTTTGAGTCCTGAGTTCATTTCTTATTAACCATGTGGCCTCGGAAGTTATTTCACCTCTCTATGTCTCTGTTTTCTCTTCTAGAGTAGAATAAAATGCAACTCACTGGATTACAGAACTATTATACATGAGATAATGCATTAAAAAACTCTTAGCACGGTCTTTGGCTCATTATAAACACTCAATAAATGGCAACTGCTGTTTAATGTTATTGTTTTTTTTAAGCTTATTTATTTATTTTGAGAGAGAATACTAGCAGGGAAGTGTCAGAGAGAGAGGGGACAGAGGATCTGAAGAGGGATCTGTGCTGAAAGCAGTGAGTTTGATGTGGGGCTTGAACTCACGAACCGTGAGATCATGACCTGAGATGAAGTCGGACTCGTAACCAACTGAGCCACCCAGGCACTCCTGTTTAATGTTATTATTATTATTTTCTTAATGTTTTTTTAAATTTATTTTTGAAACAGAGAGAGAAAGACCATGAGCAGGGGAGAGGCAGAGAGAGAGAGTGAGACACAGAATCTGAAGCAGGCTCCAGGCTCTGAGCTGTCAGCACAGAGCCCGATGTGGGGCTTGAACTCACGGACTGTGAGATCATGACCTGAGCTGAAGTCGGATGCTTAACCAACTGAGCCACCCAGGCGCCCCTAATGTTATTATTATTTTATAGTTTAAATTGCATAATTTTTTAATAATATATACAATATACTATATTATATAGTCTAAATTGTATAATTCCTATCCAGTCTCAGGGTTCCTCAATCCTGGCACTGTTGACATTTTGGGTTGGATAATTCTTTGTGTGGGTCATTCTGTGCATTGAAGGGTGTTTAGCAGCCTCTCTGGCCTCCACCCAGTAGAAACCAGTAGCATCTCACAACCCCACCCAGGAGTGATGACCAAAATATCTTGAGACATTGCCAAATGTTCCCCAGAAGGCTAAACTTCTGCCGATTGGGAAGCAGTGGTATAGAACAAAGAGCAGTAAGTGTCCTAGACATAGCAGACCTAGTTTCTATTAGTTGATTTGTGGTCTTGGGTAAGTCTTACCACTTCCCTGGGCCTTGATTTACTCATATGGTGAAAGAGGGCAGGAAATTCCTACTTTATCTTTCATAATTGTGTAAGAATGAAAAGAGAAAAAAAAATCAACTGCCCTAAACAAGTGTTATCAAAGTGGGATGCTATTATGATTAGGTTGCTAGAGGTGGTCTATCCAGGGGCAATTCTGAGAAGCCTTGCCTGGGCACAACAGCTGATGCCAGCCTGTTTTCTTTTTTAATTCCCACACGGGGGAGCCACTGGCCTCTCAGCAGCTGCTTCCAGATCACATGTCAAGTGTTCCCAGTGTCTTTAATGGATGTCTTTGTGGCTTGGCTTGAAGAATTCAAAAGGAACTGTTTTCTTTCAAAATGAAATGAAAACGTTCTTTTTAATAAAAATTATTATTGTAAGTGGTGAAAACTGCCTCGTCTTCTCTAGGCTTAACATTCTAAATCTATCTCACATGACTAGACCTAACCAGTCATCAGAATGTTAACTGTGTCCTCTGCTGATTGATATTCAGAGAGAAATACCCTGAGTGTTTCTAACATCACTGTACTGATTAATACTGTAATAATACAGAGTAATACCATGATGGATTTCCTTATTGGCAAGGGAACACTTTTCGATGTCCTATCATATTATGAAAATCTACATACTGGAATTCAGAGGTGAGGCCTATTGTTATTCTTTTATTTATTTCTGAAAAATCTTTAAATGGGAGATAGCAGAGTGTTTGGGAAAAGAGCATGAGCTTTGAGTTTGGTCAGAGCTATACGTAGATAGATGAGAGTCCAAGGTCTAATCTCACCATTTGTGTGATTTAGACAAGTCCTTTAGTCCTTCTGAACCTCAGTGGACTACATTAATAACACCTACCCCACAGGGTGGTTATGAGTTTTAAATGCATACAAATATGTAAAGCATGGGGCACTGTGCAGGCACCTGGTAAGTGTTCTGTAGATGTAGGTGATCTTTCTCTCTCTGTCCAGTCTGAAAGACTGTTCAAGTATTTCTTTTATCCCTCAGAGTGTGTATTTGGTCTGATTGCTTCAGGAAGGTCATTGACATGAAAACAGTACTTTTTAGATAGAACTTAGAGTCTTGACTATACTAAATTAATTGTAATAGAGCTCGAATCAGCTAATCAACAAATTTTCCAGTTTATGAACAAATTATCTCCCTTCTTCTGTGGGGCGTTTGTTGGAAATCAAGGGTCAGAAGTCATCTAAAAGACAAGAGCATTTACCCAGAGTGGAGTGAACAATGTGTTTCTTCCTTAAAACAATTCATTTGGTTTCCCTGAGGACACATATCAGTATTCTGAATTATCATGGTAGAGTAGCAAGAAGGTGAGCTTAGAGTCAGACAGACCTGCCATTTACCAGCAACATAGGGTTAATAAAATACCTGTCACAGGGATGTCTGGGTGGCTCAGTTAAGCGACTGACTCTTGGTTTCAACTCAGGTCATGATCTCATGGTTTGTGAGTTTTAGCTCTGTGTCGGGCTCTGCAGTTGGCAGCACAGAGCCTGCCAAGATTTTCTCTCTCTCCCTCTCTCTCTGCCCCTCCCCTGCTTGCACTGTCTCTCTCAAAATAAATAGATAAACTTTAAAAAAAAATACTTGTCACAGTGTAAGGGTGAGTATAAATAAAGCCCATGACAACCCCAAGTACCATGCCTGGCACATGGAAGGTGCTCAGTGAGTGTTGCTTTTATCCTTGACTCTCTTACAGATCTTTGTACCTTAACTAGTTTAAGAGAAGAGGTGGAAACTAAGTAAATGATTATAAATCTACATTTTATTTTTATTCCTCTCCTATTAATGTTGAATATAGCATGTGGGAAAAGTCATGAGTTACTAAGGGCAAACCATTTAAAAAATACAGGATAATTTGCTTTGAAGTTTCCAATGGTGGCTCTGGAAGAGTTTTACATCATAATTTGTTCTTTATGCTGCATATGAAGGCATTTTAAAGTCCAGACCACAAAAGGGGTCTGGTCACCTCCTTCTCAAACTTGGCATGTTTAAGCACCCATAAAACCATTTTGCAAGAGAAGACACTATGGTAACAGGTAATACATAAGAATGAAATTATAAAATAAGTTTCCCAAATTTTCATCACTAAGGTTTCTTTTTAACATTTTTATTACTTCTTCCTATGGACCTCTTTAGTATGTTTTAGCTTCCTCTTCTTTGTTCCATAACATTTGTGCTAACTTCTATTGTATCATACACACTGCATTGTGATTGTAATGTGAATCACATTTTATTTCTCTTTCAAACCCCCTACTCCACAGTGGGCTCTCAAATAATATTTGCTAAACTCAGAGCAAACATTCCTTATGTAGACTGCATACTAATTAGAGTAGATTCCTCTTTATATACTGCCCAGACAATAATTATAATAGATAATATTCATTAAGCATTTACTATCTTCCCGATTTCCTAGAATTTTTCAGTTAACAACTCATTCATCCTCCCAGGTGGATATCATTATTAGGTCCCTGTTATTGTTATGGCTTTTCCTGCAGTGACATCGTACTCTCCCTCTATGCTGGGGAAACCCAGTTGACATCATCTATGAGAAGAAGGACCAAGAAGATGAGTCAGTTCCAAAACAGTCCCAAACTCCAGATTTCACCCTTGCTTTCATGGTCTTTCTCCTACCCTCCAAACATTTTTTCTAGACAAAAACAAAACAAAACAAAACAACTCCAAAAAACAGAAAACAAAAAACTGATTCAGGTATTTCATTTCCTTTCCACACTTCTGCAGCATAAAAGGATGACACAGAAGACACAGTTTATCTACACTCTGCCCTGGATGACTGAGTAATGGGTGCACTTGGACATGGACCATTGCAGGTAATATCTTTTACTACATAAATGACTGTGACAAGTGGTTTCACGCCTGCACCATTTTCCCCACGAACCACAATGGTTGCAGGAATAAGGCAGTTTCCTCCCCGAGAGTGTGCATTGGTACCCTAAAAGGTGTTTTATGCAGAAACAGCAAGGTTTACCTGTCTTAGAAACCCAGTTTGAGACCAAAAAAACACTATCCATCTCCTTTGCCCCTCATAGACTCTCCTAAGGGCGGGGGGTGGGGGATGGAGAGGGGATTTTTAAAGGTGACTGAATACATTAAAGGCATTTACCACATGCTGGGATGTCACACAGGTCAGACTTAAAGTTTTCATCCAAGGTGAAGCACCAGGGGGCCTCCTTCTGATTCCCCGGATTGCGGCAGTAGGAATGGCCTCCGTTCAGTTCTGGGAAACGGAGAGCGGTGAAGGTGTGCGTGTGGGGGTACTGAGAATTCCACGGCTGGCACTGGCGCCCTGATTTGGTCACGCTGACAGTCCCCCGGTAATCCACACCTGTGCTGTTATAGCACTTGTGGTCTGAAAAACAGAAGAGAAAGGCCCAAACTGAGAGCAAGAAACAGGAGATGCTGGAACTTCCAGCCAGCAGTTTCTGGAGGGAAGACGTGCAATTAAGCTCATGGCTAAGGCTTCCCTGCTGGCCAGGGGCCATGTGGGCAGTCTCCCTTCTTGCTGGGCTGGGACATAGGTCCTGCCTCACAGTTACATTCCTGGGAGGATTTAAAGCTTATGCTTCAGGAATAAAACCAGTCCTCCACATGCATTTTTAATACTGAACACAGAAAAAAAAAAATCAGAACTGGGGGCACAGGAGTAATTTCCTAGTGAATGGCTCAGGAAAGGTTCAAGCTGAACTGCTCTTTCCATTTCTGCTTGATGTCTTTAGACATGAATCGTGTGATAAAGAACCTAGTTCCCAGCAAATGTTCATTAGGAGCAGTGAATTATGAGTTTCTCACAGGAGTTGGGGGCACTGTGTGCTGATGCACTGGATATTCGTGAAAAGCAAATCCTCTCCCCAGGTGACCACCATGGCACTTACTTGAAAGCACTGTAAAAATCCATTAAGTTGAAATTAAAATATGGAGGGGCAATGATAAAATAATAGTAATAATAATAGTAATGAAGATATCACTATTATTATGTGCTAAGCCTAGTTCTAAGCATTTTAGATGCATTAACTCATTTAACTAATAGAATAATATTAAATACCAAAAGGAAACTAAAAAATTACCAGCAAAACTTAACTCTAGGTAAATGGAAAATTACAGAGGAACAGAGGTGAGAAGACAGTGGAGAGAGGCAAGCCCCATGTATATATTTTTAAAATTGTGGTACAGTACACATGTGAAATTTATCGTTAGTGTCTTTAGAAGATTCAAAACATTGTGCAACCTTCACCACTATCTCATTCCAGAACACTTGTATATCATCTCAAAGGAAACCCTATACTCGTTTAGCAGTCACTCCCCACACCCCCTTCCCCTGGTCCCTGGCAACCACTAATCTGCTTTCTATCTCTATGGATTTGTCTTTCCTGGATATTTCATATAAAAGGAATCACACAATGGCGTCTGGCCTTTTTCACTTACATAATACTTTTCTTAAGTTTCAGCCATGCTGTAGCATGTAACAGGATTTTATTCCTCTTTATGGATGAATAATATTTCATTCTATAGATACACCACAATTTGTTTAGCCACCCATCCACTGCTGGACATTTGGGTTGTTTCTACCTTTTAGCCATTGTGTATAGAGCCGCTATGAACACTTAACACACAAGTTTTTGTTTGAACACCTATTTGAAATTCTCGGAGTGTCTACCCACGAGTGGCATTGCGGGGTCATACGGTAATTCTATTTAAGTCATTGAGGAACCAACAACTATATTTAAACATTTATTATCAGGGTGCCTGGGTGGCTCAGTGGGTTGAGTTTCTGACTTTGGCTCAGGTTGTGATCTTCTGGTTCGTGAGTTCGACCCCCACATGGGGCTCGCTGCTGTCAGCACAGAACCTGCCTCGGATCCCCTGTCTGTCTCTCTCTGTTCCGCCCCTGCTTGCATGCTCTCTCTCTCTCTCTCTCAAAAATAAATATTAAAAAATAAAAATAAAAATGCATTCTCTTCATGAAGCTTCTTAAAGATAGTTACTGCATGTAATCTACCACTGAATGCTCAGCCCCCACACAGTATTTAGCCCATCGGAAGGTAATCTGACTACCAATATGAATCATTACTACAGATCAAGGTCCAGTTTTCACTGTGCTATGGGGTTGTGGCCCCCAGGCAGCACAGAAGGTCAAGAGTCACCTACTTTTATTTATGGGATCCGCCATGGGAATTCCAATCCGGATGCAGTTTGCGGCTTCGGGGCTCTCCGGCTGGGGGAGATCTTCACAGTTTGGTAGTTTCAGCCTCATCAGGATCATGGGATTTGATCTTGCAAAAATGTACTCTGTTTGACACAGGACGTTCTCCAGGATTTCACATTCATCGCGACACAAGTCCCGGGGCTTAGGGATGGATGAGGTTTCGTCGCAGTACGGGAAGGCATAGTGGCACAGGGAAGGAATGGCAAACTGAGAGCACTTATCAGATAAGTGGCTGGAGGTGCCAATCATGGTGAAGGCAGCTGGAAAACAAACACAGTTATTAACTCCCAGGGGCCAGGGTTTATCTCCTTCGGTTATCTAGTCAACAGATATCAGATATAAACACACACTGGAAGGAATCCGCTGTGCTCAAATAGACAAGGCCAAGAAGAGATTCAGTTCAGATGTCCAGGCAGCTTACTTTCACTGGCTTGAAAAAAAATCATTTTGACTACAAAGTTAAAAAAACAGGATTAAGTTACATATGTACCATTTCCTAATAAAAAGAATTAATTAGGTTAAAGCACAATATATTTTTCATTTTTACTACAAAGCAAAGAACTTTGTGTTTCATCCGGTACGTTTTATTAGTTTTGTGCAGCTTCTAAAACATTTGACAGCTGCAGGGCAGAACTTGCTTTATGCGGCGGCTGAGGCTGATCACAGGATTTAGATCTGTGTCTTGCCTCTGAATTGGATGACTTTGGGGAACTTGTCTAATTTCTTGTGGCTTGAATACTTTCTATTCCATCTTCTGAAAATGAGGCATTTCTCTTGGAGGTTCTCAAAAAAGCACAACTCAGTGGTTGCAGTGTGTGTATTAGTGGTCACTCAGCCTAACCTCTTATCCAGTTTGGCATCCATGTATAAAAAGAGTACTAGCGTCCCTTTGCAAACCTCCATTGACAAGAGCTTCTACCTCATTATAGATGGGTGATGAAACATTTACGTTGGAACTCCCATTTATTTTTGTGAATACTTAGTGAAGAGTATGTCAAAATGTTCTAATGTTAAGTTAAAATGTGCCTTCAACAGCCCCTCCCATCAGTCCTGCTTCTACTTTCTGGAATTTCACAGAGTCCTTCCTCCTGAGAGCCTGAGGTCTTTAGCAAGGCAACTACAGCTTTCTATGGTTGCTTCTCCTGGTTGAATAGCTCCCCTGGGCCCCTCTTAGTGCCTTCAAATTCCTCATAGGACATAGTTTCTAGACTTTTTGCTGTTCTGTGTGCCTGCCTCAGGTTTGTTCTTGCCTCATAAATCCTAAGGTTGCCAGATAAATAAACTACAAGGCACTTAGTTACATTTCAATTTCAGATAAATATTTGGAACACACGCATACTAAAAAATTATCCATTGTTTATCTGAAATTAAAATATAACTGGGTGTTCTGTATTTTTATTTGCTAACACTGACAGCTTATCAGATTCTCATAAGGGCAATTTTAATGGCTTGAAAGGGTACATGGCACTGAGGCATCACCACACTAATGCAGTAGTTCAAGGCCACTATAACCACCAGAACCAGGGGTGCAAAATTGTACAAGGTGGCCTATATTACTTCACTCCTGCATTCTAGGAAGTGCCTCACTATTAGATTCAAAATATACTTTCAATTCAGAAAAATGAGGGGTAAAATATAGAAGGCTAGAGCAGGAAGAGACATATGATCATCTTGTCTTATCACTCACTTCACAGATGAAGAGACTTTAATGGAGAATACGAGATTTCCCCACAGTCACAGTAATGGCATCCAGAATTCTGGACTCTAAATTGTTTTAGCACTTACGGGACTTTTAGTCTACACAATGTTGTTTCCAAATAGTAAGCTCTTTGAGGGCAGAGATGTAACCCGGCTTATTCACCACACTATTGTGTCCCCAGCGCCCAGCCCAGTACCTGATATACCAGAAACACTAATAATATTTATGGAGTGTCTGAATAAATGAAAGACTTTTCAGAGCATCTTTTCCCTCTAAGAGCAATAACCTTCAATAAAGTATTGTAATGCACATTCCAGAGCACAGAGATCGTATCTCAGGCTTCTTTGTGGTCCTGCTCCTAACGCCTGTGCTTCTAACCTCCAACCCCTAACGCTTTATCTTTTGTTAAAAGAAGAGCTCAAGAAAACTTGCAGTGAGAAAAAGAGTTACACAAGGTATCAATACAATGTCATTGGCGTTACTTACCTGTGATCTGATTTTCTATTTCCCCTTGCATGTGCAAAGACTCCATATAGACAGTGCGGTTGCCAATAAATCTTGCACATGCAATCCCTCTGTATGGCTGACAGAATCCATCTTCTTCATACTCATCTCTAAAACCAGAGCACAAGCATTAGCTGGTGCAATATATCCACATTCAGTCGGCTCTGACTGTGCAATGCGCTAAATGGTCGCTAGGGGGAGAAGCTGGGCACATTATCCCAAAGACTGGGCCGAGGAGTCAGGCTCGGCCTCAGTTCCATCCATCACTTCAAACATCTGCTGGTCACGTTGGTCAAGTTTCCTTCACCCCCAGAAAATCATTCTAAGCACAAAAATCATCCTTAAATATGGGAGAAAGCACTTATTTTCGCAGCTGGTGGTGGGCTGGAAGATGATGTAGTTATAAAAGTAAAGAGGAAATGAGTTGGAAATCTGGGCACATGTTCTACAGTTTTTTGTTTTTTAAGCACAGATTATTTCTGCGTCATTTGCTACAAAGGCGTGGGTGCATTATCCACAAGACCCACTCCAACTGATGTGTCAATTAGGAGGCTCCGTGGGGTGAGAAGCTGGGTGCAGCTGGAAAGAAACCAGAGGGCAGTGCAGTTATGTGGCTCCTCACTGCTTAAGACCCATTATCTCTACCCTGCAGAGAGAGGTCCAGGCAAACTGTGGATCGCACAATTTCAAGAGTCACTAAATCCCAGGAAATCTAAAGAAAATGGCAATGGAAATCTTGCTTTCATGATTCCCTGAAGACTTTTAAAACAATCTTAAAGTTTTAAAACATTTTTTCAAGTTTATTTATTTATCTTGAGCAAAAGAGAGAGAGAGTGGGGGAAGGGCAGAGAGGGGGAGCGAGAGAATCCCAAGCAGGCTCTGCACCCACCACGCAGAGCCCAGTGTGGGGCTCGAACCCACAAACTGTGAGATCATGACCTGAGCCTAAACCAAGAGTCGGCCGCTTACCCGACTGAGCCAACCAGGCCCCAATCTTAAAAAACGTTGTTACCTCAAAATTATGATAATAAAAAGGTAGGGGGAGTAGATCTTATTCTGGAGACAAAGGGTAATGTGGCTAGTGACAGTCCCAGAAAATGCGGTTAGTGACAGTGTGGCAAATGGCTAGAGAGCTAAGGCTAGAAAGTAGGACCCAAGATGGCAAATTCAGCCTGAAAGGAGAGAGGCCATAATATCCTACAAGGGCCTGCGATAAACACAAGACAACAGAGTACAGAATAGCCAGCTGCTTCTCAAAAGCAGACCACGGCCAAACAAAAGGCCACCTGCTAGGCTTCTGGGCTGACTTCCACCCTGGATGCTCCTCTTCTGTTAACCTGGCTGGAACCAATACACTGAATGAAAATATTTTTCCTCTTTGGTTTCGTCTAAGTTAAAGTACTGTAGACCAAAGTCAGGAGAGTGAAATTGTCTTCCGGGGCTTAACATTGCATGTCCTTAGAATCTCTCCGAGTCCTCTGAGCTAGGGTTTTCTTATCTATAAGAAGATAATAATTGACCTCTCAACCCTAGGAGTGAAAGTCATGAGGATCCTATCAAATGTAAAGGCTTTTAAAAAGTGCTATTCAGAGGTCACACATGCTTATTATTGAAGTATTTATGATTACCAAGGAAGACAGTTATTTAAAGGACAATTATTTACTAAGCTCCTACGTTGTAAAATCGACTGTAGTCAGCCTTGTGGCGCTAGACTTCGCCGCTTGGGGGTTCAGTGTGGGAGTCTAGAAAGCCTGCTCTAACAGGAAACCAGGTGAAAAAAATCTGATAAAGCTGGTCATTAAAAGCCCAGTTTCCAGTGGCTCTCTACTCCCTGTTCACTCTAACAGTCATTTTGAAAGTGGAGATGGAGAAAGTATCTTCATTTTAGTTCCCAAAACAGTTTATTGCAAAGCTCTTAAAAACTTAACCTTCAAGTACACATACAAATGGATACATCATATACCTGACTTGAAGACATTGAAATTTTAATGTTGCAAAATCCTGCAAGCACTCCACATGTTTACTTTCATAAATCCTAGAGTAATGTTGAAGCCTTTTTGGCTTAAATTTTACTTGGGTTGTAAAATTAACCCCGCTTTTATTGGGTAACTAATACCATAAACCTATGGGGAGAAAGAAGTTTCTCGATGACCTAGCCTTGGATCTTGGAAACCAAAGCACTGAGACCAGAATGCACTTCCACACCACCCCCTGCTATGATGATGATGCTTTTCTATCCTTAGGCATTAGCAGAGCCCTGGACTTTTAAGGTGTCATTATGAGAACACGTCTTCCTCCCCCACGTTAAACTCTCAAGGCCTCAATTTATATCTCTTGGGAGGACAAAACCCTGGAATTACCCCCAGATATAAATCCCCAACCTACTGGGAGTTCCCATATTTTATGTGTGAGGCTTAGGCTAAACTTCTTACCACCTTTCCAGTTCAAGACTCTAAAAAGACTCTTTGAATACTTTTTTTTTTTTTTAAATAATAAAATGGAATGCAATTCCTTGGCTGCATATTTCTTATCAAGGGCTTAGAGCTGCAGGTGTAGTGAATTTTTGACTGCACCCAGAATTCCTGATATTCTGACCGGTCTCTTAGAAACAGATATGAAAAGCAAAACAAAACAAACAAACAAACAAACAAAAACCCAGTATGTAATGTCATCTGCTAGGGAGTAGTTCTCAGCCCTGGCTGCTGGGAAGAATCTCCTCAGAAAGCTTTCAAAAATACCAACGCCTAAGCCCCACCTCAGACCTATTAAATCATACTCTCTGGGGATGCAGCGTAGTACACATGCTTTTAAAAAAGCTCTCAGGTGATTTGAATGTGGTTGAGAACCACAGAACTAGAAAAACAAACCTCTATTAAGTGTCTGCCACTCTGTGCTGGGTACTATGCTAAGTGCTTTCTTCCAAGTAGCTCCTTATGTGGTATCATTATCCTTATCTTACAGAGGGAGAGATTCAAGTTCACAGGAGTCACTGGCTCAAATTCACAAAGCCAGTTATTGGTGCAGAAACGATTTAAACTTACAGAGCAAGCTCAAGCCATGACACCGTGTTGTTCGATCTATAATGATGTTCTGCTTTTCAATACTACTTTTACTTACATCAGCCTAATTATAAATAAGAGACGTTAAAATGAGCCTTTATTCTGTGCCAGAAACTGTGAAGTTTCACTGGCATATAGAATTGATATTAAGTCACTTAATCCTGACAACGATCTTATAAAAAAGGTGAAGGTGTGATCATGCCCACTTCACAGATGAGAAAACTGAGGGTCAGAAAGAGCGAAGACCTGGTCTAAATTTACACAGCAAGCAGAAGAGCTAGATTTGCCCCAAACTCGTGCTTGCAACCATAGGATACAGCTTTCCTCTGAACAGTTTGATTATAAAAGTTTTTGCACTGCTTATAAGGGCTTTCTGCTGTGAAGATGTTTTGGTGTCTGCTGAGGTGGCAAAAAGGCTTTCTTTTAAACATAGAGTCACAGTCACCTTTCCTGCTTTCCAAAGAGGGGAACCAATGCTCCTCCAACATTCATGAAAAGCTCTCTGCTTTTCATCAGCTCTCTGCTTTTCTCCAGCTCACACGTCTTTCATCATTAATGTCCTCCATGCTTAGCAAATTAAAAACATGGAGCACAAAGCAGCAAAAGTGCAAGGGCACTTGCAATGAGTGTGCCTGAGACTTCTTTCTGCACAGAAGAAGAGTGCATTGTGACAGGGAAAATGGAATTTTGCACAAGTGCCACCTACCTCACCATGATGTCAAGATGCAGGGGAGCTTTGTGATGGGGACTCAAGTTTCTCATAAAGGTAATTTAGTTATCACATTGCCAACCCCTGTAGCCTTCTAAGTTCACTGTGACAGGGAAGAGCAGACCCAGTTTGCCTTCCATCTCCAGGGTCTCCCCAAGGGGCCTATGAAGGATGATGGTCATATAGGGCTAAAAGTGACCACGACCAATATGGCAAAAGTAGGGGTATCCACCCAGGACCCACTGGAAACCCAGGAAAGGGAAATGCTACCACTGCAAGTGACAACCCAAGGGCGCTTTACAGCTTTAGAAGTTTCTGGCCCAATTTCTCAGGCCAGCGACCAAAGCAGAGAACTCTAAAGGTAGAAAAAGCACGTTGTATGATATGGGGCATTTGGAGACTATCTGTAGTTTGGGGAGCAGAGAGAAGGAAAGGGGGAGAAAGGATTGGTGGTAGATGGGGTGGGGGGACTGAAAAGATGCAGAATACCCCAAACTGATGTCCAAATGGAGTTGTGCCAATATTGGACTATGAGAGGCCCATGAGTGCTCTTCTCAGAGCTTCTAGGGAGGGCAGTGTCCAGGCTCTCAGAAGGCTGCCTCAATTTAAGGGACACAAGAGGACAAACTCAGTGGTTGTCCTACACCTATGATTTAAAAAGAAACCCTGAAATATGACTGCAAAACCTGACAAAATTCAAATGAAGTCTGTAGATTAGTTTGTGTCATACCAACAATAATTTCTTACTTTTGATGATCGCACTATGTTTATGCAAGACGTCAACATTAGGGGGAATGAGATGAAGGACATATGGAAACTCTCTGTACTATTTTAGCAACTTTTCTTAAATAAAAAATATTCCAAAATAAAAAGTAAAAAAAAAAAAAAAATCTTACAGGATGGGAGGGGTGGGAACCTTACTGTGTGTAGACAGAACTGGAGATGTGGTGGGGTGAGGAGTTTAGGAAGGCCATCAGATGAGCTCATTGAATCTTTTTAAAAAATTTTTTTAATGTTTATTCATTTTTGAGAGACAGAGACAGAGCATGAGTGGGGGAGGGGCAGAGAGAGAGGGAGACACAAAATCCAAAGCAGGCTCCAGGTTCTGACCTGTCAGCACAGAGCCCGACACAGGGCTCGGACTCACAACGCGAGATCATGACCAGAGCCGAGGTCGGACACCCAACTGACTGAGCCACCCAGGCGCCCCATCGTTTAATCCTTATACTAACCTTATATCATGCCTTCTGGGTCTATCCCTGGGTAGCTGAATTCCCATCACTAAAAATTCACTTACTTGCATGATGCTTGGCCTACTTCTAAATTCCAATGCTTCCAGGAGAGATGACCTATTTGGTCAGGAAGCCCTTAGTGTAGACTGATATTTGCTAGCTGTTGTGGGCACTTCCTGCAGCCTAGCAAGGAAGGCTGGGGCAACCAATGAGAGGTCCATGTGTGGAAGACGAAGGCAATCTTCCCTGACTTTACACTTAGATCTGGGCCTAGCTTCATGCCAGCATGATGGAGAAGACAGGCTGGGGATGGAGGGTGTGGGACTCATCAGTACAGGGCATCTCTGTCCTCTGGTTCATTATTCACTTTGTCACACAGTGATCTTTTCAAACATAGACCCAATCAGGTCATTTCTTGACTAAAATTCTAGTTTCCCACTCACTTCAGTTTCCTGACTGCAACACGCAAGGCCCTTCATAATCTAGTTGCTCCCTAGTTTTTCAGTCTCGCTCCTGCTAGTCAACCTATGAACCTGATGATATTTGTCACATGAATGACTTTGCTAGTCTCAAAACAGGGAAAGCAATTTGCTATTCCTCTGGCTTGGCTTATTCTCTTCCTGAGGCCTGGAATGCCTTCTACCCTCTTTTCATCTTGTGAATGCCTTCTTGTCTTCAAGATCCAGATGCTAAATACCCCCATGAAAATGAGTCACTGACCATCCCCCCACCACCCCAGCCAGTGTCTTTATCACACCCCTCCCACACACCTCTGACTCCACATTATGTCTGTCTGTTTAGTGTCCACGACTCTAAGGCAAAGACCATGTCTGATTCAGCTTCCCTCCTCGAGGCCCCTGGCATAGCATACACCTCAGGAAACACTTGCTGAATGAGGCAGAGGCTGCTGCTAAGAACTGTCCTCCTCCAGATCTTCAGAAGTAGAAAAAAAGGCCTGTTGCCTGACCATCAACCACTGAAACAGATGTAATAGATATGGGGCTGTCCCAGGCTGGCCCAGTGACATGCCCGAGGCACCCTCCAAACTGGGAGCCACTTTCTTCTTTATCAGATTTTACACAGCAGCATGGGCAGGCCTAATAGACTTTTTGATGAGTTAGGCCCTAAATGGTTCCATTTTGGAGTAATAAGACCAGTTAAAATGCATGTCTCTCCTTAGTGGGAAGAGAATGGATGTAAAGGTATCTTGCTAACTATAAAATCTTACTCAGGGAGCCTGGGTGGCTCAGTGGGTTAAGCATCCAACTCTTGATTTCAGCTCAGGTCATGATCTCATGGTTTGTGAGTTGGAGCCCTGTATCAGACTCTGCACTGACAGTGCAGAGCCTACTTGGGATTCTCTGTCTTCTTCTCTCTCTGCCCCTTCTCCACTCTCACTCTCTCTCTCTCAAAATAAATAAATAAACTTAAAAAAGATCTTACTCAAATAAAAAAATAGTAAGCAGGTATTCAAACAAATACCAATATACAAATGTTCACAGCAGCACTATTTATAATAGCCCCAAATGCTCATCCCCAGGTGCAGGGATAGACAAAATGTGAGTAGATACATGCAAGAGATTATCATTCAGCTATAAAAAAAGGAATGAAGAACTGAGACATGCTACAATGTGGAAGAATCCTAAAAGCATTACGCTAAGTGAGATAAGCCAGACATGAAAGGCCACATATTTTACGATCCCATTTATATGAAATGTCCAGAATACATAAATTCATAGAGACAGAAAGCAGAATGGTGGTTCCTACGTGGGGAGGGAGCAATAGGGAGTAACTACTTAATAGGTATGGAGTTTTATTTTGCTATGAGGAAAATACATATTTTTTTTAATTTGAGAGAGAGAGGGAGAGAGAGGGAATGAGTGGGGGAGAGGGACAGAGGGAGAGAAAGAAAATCTCAGGCAGGCTCCACACTCACCTCAGAACCCAATACAGAGCTAAATCCCATGACCCTGAGATCATGACCTGAGCCGAATTCAAGAGTCCGAGGCTCAACTGACTGAGCCACCCAGGCACCCTGATATGATGAAAATATTATGATACTAGATAAGCAGTAGCAGTTACACAACATTGTGAAGGTGCTAATGAAGGTGCCAATGGCTCATTTTAAAATGGTTAATTTTAGGGGGGCCTGGGTGGCTCAGTCAGTTGAGTGTCTGACTTCAGCTCAGGTCATGGTACCGAGGTTCATGGCTTCAAGCCCTGTGTTGGGCTCTGTGCTGACAGCTGAGAGCCTGGAGTCTGCTTCAGATTCTGTGTCTCCCTCTCTCTCTCTCTCTGCCCCTCCCCCACAGGTGCTCTGTCTCTGTCTCTCTCACTCAAAAATAAATGAACATTTAAAAAAAGGTTAATTTTAAGGATATGTGAATTTCACCTCAATTAAAAAAATTGTTTATATATATCCAAGGGACAAGGTTGAGGCACCTTGGGAGCGGGCCAATGGCTGGAATTTCAAGCTTCAGTTCTGGGGAGAAGTTTTGCAGACCGGCTTTGCACGTCGCTTCCAAGCAGACTAATCTGCTGTAAGCACTGGCAGTTTACACAGCATCAGCAGGTTTCTTTGTTCTGATTCTCATGGCTCTTCAACTGGAATGCCAAGAGGGTGGCCCACAAGCCTGCAGCCTCATGTATACAGACCGCAGTGAATGAAATAATCCAACACTTTTGAATATACCCCACTCAGTCCCTCTTAAGAGCTCCATTTTGAGCCATGAAGAAGAAATCACATCAAGCTGCCGGTCCTCAAAGCTCTGAATTTTCGTTTGAAGGAAAGCTATCACACAGCTCCAAGTAGTCTTGGGTGTATTATAGTATCCCCAGGTGTGCTCCAGTGAGCAGTGTAGCAAAGTGTGCGTTATTTTCTCTCGTTTGGGTACTAATTTCTTTTTTTTCCCTCCATCTATCTAGTATCAAAACATTTTCATCATTGCAAAAATAAATCTCCATACTCATTTAGTAGTTACTCCCTATGTCTCCCTCTCCCCAGCTCCTGGTAACCATCAATCTGCTTTCTGTCTCTATGAAATTACCTATTCTGGAGAAGCAAAAATAATTTACCAGTGCCTGCCCCAAAGACCGTCAAGGCCATAGGTAGCTGGAAAGTATCCCTTATAAAATTTGTAAATCAGGGCACATATTAGCTACTCAGTTAAAGCATAGCCATGGCAGATCCACACATCATGCCCCCCAGGCCCAGCTCTAATAACTGGGTACAAAGCTTCCCATCTCAGAAATAGGGTACTCCCTTGGGGGGTACAGTCACATCTCTTAAAGGTGAAAATCCACTGTCATTTATTTAAAAGGGGGAGGAATACATATACAATTAAGAATCCAAGTAAAGAATACAAAATGATTCTAATATGGATAAATGATCAGAGACACGGAAACTTTAAGAATGAATTAGAATCTGATGTGGTCTAAAAGTTATACCTCTTCAAAAATACTTCCTTCTGTTTCCTTAGAAGCCTGGGCCATGAAGCGTCCTTGGTTAACTGCAAACCAGGAGGTAGGAAAATAATTTAATTTTTATTAGTTATATCTACCCATCCTCAGAGGAGGGGCATCAGGACAAACACAGGTAGAGACGTGGAACGAGTTGGTGGGAATGAAGGAGAGAAAGTGAGAGTCTTGGAAAGGGAGCTGTCTGGAGAGCCAAGAGTAGACTTTACCTCAGGCTGGCTGTGACTGAGATTACAGGTTAAATATGTGACTCCAAACTTAATTTAGATACTATGTTCTCTAAAGACCAACCTGTAAGTGGTCATCAAAGAGGGTAATGCGTTAACAGAGTTGACCTTTAAGGTCAGCTTTGAAAGCAAACCAGCCAATCCAGACCCATCAACCCAGAGGGGCCACGACTCACAGAGAGGACCTCAATCTAGAAGGCTGAGAACTCACCTAACTCTTAACATCCCTTCTTCTCTCCCTGGAACACCTCTGTGAGCACAAGAAATTCTGAGGTGACTGTGTTGGGTATCCTGTGCTGTTTCCCACACCTGGACACCAACAATTGTTAACACTAATTTCCTCACCAAGCGTCCCTCACTCTTTCTCACACCACTTTTCGGCTTTAAAAAATTAAATTTTAAAAGTTCTTTTTTTCTTGGCCATGAACCATTAAAACAAACAGATGAATAATGTTCTGTCATAGTTTCCAGAGCAGCACATAATAGTTCCTTGTGTCCAACTTAGAAATGGGAAGGTATTGGCTTTGCTTCATAGCGATGTTTGAAAATGCAAGGGTTGCATTTCACTTTGGAAAAGGAGCAGAATTACCCAGGCTTATATCTCACAAATGTAATGTGAGGGAAAATTATGCATGTAATATATTGTATTCCTATTTAAACACACATTTGAAATGATAGGACTGCCCTGTTACCTATTTGTAAGGATATAAAGATCACTAATAAAAAGAATGAGTGATTTTTGCCCTCTCCTATTTACTGAGGCTTTTGTGGTAGGTTAGACTGGGGTGTTTTTACTTTTCCTCCTGTGAAGGGTCTACTTTGCCCCTAACCTTAGGCTGGAGCTGTGAATGCATCGGTGGGACTTGGAGCCCCCAGTTCAGCCCCCATCCACTCCCCCCAAGTTCTCATTAGAAACTCTTTGGATGTTCTTTGGCAGTTCTCCAAATATCAGGCCCTCAAATAACCCCTAAATTTGCCCATTGAGAATAAAAGGAGTTTAGAATAATATGAAATTCACACATACCAATCTGGTCAGATTTTCGACCACAAATGTTATTAAGATTGCTTTGATTTGTTTTTCACTTTCCTTTTATGCCTTTGGCCATGGATTGAAAAAAGAAGAGGTCTGTGGAAAGAGTGGTAAAGGGAATTTAGGGACTGCTTAGAAGGGTTTAATTTCATATTGCTACTCAGAAGTGGGGTGAAACCCAATCCCCAGTTCTTGCTGTTCTGTTTCCGCTCAGCTTTGTTTCCTATCCCTTCTGTGGATGGCAGTTATGGAAGACTACCAGCCTCCATAAAAAGCAATGGTGGGTTTAATGCTGCCCCCAACCCCCAACCCCCAACCCAAAATAAGGCAATCAGAGGTGCCCATATCAAGTCTAGAATCTTACACATTAAAAATATTGTAGTAGAGGCAGAAATTCATGTTAAAATAAGGATTGATTTTTGATGCACCAAATGGGAATATAGTTATTAGACAAGCAGTATCCATTAGACTATATATAGGTCTCTGGAAAAGAATTGTTAAATCCAATGGGTTATTCAAGGAGGAATGTGGAATAGGGATGGAATTTGTGGGGGGGGGGAGGGGCACTCATATTTTTGGCATTCCAGATACCAACAATATAATCCCTGTTCACTAGGATTCTACAATCTAGTAGAAGAGAAATTTAAGTGTGATAAATACAGTCTCTGTTCCCCTTTCCTTCCTTCCTCCTGTTCTCTTTCCATTCCTCCTCCTTTTCAACCAACAAGTTTTGAAGTGCTGAGTTAAGAACCAAAGAAGGGGCATTCAATTAAGACTCCACCTTCTGGAGGTGATAGCTTAAAAGATGAATAATTCAACAAATCATGGATTAAATACAATTGGCCCTTGAACAACACAGGGGCTGGGGAGTTGAAAATCTGTATATAACTTTTGATTCCCCCAAAACTTAACTACTAATAGCCTACTGTTGACCAGAAACCTCACTGATAACATAAACAGTGAATTAACACATATTTTATATGTTATAGGTGTTATATATTATATTTTTATAATAAAGTAAGCTGGAGAAAACATTATTAAGAAAATCATAATGAAGAGAAAATACATTTATAGTAGTGTACTATATTTATTGAAAATAACATGCCTAGAAGTGGCCCACAGTACAAACCTGCATTGTTCAAGGGTCAACTGTGGTAGGCTAGCCGAGGTAAGTGTAGTCAGAGGCAGAGTACAGCTAAATGGGAATAATAGGACATGAGAGGCAGGATGAGTCCAAGGGTCAGGTCTTAACCTGTGGAGTCTGGGCAAGTAAAGAGGTTCATCATTCCATTACCTTCTCTGTGCACTCAAATCTTGGATTTTATCTTGAAAACAAAGGGACACCACCAAGTGATGTGATTAGTAACAGTGTGGCAATGAAGGGACTGGAGTTCTAAGGTTGCAGATTATTGTCTAAGATTGTAGACTCAGCTTGAAAGGACAGGAGCCGTAACCTCCTACAAGGACCTGCAATAAACCCAAGACACAGAGTACAGAACATCCAGCTGTTTTGATGGAAAGAGCTGAGCCTGCATCAGAAGTGGCAGAAAATGATACAAGACTGTTGGAAGAGTTGGTGTGATAGGAAACTATGAACTCAGGCAGGTGCCATGCCTGTAGCTGTCCCCTGGGCTTACCAACTCATGGAGTCATTCAGTTGGAATGGGACTTTGTAGGGCTCTGGTCGACCCTTTCTAAAGTTGAAAGAACCAAGAGTAAGTGGCTGTGTGAGTTGACCAAGTTCACCAAGTAGTTAGACAGAGTGCAGTGTAGTAGAAAGGGCAGGGCTTTGGGGACCCACAAAATACTGGGTTCAATCCTAACAGCTTCAGCTAGCTGTGTGTGGCCTTGGGCTAGGTATGAAATCTCTCTGAGCTTCTGTCTCCATATCTATTAAGCTGACATATTAAATAAGGTAACGTATACAAAGTATCTACTTATAGATAGTTGCTTATAAAGTATAATAAGGTCCCTTTCTATTTTACTTATTCTAGAAATATGTACTGATTTGCTTACTATATACCAGGCACTGTTCTAAACACTGGAGAGAAGAAAGCAGACAAAACTTCCCACCCATGTCATGCTTACATTGACTTAGATTTCTAGCTGGAAGTTCTTTATCCGATTCCTTTTTAATAATTTGTATCTTTCATTTCCTTCTCATTGTACCAAAGATTAATCATGTGTAAGATTATGCATGTGTCTGAATTCTGTGGACATGTTGGGGGCAGAAGTAAGTATGGCCTATGAAGTCAAAGAGGACTTAGGGAAGAGAAGTTTGATTAAACTGCCACTCCTGCCTGCACTTCGCCTGACCCCTAAACTGCCTCCCATCCTGTTACAGTGGATGGGCCCTCTGAGCTCCATTCTAAGTCCCAACCATTGGCTTGCATGGGTGGATCTCATCCCTTCTCACCTACTCATGGGCATGGTTCTGGCAATTGTTCCTTTTCTCTGTTTGTCACCATTTCTCCCCATCTCTATTGGACCATTCCCATGAATACACCAATGTGCTATAATATCTCCCATTTTTAAAGCAAATTCTTTTTAGACTGTGTTCTGCTCAGCTGCCTCCACATTTTTCTGCTCCCTTTTATAATAATATTTCTCTCAACGGAGATACCTGCACCTGTTTCCCCCAGTTCTTCCATTTGCTCTTGGATCTACCCTTTGCCTTGCCGTTCCACTGAAAGAGGTCTTGTCAAGGTCAACAACCTCCATGTTACTAAAATCCAACAGTAAACTTCCAGTCTTTATTGACCTAGCAGCAGCATTTCACACGGCTCATCACTCCTTGAAACACTTTCCTTCACTTGACTTCCAGAACAAGGTTCTCTCTTGGTTTTCCTCTTCTCTGCCTGTGCCTTCTTAGTCAACTTCACTAGCTCAAGATTCCATTCAACTGAGAGCCCTAGGCTCAGTTCTCAGACCTCTTCCTTCTACTGTCACTCCCTACCTGATCTTCCCATCTCCTACCTTTAAATGACCATTTCTGTGCTGATGAATCCCAAATTCATATCTCTAGCTAAGAATACTCTCTGAACTTCAGCCTCCATATCTCCACTTGGGTATCTAAAAAGGATTCAAACTCTGCATGTCTAAAATTAGACTCTTTATTTTCCTCAAAGACCATTCTTGCGTTCTTTCTACATCCCAGTAAATAATAATTCCTTCTTCCCAACTGGTCACAGCAAAAACTTTTGAGTTCTCCTTGACTCTACACTTTCCTTCATAATCCTTATCCAGACCATCAGCTCATGTTTTCACTTCCTTCAAATTTTATCCCAAATTCATCTTTACTGTTACTCTCTGGTTCAGGCCACCATTACCTCCACATGATCTTTTCTAACAGCCTCACAACTAGTCTTTCTATTCATATTCTTGGCCGATTCTCCACATGGCAGGTGGAGGGAATCCTTGTAGGACATAAACCAATTAATTTCCTTCCTCTGCTTCAACTCCTCCAATGGTTTCCCTTCTCACGCTAAGTAAAACTGGAGTCATTACAACATCGCTACATAGTCTTCTGCTACCCCCACCATTTCTCTGACCTCATGCCTATCACATTCCCTCTTGTCCTTACCTAAATGATTATTACCTGTTGCACTTAGTATCATCAGATATATGCTATACTAAACATTTTTGTTTATTGTTTATATACAAACTTTGTGAGGATAGGAACTTTGCTTGGTCACTGCTATGTCCCTATTGTGCCTAGAAAAGTGTCAAGTTGTTGACAAATTTTTAAAAAAAAAATTTAACGAGTGAATTAAATCTCCCTCACTTTTAATTTTAACTTCTGGGTGGTGGCTGCAAAGAGGGAACCTGAGTTCATCTAACAACATGAAATTTACAGCCAGTTTTTCTACTTTCCCTGTCAGGCCACTCAGCCTCTCCATGAATTTAGTTCTGCTGAATGGAAGGAACAAAGAAGACAAGAAGATGAAAAGGGGCAGCCTTTAAGAGTAGCAACATTCTAACTTGAAAACTAAATTGGCTTCCAAAGAGCTTCTTGAATTTGAGCCCCCTCCTCCCTCCTGGCTCAGGTGCCCACCACCCCTCAGCTGACTCACCACCACAGTCCCCTGACTGGGATGTCAGCTTCCAAGTCTTCTACTCTTCCTGTCCACCCTCTATGAGGCTGCCAAAGGGTCATGTAAAATGGAAATCTGTGTCATCTCTGCGGCTGACACTCTCCATAAACCACATTGCCATCCTCAGGTACACAATAGATATTGGTCACTTCAATGAATATAGGATGAGAAAGACACAAACAAACTTCTTAGCTAGTCCAGTTTTCAAGTAACAATGTTTTTTTTCCCCCTTTCTTTATTTCTCCCACCTGCTTTCACAAGTTATTAAGTTTCTTCTCTGAGTTCAATGATATTCTCAGCTTTGAGGTAGATTTAAAAAAATAACCTCTTGCCCAAAGCCTTAGGAGTCACTCCAAATTTCCTGTTGTTTCCACTATGAGGAATACTATAAAGCTAATAAAAATATACATGGGAATATACACACATACAATTTAGTGGAAAAGACAAAACACATCTGCACAGACAATGCTGCTGTATAAAATGGCTATATGTACAGAGACAAGGAAGGAATTTACATGGAAATAGATCTTGATTTTATTGGACCACATGTCCTCCAAACTGTCCCAATGCTTAATAACAATACAGTAGTTAGATTAACATATTGAGAAAACAAGCTTGAGGAAGGGTGCTCACTTGTGTCACGTGCTGCTTAGAGTCAGCAGAAAGGAGAGAATTTTTTAAGCAGTAGTTGGAGAAGGTTTTCTGGAGAAGAAGAGGGTGGAAGAGGTAAGGGAGATATTTAAAGCCAGACAGAAAGGAGATGAACAAAAAAGGTCCGTCCTGGCAGTCTGGCTTCATACGAGCCCTCTCTATCCAGCAAGGACTGTTCCCACCTCCTAGATATTGACAGGAAAAATGTGGGCCAAGTAACATTTCAAGTTTCTCTAGGGCATTACCTAACAGGCAGGATGCTGGGACTGATCTTGGCATTGCTGAGTGGAAAAGTCACTGGGCTGGAAATCAGAAGGCTAGTAGGGTCCTTGGTCCTGATTTGTCTGCCAACAAACTTTATTTCCATATAACCTTGGATAGGTCACTTACCCTCTTTTGTCCTCAGTTACTCCATTTGTGTAATATACAAGTTGAACTATATGATATATTCTTTCCAATTCTAACCTTTTATGGTTACTCTAGTTTAAGCTTTCATGGTGTCCCACTAAGATGGTTGAAGTCTCCTCCTATCTAGTGTTGCTACCTCCATTCTTGACCCTGTAGATTGAACTTTCATGCTGTCACAGAATGAGCAACCTAATAGATCAGATCATCTCTTGCTAACAACTGCAGTGACTCTCCACTGCATAAAGTCCACTCACTGGTGGCAGTCCTAGCATGTTAACAGGGATCATGAGGCCCTGACAGGCTGGTCCCATCAGCCTCTTCAGCTCCGTCTCCTGTCACTGCCTTCTTTGGAACTCTAGGCCCAGTGGTAAAGAACAGCTCATAGTTTCTAAATACACTACACGGTTACAGACATTTGTGCCTTGGCTATTTCCTTCCAAGAAACCCATTCTCACCTTTCTTCACCTGGCTCATGTTCCAGGTCAGTCTTACCATCTTTAATATTCTTTCCCCAAACCACCCCCCCTCCACCGGTTAGCCCATGAGCAGATATGCTTTCTCTAGCATCCTATACTTACTTTATTCTACTGTTATTAATATTGATATGCTTGTTCCTCTACCAAGCAGAATGTTCCTGAAGCACAGCAGCCATTCCTATTTTTGTAGTCTCAACACATCCTCAATCTCACTCCCAGCAGAGCCCAGTACATGCAACACCATTTGTAGAAGGCATCCAGTAAGTGTCTATGAAACTGCACTCTATACTTCTCAGCTATAGCTACATAGACTTCCTCCAGACTCAAACACCATCGGCCTTTGGCAAGCCCATGTTTGAATACAATCCCAAAGATGGACCAAGGCAGGTTGTATCCCTATTGCTTTAGAGCACTTAGCTAACTCCCCAAGAACTCCACAGCCCCAGATCTGTTAATTTCAGAGTTGGCATGTCAAAGAAAGGCTCACCACCTCCCACCCGCTCCCCCCAGGTCCTCTAACCAGAAACAAAAAGGTCTTGCAGCCCTGGGGTCCAGGTTGCTGTTCCACGGGGCTCGCAGTACAGAATTGTACTGGACTCCACAAGGGTATTATTTTAAGCATTACTAAACACCCCTAACCTATCAACTCCTGGCTTTGTAGTCATTTCCAGTTGGAATGTCTTGAGGCTGAAAAAAGACAGGTTTGTGAAAAGACATAAACATCTTTGGTGAGAGGTGACATATGTTTTCTCCTAGTGAAAGCAAGTCACTTCTGTAGATTCTGCCATTTTTGGACACTGCATAAAATACATCTCTTAGGCAATTAATCTCCTGGAAGGCTTTGAGTGAAGCAATTACTCCATGTTTTTCTTTGTCATTGTTCAAAAGTTTAGCAGTGCATCTATCTCCTTTATTTGGGTCTGGAAAGCCAAAGACCGCCTCGAAACCTCTGCAGCAAACATATGTAAGAACACTTAGTGTTCACACGTTTGATTTAAATATTGACAAATTTTTTCATTAGAACATTAAACCCTTAGCTTTATTCATCTTAAATGCTTTCCAGGAGAGTGACTTCCCCCATTAGAAGGACTCCCAGTAACTCAATACAAACTTTGCAAGCACAAGAGCCACAGAACCTGGTAGTCTATTATGCTCACATTCTGTGGTGAGGCAGCTGTAACTGGTTATGAACCAGTGCTGGAAATAGTATTTGGAGCTTTCTTGGCAGATTTCTTACATCGTTATTCAATATAAACTGCAAATCATATGCTCGTAGTTATGAAAATGTCAGGAAACTCCTAGTGTTCATGCTTTGTTTGACAAAGCTATTTTAGAGCAGTGTTGGAAGGCAGAAGCATCCAACATTTGGGATGTTGAAGAAAAGAACATGCTCCCTTGCCCAGCAGTTCTCGAGAAGTTGATAATTCAGTCCTGTATGACAAGAGCTCAGCTCTGAACTGATGGACATGCATTTCACACAGTCCTGATTAGTCCAGGATGCGTGTCAGGGCTACTAGAGGTCTGGAAGGAAATGCAAGAAACTTGTTCACTTCTTGCTCAGTTTGGATCAACCGAGCTTCAGATCAGGGTCAACAAACTGACTCTTCTTACTCCTAGTGGCTGAGCAATGCCCCCAGGGACAGGAGCAGGACTAAGGCAGAGCCTAGAGAGAAGGGTGAGAGTGGAAAGTGAAGAAAAGTAAAGGGCTTGGTGGAGAGTGGGAAGGGTGAGGAAAGGGAAGGAGAGGGAGCAAGAAGGAAGTATTAAAGAAAAGCAAAATATGAGATTACTATCACATCTAACAATAATGAAGTAGATTTGTATGTTTTCACATAGTTATTACAATTTAAATTTAGATATTTATCATACTCTTGTAAGATATGTAAGGGTATTCTTGATCTATCCTTTAAAAACAATGATTATTGTAGAAATTTTGAAAAACAGAAGTGCAAAGAAGACAATTAAAATCATCTTATATCCGGAACCCCCACATAATTGCTGTTAACCTATAGCACATATTTTTATGCATATATATAAACATACAAATATATACATATATTTAAAAATTAGAATTATACTAGACATAATTTCTTCTTTTTGATGTCATACATATGTTCTCCATTGTTCAATATTCTCCTAAGAAATCCTAAATGATTTTTAATGGCTGCGATTAAACATTTAGGTTGTGTCCAACTTTTCACTATTTATAAAAATGTTGAGATGAATATCCCTGTGTATGAATCTTTATATACATCCATTATTATTTCCCTAGGTTAGAAGCAATGAGTGGAATTATTTTCTAGGCCAAAAGTATGCACATCTCCAAGGCATTTTACATATATTTTTAAGTAGTCTTCTAAGAAAATTGTTATAATTTATATTTCTACCATCAGTATAGGACAGTGTCTATTTTCCTGCATTCCCTGCTAACAAGTACCTGCTAACTACTAGGTATTATCATGTTTTAAGACAATATCTCATTTTTTAAATGTTTATTTTTATTTTTGAGAGAGACAGAGAGCGTGAGCAGGGAAGGGGAAGGGGCAAGGGGACAGAGGATCTGGAGTGGGCTCACTAACAGTAGAGAGCCCAATGGAGGGCTTGAACTCATGAACTGTGAGATCATGATCTGAGCAGAAGTTGGACACTCAACTGACTGAGCCACCCAGGTGCCCCACCATATCTCATTTTTATATTTAGTGAAGTTAAACATCGTTTTCATATGTTCGCATGTTTGTAAAACATTTGTATTAGTTATCATGTAAACCCCTTGCACATTTTGTGTATACTTTCTGTTCATTCTACTGTTGGTATTATTATTCATACTAGATGAAAAAACAGATTTTCAGAGATTGGCCAATTTGTCCAAAATCACATAGTTGTGACAAATTTGGGTTTTCTAAGTCAGCTACACGTCATGCCAAGCACAGTGTTGTTTTATAAATAACAAGGATAATCATAATCTCCTAAGTCTAACACGGCAAAACAAAATCCACTGAATACCAAAATAAATAAAATCAAGAAAATTCACAATAGTACAACAAGGTGAAATGCCCTGTAATGAGGAATATCAGATAACTTGTCGGTCCTTGATTACAGTCAACAAGCTCTGGGCTTAGAATATTTGCAAAGAATAGCAGGAGTCTAATAAGCACGTTATAATGTGTTTTATTTGAATGTTTCCTTTCCAAATTGGCAGACTTAAAGTAAATCTGCAGAGGGATAATGGGAGGAGAGATGTTGAGGAAGGTTAAGCTTTGTATGGTATATGGGGGATGGCGTATTTGTTGATGGTATATTCTACCGGTCAGAGAGGGTAGGTAGCTTCCAAAAAGGTTGATTGAGGCTAAGGGCATTCACAAGTAGGAATGCACTCTGAAATGAGGGAGAAGCCATCCTGTCTTCCTCTATACTGGTCAAACTTCAGCTGGAGCATTGGGTTCCACTCTAGGCGGCACAGCTATACATACACCATCATTCATGGAGAGCAAAGAGACTAGGTTGATGAAAAGAACTAAAATCATGTCACAAGAGGAATGGTTGAAGGAGCTAGAGAGGTGACTATGGCGAAGACTTGAGGGAAGAGGAGAACATTCTTCAAATTATTGAAGGACAATCTGTGTCCTTTACTAGACAGGTGTGCTCTTCAAGTTCCCTCTTCATCTCCTATCTCCAGTTTCCTGGCATATGGCGGTCAGTCAGAAAACATATTTACTGATAGTCTACTAGTGCCAGGCACTATTCCCACCCTTGGGGATAAAGCAGAGCCTATGTCTTAAGGAGTGCACATTCTCAAGGTATCTAATACTTGACCATTAAAAATGGCTAGATACCTAAGTGACTGAGTGAAAGATAATACTTATCAAAATGGCGAACAGTGGGGGAACACTTGGATTCAGATGACAAATGGATAGTGTCCTCAGAAATGGCTGAAGAAAACTAGGAAATGTCAGTGCATAGAAAAGCTTAAGTCAGGTCTGAGGAGAAAATGCCCATAAGTTCCTTCTCCTCCATTCTCAAATCACTAAATCACGCCTCCAACTACAGCTCCACCTGGTTAAACTGCATTGACTGTCCCCTATTGCTGTTGTGACACAGTGCAAGTTCCTTAACTTGCTGTATAAGGCAGCTTATAGATTGGAGGCTATCTTTCCAGCCTTAGCCTCTGCTATTCGGACAAAAAGAAGAGAATTAAATAGGAAAAGCCCTGTCTGGAGTCCAAATGCAGGTGGTGGGGGGCAAGGGAGGCACCTTCCATGAAGTTTATTGGTTTCTTGATTCAACTGGTATCAATTGAGTGTCTGATATATACCAGTTGTAACAGCTGGTACAGGTGTTGGTGACCAAGGAGCTCACAGTTTAAAGAGCAAGTATGGACTAATCATGGAGAAATGTTCTAAGGGCTACTAATTGGAGAGAAGAAAACGGCAGGAAGGGATACAGTGATAGTTCTATCCATTTACTCTGTAGTATTAAGTGTTTATTATGTGACAGTCACTATTCTAAGTGTTGGGGCTCAATGATATACCTAGGGTTGGGCAGGGGAGCAGTCTGCTCCAATGTAGCCAACACGGGGTACAAGATCTGTGGAGAATTTCAAAATAATAATAAAAACAACTATTAAGTTAGTCTGTTTTTATTACCATTATGTGCTTGCAATTCAAACAATGTCATTTGAGATATTCCTTCTTACCAGGGGGAATGATCCCACTGCCCTGCCCTTGGTATGCCACTGTGGGTACTCATCCCCAAACCCCTGCCTCCATGGAGCTTACATTTTGGGGAGGTGTGGTGGTGGCTCTATTCTTCTAACTTTAATAGCAGAACTGCCCATATTGACTGGCCAGAGACCACAGCTACATGTGGCCATGTGGCTACGTCCTGGCCAAAGAGATGTGAGCGTAAGTGAAGTGTACCACCTCTGAGTTCCTTGCAGAAAGAAAGTGAGAGACGAAGGAAAAAAGGAAGAAAGAAAGGGCAGGGTGGGAAGGAAAAAGAGAGAGGAGAGATGTGGATGGGGGAGAGAGAGGAAGAGAGAGGAGGAAGGGAGGAAGGGAGGAAGGGAGGAAGGAAGGAAGGAAGGAAGGAAGGAAGGAAGGAAGGAAGGAAGGAAGGAAGTAGCTATAATGTCACTGTTGCTGTTAGACCTGCATGGCCCAATGCAGTAGTTGCTAGCCACATGTGCCTGTTTTTGAGCACCTGAAAGTGGCTAGCCCAAACTGAGAAGCGTGGTAAGTGTAAAACAGACTTTGGATTTCAAAGCTTTAGTACCCAAAGCATGCATGTATAATATCTTAATATTTTTATATTGGGGCGCCTGAGTGGCTCAGTCGGTTGAGCGGCCGACTTCGGCTCAGGTCACGATCTCACACTCCGTGAGTTTGAGCCCCGCGTCGGGCTCTGTGCTGACAGCTCGGAGCCTGGAACCTGTTTCAGATTCTGTGTCTCTCTCTCTCTGACCCTCCCCCGTTCATGCTCTGTCTCTTTCTGTCTCAAAAAAAAAAAAAAATATTTTTATATTGATTACATTTTAAAATGCTAATGTTTTGGATCTATTGGGTTAAAGAAAATATATGGTTAAGATTAGTTTCACCTGTTTTTACTTTTTTTAAATGAGCCTCAGAAATTTTTAAATGACAGGTGTTTGCATTGTGACTCACATCATGTTTCTACTGGATGGTGCTGCTTTTTAAGTTTTTTTTTTTTTAACGTTTATTTATTTTTCAGACAGAGAGAGAGACACACAGCATGAACGGGGGAGGGGCAGAGAGAGAGGGAAACACAGAATCGGAAGCAGGCTCTGAGCCATCAGCCCAGAGCCCAACGCGGGGCTCGAACCCACGGACCGCGAGATCGTGACCTGAGCCGAAGTCGGATGCTTAACCGACTGAGCCACCCAGGCGCCCCTGGATGGTGCTGCTTTAACCTCCCTTTAGCAATTCCATGTTCTTCCGAAGCTGCTGCTTGCATTGGTGTTAGTGACTCCCTAGACCCCCTCCTCCCAGTTCTAGTCTTTCCACAGTCCTTTCCATGAGTGGGGGAGTCCTATTCTCTGGGTATTAGGGTTCATCAAGAATAATCATGATCATCCATTAGACTCCTTCAAAGACCCAGGAGAGGGAGGCCCCTACTCGTGGCCAGAGTGCACAGGGACTCTGTGGAGAGCAGAGCACCTCTTTGGAGAGCAGCTGAGAATCACCAAAAGGCTTTGCCTCTCAAAAGAATACAACACCCTTCCCCAGCTGGGCCACCACAATATGTGAACTTACCCCCATGAAGGGTTTGCCTTTAAATTTAATGTTTTTGTTTCTAGAAGGCCCTTGTTAAAGAAAGTGGCATTGCCACAGTGTGCAAGAGCGAGGGCTTCAGAGTCACGTGAAGCGGGCTTCACGTTCTAGCCCTGCCCCTCCCTACCTGTATGGCCTTGAATAATTACTTAGCCATTTTAGGCATCCGTTTCTCCAAAGCCAGGAAACTATGACCCACACCTCACACCATGGTTCCACCTTTAACACACGTGCCATGGATACAGTCCAACTTTCAGACTAGAGACCCTACAGGCCCCCAGCCATCCCTCTTAAGAAGCTATTCAGGATCAGGAATAAGGATAAAAAAAAAATTTGACTACAGGGGTATGAATCACCTTTGCTTCCACTGCCTCACGGAAAAATTCTGCCAATGGGGACTGGGGTGGGAAAGGCAGTAAAAGGGGAACCACATTCCCATCAAGTACACACAATAAATGTCAAAATTCCTGTCATGCACGTACAGCATTCTACCTGGAGG
Source organism: Panthera tigris (assembly GCF_018350195.1). NCBI lineage: Eukaryota > Metazoa > Chordata > Mammalia > Carnivora > Felidae > Panthera > Panthera tigris. The sequence continues at coordinate 52,348,502 of NC_056667.1, read as the reverse complement.
CTAAGGGGTCAGGACTATGAATGAAAAAAATTAATTGAAATGGTTCCTTAAGAAGAAGGGAAAACAGGCCAACATAGTAGATCCTCAGTGAAACGTCCTTTTCACAATGGCCCTCGGGTTACACCAGCCAAAGAAGGCCTGTCAAGGTGATGCTGGCTGATGCAGGATGAAGTGTTTCATTAACACTGTCAAATCATGACAACATTTACAGGTCCAAATGCTGCACCTTCATGTGTTACTCAGACATAAATCTTACCTTACTTCACGTAGCTGGGAACAGTTGACATACCAACAGCTTTCATCTATGAATCACATAGGGGAGTAAGGGCTTTTATGCATTATTCCACTTCACTCTTACTGCAACGCTGGCAGCTTGCTATAGTTAACCCTAATTCACCAAGCCTCAAAGAGGCTTCTCAATTTTCCCCTGATCTGGAGAGTACCAGAGTGAGGGTTAAAATCGGCTCCCTCTAACAGTTTGCTATGCTGCTAAAAATCTAGAAAAGTCAGGTACGCCATGTTTACATTTATTATGAAATACTAAACTTCTAAGGATGAACTTTTTTGCCTTGAATATTTTCATGATTTTTATGGAGACAAAATGCTAGGGAACTGATCTCCCTCACAAGGAAGCAGACTGTGCACAGTGTTTGGGATTGAGAATGCCTTTGGGAAGGGCCTGTGTACTGCAGGGCCAACGTGGTGTTGTGGACACCTGCCGGAGTGATGATGGGACACATTTAAGCCTCTGGATCTCTTTGCTTATCAATGAGAGACTTGCCTCTGCACTGCCTGTATCACTGGGTTTTTGTATGGTTGTGCACGTGAAGATGCTTTAGTTAGCTATAAAACCCTACCTGAAGCATATACCACACTAATCAGTGGCTGCAATGGGTGGCTTGGTGTGAGAGAAGGGCAAACATGCGGGGGGAGCTCTGACTTCATCTACAAGCCTAAGTGATTGGAAAATGTGATTTTTTTATAACTTCTTCCCTCTCTCATTGGTTTGAGGAAAGAAAATTACCCTTGTTTTAAAAACCCAAACCAAATTGGAGTTGAATTAGAAAAATAGCATTGTACAGTGGGTTCCCGCTTACAAAGCATTTTCCATACATTATCTCATTTGATCCCCAAAACCACCCTAAGAGGCAGATATTTTAAAGATGAGGAAAAGGAAGTTGAAGAGACTGAGTGGTTTCCATTTGATTGTTGGCTATCAATTGGCAAGATGGGGGACTCAATACCAGGTCTGTTGATATCAAGTCTAATGTCCTTCTTCGTTTAAATGTTTATTTATTTATTTTGAGAGAGAGAGAGAGAGGCAGAAAGAGAGAGGGAGAGAAGGAATCTCAAGATGTGGCGCTTGATCTTATGATCACAAGATCATGACCTGAGCTGAAATCAAGAGTCGGACCCTTTACTGACTGAGCCACCCAGGTACCCCTCTTCTTCTTTTAGTTTCCTCTGAACTGGGCCTCCATTCTCCCATTTCCCCATGTATTCCCTGACCAAAAAAAAAAAAAAAAAAAAAAAAAAAACAAACTTAGCAGTGTAAAATTTAACATCATTGGTCATCAACTGGTCTTTTTAGTTAATCAAGTGTTGGTTGAGGAGCATATTTGTTTTCCAGCATTCTCCTTTATCTCAGAGGGTTTAAAAGATAGATTAGACTTGTCCTCTACCCTCGGGGAGCATGTAGTCTTTCTAGACAGGGAAGATAGAAAATGTCAAAACAGCTAGAGAGGCAGTGTGTTAAATCATATTGCATGGAATCTAAGTGCAATAGATTCAGTACAGGAAAACAGAGGAGGCTTGGGTGGTCAGGGAAAACTTCCTGGAGGAAGTGGAACTTAAGCTTTGTCTCAAAGTCATGGCAAAATAGAGACCAGAGGCCAGTTTCTGGGTCCCAGCCAAGTATTCAGATTGGTGCCCAGGGGAAGAGTAGACTATACATTTAAAATGGCACACACACACACACACACATACACACACACACACACACACACACACACACACACCCCACTCATGTGTTACTTGGTTGCTCAACATAAGCCCTGCCAAGCATATAGTTATCTGTGAATGTTATCTAAGAGTAGTTCACATGTTAGTCAAAATCACCATCGCAGCATCAGTAAAATTGTGGACGGTGCTCAGGATGACAATACTGCTTTTGTAAAAGAGCTATACTTTCCAAGGTAATGCTCATTAAAAAAGAGAAGGCATTCTTTTATGTGGCTTACCCAAAAATGCAGCCTGGAAATCTAAAAGCCCAAGTAGTAAAGTTGCCCCTTTTTTGAAACCTCCTTTATATCTACCATGTGCAGATTCACCAGGCATAACATTTAAAACAACTGTGACACAAAATCACTACACCGTCTTTTCAAGTCTGATACAGCCAGTTTAATGTTCTACATCACTGTTCATAGAAGTACTTTTTGATCTGAGGAGATAGGAAACACAGACATTCCCTGGCTGGAACATTGCGGATTAACTTGAAAGTGCAGGAGAAGGGGATGGCCCTGTTTCCTTAGTGACTGAGAGTTCACAAAAATTCCCTATTTGTTTCTGCACATTGCAAATCTGTGTCCCCAGTGCCAAACTCTGTTGTCTGGCATAGAGTAAGCACTCAAGAAATAAATTTGAATAAATGAAGAGCTGCTTTCTTTGATGATTTTGTACTTTCTAGTGTTTGAGAGTCCTTTTATTATAAACACAGAGACATTGACCATTTATTGGCATGTGTATGCTGAGTACTTTAGAAATATGATCTTATTTGCATCATGCAACCATCACAAATGGCAGATATTACCACTCCCATTTATTGGCAGGAAACTGAGGCTTAGAGAAATGATTTGCTCAAGTTCACTCTCAGGTCTGCATGATGCCTAAACCCATGATTCCAACCTCTGTTTACAAAGATGCTCAATTAAAAAAATTTTTTTTAATGTTTGTTTATTTTTGAGAGGGAGGGGAGGCGGAGGGGGAGGGGCAGAGAGAGAAGGAGACAAAGAATCTGAAGTAGGCTCCGAACTGTCAGCACAGAGCCCAACATAGGGCTTGAACCCATAAATCGTGAGATCATGACCTGAGCTGAAGTCAAACACTTCACCAACTGAGTCACCCAGGTGCCCCAAAGCTGCTCAATCTTGGTGTGTATCAGGCAGAAACAGAGAGAGTGAGAGCACAAAGGCAGATAATAAAAGCAATATTAATAAAAATAGCTAATATTTATCAAGTATATATACTTTTTAAGTGATAAACATACTCTATCACATTTAGCTACCATTACACACCTAAGAGGTAAGTTCTAATCATCCCTTTATACAGATGAGTAAAATGAGACATATATACAAGAATTTAAGAAACTTGTCTCAGGTCATCTAGTTAGCAAGTAGTGGAACAAGATACCAGATATGAAACTGTACATATTAAAGTTCCTTTTCTTAAAAAAAATCCCAACCATCTTATTTTTGTCTCATTTACCCCTACTTTTATGCAAATTGCACTATAACAATATAATAGTCAAAGGATTCTGGTTAATTGAATATTCCAGTTAATGGGAAATTTATCGCCCATCTGGTGATGTCCTGAGCCCTGGCTTTCTCACCTGTGAAAAGAGGAGGTGGGAAGGGATGGCTCATGGCCCCTGCCAGGAACTGACTCACTCGGCTCTATGAGCCCCTCATCACTCACCGCTTCTTGTTGGTGCTGACAGGCAGGTGACGCCTGTTTGAATTGTGTCAATCAGAAAAGGCCATGTGCCAGTTTTGTTAATGCCGTCTTAAACCACTTCTCAGTGGATCTGTCAGCACTTCCAATACCTGGGCCCTGGCTGTATAGCAGAAAAGATTAAGCATCTCTCTTTCTTTAAAGGTGCGGCAGGGCTGTGGGCCGGGGGCTCTTTCAGTAGTAGCCTTCTGAGGAAGCCAGCTTTGTCATTCACACCTGCCATGGTCCCTCTGGACTCTCAACCATGGAACCCCTCCCCAGCAGTCACTCCTCCAGAAACTACTCCTCTTTCCCTTCTCAACATTTCATATGATGCTATCAAATGGCAAGTGGTGAATTCGGCTGAGGAATTCTGCAGGTCAGGCTTGAACGACCCAGCCATAGGTCAGTCATGTTGCAAGCTGCAGATGGCCTCAAGTTGCTAAGATGGGTGCAAATGTGCAAGAAGAAGCTGATGTCTGCCAGCACCATCTCATGATTGAGTCATTAGCTGGGACTTTGCTTCTCGCTCCTTCCTGCAGGTGAGTCTCTTCTTGGGCCCACGTTCACTGATCATGTCCCCACACATAGCAAGTCAAAGACACAGAGGCACAATTCAGGGTAAGGGGAAGAAGAGAATGGGTCGGGCTCCCCATGCCAGGAGTCGTGCCAAGCACTTTAAACTTTCCCCCTTGTAATCTTCACATGTCCCCATGAGTCAGTGTTAATTTCTTCATTTTATACTTGGAGGTGGGAAGGGGACAGTTAAATGTTTCAGCTGTACCTCGAACCCAGATCTGTATGATTCCTAAAGAAAAATCCTTGGAAACTTTTAACTTTGTGCTTTTACTATCTGAGACTAAAGCCTGGAACTTCCCAGATTAACTTGTATCTGGGTTTCCTCCAAAGTGAGCTAATCTTAGGAGTTTCCAATAGCGGTTCTTGACAGGCTTATGGAACTTGAGGGAGAAGTTGTGACATCTGATGTGTTAAATCGGACACATCTGTAATAGTGTCTGTGCAAGTTTTCTCCCCAAATTTCTCTTCCTCTTTGTCCCTTGTTTTTCTTGACAACACAGGGGAGTAAGTCATCATGGGGTCAATCTGTCTTCCAATTTAGAATCATAACACTGGCTTGCTGACTTCTGAGCAGTGAGATCCTGGACCATTAACTACCACATTAACTTTTAGCTTCTTCATCTGTAAAATGTGGCTAATGACTCAACCACCTACCTGCTTAGCACACTGTGGAATAAAAAAAGAAAAGGTTTCTTTTTTATAAATGTTTGTTTGTTTGTTTGTTTGTTTGTTTAGAGATAGAGTATTGGTGGGGGAGAGGGGGAAATAGAAACGGAGAGAGAATCTTAAGCAGGCTCCATGCTCAGGGCGAAGCCCGATATGGGGCTCAATCACGCAAACGTGTGATCATGACCTGAGCTGAAATCAAGAGTCAGACACTTAACCGAGTGAGCCACCCAAGTGCCCCGAAAGGCCCTTCATAACCTGCAGAATGCTAGGTCCCCTTTTATTAATGAATACATTCTTTCAATAGACATTAACAGTGTCTCTTTGTGAAAAGCACAGTGTTAGACTATCTGGTAGATATTGATGAATAAAACCCAATCTCTGCTCTTAAAGTATGCACATTTTTTAAGAGAAAAGATACTTACATGAATAACTATAACAAAATGTAGAGGAAAAAATAGGCATCAGAACAAAAAGAAACATAAGATGTTATGGAACCCATGAACAGGGTAAGTGATGGGGATTCAGAAACATGGAAGAAGCCAGCATAGTTAAGGGCAATCTAGAAGATAAAATCTATGAACCTTGTCACTGTCTCAATAAATTTTGCATTCATTCATCTATTAAACATTTATCACATGATAATATGCTGGATACTATGTAAATTACTGGGCCAATGTGGACAGGTTGAATGGGAAATGCTGGTAGGCTGTCAATGAGGCAATGTCCAATGGGACATTGGAAATGCAGGTCTCAAGTTCATGAAGAGTCAGGGTTGGTTGGCAGGTTATAGCCATCCTTATAGAGCTGACAGTTGAAGCTATAGGAACTGATGTGCTCACCCAGGTATACAGGTGAGATGAAAATGGTGGAATAGTGGGAACAGCAAGGACCAAAATTGTGGGGTGCCCATAAATATGGGATTGAAAGAAAATGGGATTGGCACAGCAAGTGAAAAAATCTCAGAGAGTTATAGGAAGGATGAAAAACTAATAACGAAGTGCAGCCAGGCACCATCCCATCCTACAAAGATGTAGTACATTGTCCACTGAGAAGAAACCATCAGACTTCTAAGGAGGTTTTCAGTGCTCCCTGCATGAGCACAGAGCCATAATTATCTGATTCTTGGCCACTAGTAATCATGATAGCACATCTGGATTTGAATCCCAGTTCTGTCACTCATTAACTGAGTTGGACAACTTAACCTTTCTTTCTGTGCTTCAGCTGAGGCAAATACTTTTATTTGTTCCCTATGGATTATTAAGAGGACTTAATAAACACAATAGTCTTTACTTACAATAGCTCTTAGGACAATTCTTGACACATGATAAGCACTCAGTAACTGTTAGCTATTACACACAGGGCAATCCACCTAGAAAGGCCTGTTTTTCCAAAGCTCTTGGCCTCTGAATTGAAGGGCCAAAGATCAGACCAACCCCTTCATCCTCTGCCAGGCTCCCACTCATGCGGGACATCCCTTGTTTCATAATGGAACCCAAGGCTCTGGGCTGGCATTCTTGGGAGGGTATGGCTTGTGAACCATACCATTTTCTAGGGCTGTTGCTGCAAAGCTGATAAGGTTTTGGAAACATAAGGACTTCTTATTGATGAGCTTTGGGTAAACCACTGTAAATAAGTCTTAAAAACCATCACATTAGACTCGTCTGTAAGTTATGGAACGTAACCCAGATCTAACACATGGTAACAAGGAAAAAAATAACATAGGGGGATTTTGTTACTTTTAATCATAGGTTTTTAATTCACAGGTTTTCTGTGAATGGGTTCAAAGAGTTTAATCAACTTTTTCCCCTCAGTGTGGCACCTCATTTGTCACCATTATTTTATAGATGGAGGCACAGAAATGTGAAATAACTAGCCCAAATCTATCTTCTCAGAACCAACTCCCTGACCTGCCCAGTTGTATGGAATTGTGGGACTGTAGACATGTACCATGGCAGGGAGCATCACCAATGTGAGGGACAACTCCCTAAGCCTTCACAATGGCCTAGGAGTCTGTGGCCAGCTTGTCGGGGACCTGTGCTCCTGAGTGTTTTTAGGAAGTGTAGCAAAACTATTAAAGTGCCTTTGAAGTCAATGTAGATGGTGGGAGTAGGAACCTGGGGAAGCTAAATTTACTTACAAGTCAACTGGATTAGCACTGAAGTAATTTTCCTTGTGTAAACTCAATTTTAGGGTAATGCATGAGCTAAATTTGGAGCAGGGGGCTGAGACACAGATTTCCTGTGTTGAGCTCTTGCAGATCTCAGCAGATAACAAAGCTATTATCCCGGCAGAAGTGGAAGCATCCTCAAATCCTGTCAGAGGGCAGCACTGACAAAAATTACAACCAAATGTAGTTTTACACCGATTTGCTTTCTTAAATCTGGCTCCTAAAAGTAAAACATTCTCTTATAGGAGGAGTTGAGGAAAAAGACAAGAATGCTCTTGCTTAGGAAATCTCCAGGGAATGCCAGGGACAGACAGCAGAGTATTTCCGATAGAAGAAAGAGGATTTGGAACAAGTTTCTGAGTGGCATAATCCTTCCTTCTTCCCTCCCTTTCTTCCTCCCTTTTTCCCTCCCTTCTTTCCTCCCCCCCTCCTTTGCTTTGCTTTGCTTTCCTTTTCCCTGAAATTACCTGGACTCACAAAAATATGGTCCAAAAGTATTTTTTTAATTGTTTCAAGTTAGAAGTCTATATTCCACTGCTCTGAACATATCCCCTTAATCCTTATCTACTCTTGGCCCCTCCAGAACTATCCTGTATTCTGCTTCCAAGATACATGGGCCTTCTGAGAAGCTTATAGAGTGTTCAAACATCCTTGCCTTCATTTCCTATTTGGTAAAATGAAGGAGACCAAAGCTGAACCCTCACAAGGAGAGTGAAAGAATATGTAGCCAATGAACACTACATGATTTTCTGTTAAGAGACGCTTGAATTACGTTAGCACTAACCTTGAGATTGAAGACAAAAAGAACCCTCATCCTGGTTTTTAGGTAGGAAGCAAAGGGAAGAAACATGGACATAAGAGTTAGAAGACCTGAGTTCTAATCCCAGCTGTGATACTCACTAGCTGTCTGTCCTTGGGGTTCAAAGTCAGAGAGACCTGGATTCTAATATCAGCTCCATATCCGATAGGCTATGTGACCTTGGGAAAGTTATTTGCCATCTCTGGCCTTCAGGTTCCTCAATGTCAAATAGAGGAAGTAGTATTTATCCCTAGTATTCTCTCTTCCCACATTGCCGTATATCTACATAATAAAATCTGGTTAAAATAGACAATATGGATAAGCAGAGAATAGTTGGATTTTAGAATCGGCCACCTTCCTTGCTTTGGATATTAGAAATATTTACACATTGATTCTAACTGCAGTTGCTCATTCATTCATTCCATAAAGACTTAACTAAGCATGTGTATGTGCCTGTTATACAGATGAAGAGTACTTGGCCTCAGGGAACAGTCAGGCAACCCCAAGCAGAGGGCACAAAGAAGGGAGCCTGGGGAGTGCAGAGGAGGGCATGTGACCTTGAACTGGCAGGTGATATGAATGCTTCCCAGAGGAAGTGATTTCTAAAGTGAGCACTGGAGGGGAACAGCAGCAACGAGAATGTTCCAGATGGAAAGAACAGCCTGGGTAAAGTCTGGTGAGCAAGTAACAACTGAGAGTTGTTCAGGATTCTGGACTGTAGACAGGTGGGGGATGGAGAGGAGGGCAAAAGAGGCCACAGGGTCAAAGCAGGACAGGGCAGACTAGGAATGTCTTTCTGCATCAAGGAAAAGTGTCTGTCTGTACTTATCCTGAGGGCAAAAGAGAAACACAGGAAGATTTTACACAACACAATCATTTTGTAGTTTATAGAATCACATGACCTAGAGCTCACAGCAAGTGGCTTGATTATCTTTATCAAAGGGCAACCTATAGAATGGAGGTCTGTAGTGATTATGATCCAATCTTTTTGTTCAATAACATGAGGGAGATGAGTTCCTAAATACAGTATGCCTCAGACCTACAAGTGATTACTTTCAGTGCTTAGAATCTAACAAATCCCTTTCAGTCTTTGGGCCTGCCCAGATCAAAAGCACTAATGATTTGCTAATTACAGCCCATATAGTAAATGCCATTCAGAAATATTTAATGGTAGCAGATGGAAACTGGTTTCAAGTATGTACATGAGTGATATATAGGGTCACAGTTATATATGCCTGCAGGGCTAAAGTAAGACCCCTGCAGGTTAAAAGCCCAGAAAAGACCACATATGCCCTGTCCATCCCACCCCACCAAAGTGTAGGAGGCAGAACGGCTGCCTCCGCTCTGATAAAGCTCAGAATAATCCTTGGCACAGTGCTGCTCAAACTGGGGTGTTCCTAAGATACACCTAAGAGGGTAGGCTAGCAATGCAGATTGTCAGGAAGCACTCCCAGAGACCTGATTCAGAAGTCCAGGGTGGGATCCAGGAATGTACGTTTTTAATAAACTACATGTGGAGTGCCCACCAGACTTTGAGAAACATGCGGCTAAGGCTGGAGGAGAGTACCATCTTCCCAAACAGACTAAGGGATGAGAGTGATCCTGAGATACCTCTAAAGCAGGGGGTTATATTGTAATTACCTGTGGAGTTTCTTCCATATTTCAATATCCTGGCCTCAACCCTAAAGATTCTGATTCATCAGGTCTAGGGTGAATCCCAGATCCTTGAGGCCCTTTTAAAAATTCACTTCCCCCAGTTCTTCTAGACATTTGGATTTGGTAGGACTAGGGTGGGGTCAGTTCCCCACCAAGGGGTGCTTGTGATCCCATACAACAGAAGCTTATTAAAACTAATTGCTAAACAATTTCTCCTGTCACCTTGTCCACACAAACCCCAGAATACAGGATGTCCCTTGGATCTCTTCTTGATTTTTCTCTTTCATTATTTCTTTTAAATTTTATTTATTTATTTTAAGAGAAAGAGGGGAGACAGAGAAAGAGTATGAGCAGGGCAGGGGCCACGAGAGAGGGGTGAGAGAATCCCAAGTAGGCTCTGCGCTGGCAGGGTGGAGCCCAACACAGAGCTCAAACCCACCAAATGTGAGATCATGACCTGAGCTGAAATCAAGATATAGACACTTAACTGACTAAGCCATCCAGGTGCTCCACTTCTCTATCATTATTAATCACTGTCATTAGTGATCAATATCCATTCACTTCTTTGTTTTAAAATGTTATATTGGTGGGGTGCCTGGGTGGCCAGTCAGTTAAGCATCTGACTCTTGATCTCAGCTCAGGTCTTGATCTCAGAGTTGTAAGTTCAAGCCCCATGTTGGGCTCCACACTGGGCGTAAAGCCTACTTAGAAAAATAAAATTAAAAATAAAATTAAAAAAATATATAAAACATATTGGAGTGTGTGTGTGTATAGGGTAGAGTGAAGGCTCACTCAACATTACTTGTTCATGGCTCAGGAGCCCCATAGTCATTCCCATTGCCAGTCTCCACTCATATCACTTGCCTCTATCCTAGAAGTAGTGTGCTGAACACATCCAGCTATTTGAAAGTTCTGACTATTTGAGATGTTGCTTGACCACAGTGACCACATGTTTTGTGACCTAGCACTAACAGCTAATAAGTAAGTAAAAACAAAAACAAAAACAGCAGATGGCAAAAGTATGATGCCCAAATCAGAACAAAAATTTACATAACTCTATAATATAATTAAACATGCCATTTCCCTGCCATTAAAATGATTATGATTTAGCACAGGGCCAAACTTCAAGCACTGCTGTTGAATATTTATGGCCGGCTCTCTCAGAACACAGAGGTGGCTACAGAAATATGCTCTCTCTCTACCCTACCTCTACCTGATGAATAATTATTTTACTTAGTGATACAGTGAGTGAGACCAAATTTGAAAATACCTCAGAGGTGAGGCCCAGTGCAATTATATTTATAAATATGGGTTATTATAATCAGCTTTAAGTGGAGGGCTTAAAATAGGAATTTAAAAACAAATCAATGAAAAAAATCTGTACAAATCATAAAAAGGACTTAATTTGCTGGCACTTTAAAGTGTGTTCTGAAAATTTATTAACAAAAGCAGACTTAAAAAAAAAAAAGAACCCTCAGTTCCTATTTAAAGTAGAGAGAACACAAAAGTGAAATATAATAGGCACCTTACAAAGATGATCTCGATAAAACTGAAAAACAATTGGTTATGACTGCCCAGTGAAAACTCTCTGGGTCACACAAAGGCTTTCTAATCATCTAAACTAGCTATTGTTTCTTGTAATAATTCTCACATTTGTGTAGCACTTGACAGGGAGCTTTGTGGTTAAGAGAGCCTGTGCCTTACAAACAGACATCCTAGGTTCACATGCCGGCTCTGTACTTACTGACCCCATGTGCTCAAGCAAATGATGTAACTTCTCTGTGCCTCACTCTCTTCATGTGTAAAATGGGGACAACGTCTACTTGTAAAGCTTATTCTAAAGGTTAAATGAGATAACACACATGAAGTACTCAACATAACATGCATGTAATAAATGGCAACTCTACTATTCTTCTCATAAGAGCTTTTCAACAACCATGAGAGAAAAAGTGTCATTGTCTCCATTTCTGACAAGGAAACTGAAGTTCATTAGGCAGCAATGACTTGTCAACTCCTTCATGGTGGGGGGCGGGGGAAGATGGGCTGACAGAGCATGAAGTGTTCCAGACCTTTCACACATACACAAAGATGTGAGGCAGGAAAAAAAAAAATGGCACATTTAGAAAATAGAAGAAAACAAGGTGTAACAAATGACTGTACCTGTGTGCCAAGCATTTATCTTCTATGAGAGGCTAAGACATGTAGAAATTAATGCTGTATTGCGTAGCAGAGGACTGGGCACACAAAATTGATGATTTTCCTATTTTACCCATCAGCAGAGTCCTTGCAAAGTCCTACCACACATGGCTTTAGGTAAAAATAATTACAATAATAAATAGAAAACTGCCCACAGGAAGACAGCTGGCTGTGGTCAAGATGACCAACGACAAGGCCCAAGATGTGGAAAGGAACAGGGGCCCTTGCATGTACTAGTTGTAGGGCCTTGAGCAAGTTACATCATCCCTCTGAGCCTCAGTTTCTTTGTCTGCAATATGAGATTAATAAGATTGAGGATTTAGTAAGGAATGGCATAAGGATTCTATGAGGTAACATAGATAAATAGCCTAGTTCAGAGTCTCTGGGCCTCAGCACAGATGTTTTGTGCTGGCTAATTTTTTGTTAGCGGGGGCTGGACTGTGCATTGCAGGATATTAACCGGCATCCCTGGCCTCTACCTGCTAGATGCCCACAGTAGCCCTGCAGTTGTCATAACCAAAAATGTCTCTAGACATTGTTAGATGTCCTCTGTGGGGCAAAGTCCCCCCCCTGGTTGAGAACCACTGTCCTAATCCAGTGCTGGTCATGTAATGGGTGCTCAGTAAATGTAAATTCTTTTTCTTGTTTTAAATGAAACTTCATTTTTTGGTGAAGTAAGACCTAACTAGTTTGGAATCTGTGTTAATTCAAAAATTGGCAGAATTGAGCCCATATTTTCAGTAATACAGGAAAAATGAGCAGTGTACATAATAATCCAGAAGACAAAGATTCACTTAGGAAAACATACTATTTATAACCACTCATGTGAAAGTCATTTACATTTAATTAGTACAGTAAGTAAAAATAATTCTTAAGCATTTATCAAAGCCTCAAAAAATACACCGACTGCCAAATATTTTTAAGCAAATTTAAATCGATAACTATACTCGAAGTTATTGAAATGGCAATTCCATTAAAAAAAGAACAGCTATTTCTGACTTTGTCGTCTAATGCAGATTAACTTTCCCTTTAAAAAAAGAGATTACTAAAAAAAAAAGGAGATTACTTCTTTTAAAATTGAAGTATAATTAACATACATGGTATATTACTGTAAAGTATACAAGATAATGATTCAACAATTCTGTACATTACTCAATGATCACTATGATAAGTGTTGTCACCATCTGTCACCAAACAACATTATTACCATCTTATTGACGATGTTTCCTATGCTGTACTTCACATCTCCACAAATTATTTATTTTGTAACTGAAAGTCCATACCTCTTAATCTTCTTTATCGGCCTCACCCATCCCCCCACCCACTTCCTCCCTGGCAATCATCAGTTTGTTTTCTATATGTAAGAGTCTGTTTGTCTCTTTTCCTTTGTCCATTTGCTTTGTTTATCAAATTCCACATATGATTGAAGACATATGGTATTTGTCTTTCTTTGTCTGACTCATTTCACCTAGCATTATACCCACTAGGTCTATTCATGTCATTGCAAATGGCATTTTATTCTTTTTTATGGCTGAGTAATATTCCATTATACAAACACACCACATCCTCTTTATCTTTTTATCTATTGGTGGACATGGGCTATTTCCCTATCTTGGTAACTATAAATAATGCTTCCATAAACATAGGGGTTCGTGTATCTTTTTGATTTAGTGTTTGAATGAAACTGGACTACTTTCTTACACCATACACAAAAATAAAATAAAAATAGATTAAAGACCTAAATGTGAGACCTGAAACCATAAAACTCCTAGGAGAAAACATAAGCAAAATTTCTCTGACATTGGCTATAGAAGCATCTTTTGAGATATGTCTGCTAAGGCAAGGGAAACCGAAGCAAAAATAAACTATGGGAAGTACACCAAAATAAAAAACTTTTACACATCATCAACAAAGCGACAAGGCAACCTACTAAAATGGGAGAATATATTTACAAATGACATATCTGGTAAGGGATTAATATCTAAATATACAAAGAACTTACACAACTCGACACCAACCCCCTCCCAATAATCCAATTTAAAAATGGGCAGAAGACATGAACAGACATTTCTCCAAAGAACACATACAGATGGCCAACAGACACATGAAAAGATGTTCAACATCATTAATCATGCAAATCATGAAATGCAAATCAAAGCCACATTGAGGTATCACCTCACACTTGTTAAAATGGGTAAAATCAAGAAGACAAGAAAAACAAGTTTTGGTGAGGATGTGGAGAAAAAGAAATCCTCATACACTGCCGGTTGGAATGTAAGTTGGTGCAGCCACTGTAGAAAACAGTAAGGAAGTCCTTCAAAAACTTAAAAATAGAAATACCACATGATCCACTTATACCACTACTGAGTATTTACCAAAGAAAACAAAAACACTAATTTTTCCTTTTAATAAGTGGGGGTGAGAAAGCACTGGCTGGCTCAGTTGGTAGAGTATGAGACTCTTGAACTTGGGGTTGTGAGTACAAGCCCCATGTTGGGTGTAAAGATTAGTTAAAAATAGAATCTTTGGGGCATCTGGGTGACTCAGTGGGTTAGATGCCTGACTCCTGGTTTCAGCTTGGGTCATTATCTCATGATTCGTGGGTTTGAGTCCCACGTTGGGCTTCATGCTGATGGTACAGAGCCTGCTTGGGATTCCCTCTCCTTTTCTCTGCCTCTCCACTGGTCGCTCGCTCTTTCTCTCTCTCTCTCAAAATAAATATACTTAAAAAATTTTATGAAATAATAAAATAAAATCTTAAAAATGTAAGCACATTAATGAGGCTTGGTTTCACTCACATATCCAAAGTGGAGGATATTTTATAATTGCTGCACTGAGGTTTTCTACATTCTTAACTAAATTTTGAAGCAGGAAATTCTCTTATATGGCTAACTTATATGCCTTTTTAGCCTGTTATCCATTGTTCAAGCTTTAGTGGAAAAATGAGACCAGCTGTTCATCAGAGGAGCTTCATTCTTGTTTACTTGGAGAATGTAAGTAGCATCAGGCCTGGCCTGGGACTTCCTCTTCTGGACCAGTGATTCTCAATAGGAAGCAACTTTGTACCATGGGGGACGTCTGGCAATATCTGGAGACATTTTTGGGTTTTGTTGCAGCTGAGGGCTACGGAGCTACTGGCATCCAGTGAAGAGAGGCCAGAGATGTTGTTAAACATCCTACAATGCACAAGACAGCCTTCTACAACAAAGAATTATCCGGCTCCAAATGTCAGCAGTGTCAAGGTTGAAAAATCCTGTTCTAGACCTTGGCTCTGAATGATTTTAGCAAATGAACAATGAGTAAACTGTCCTTAAAAAAAAAAAAAGTCAATTAAATCCTGCTTGTGTGGCTTTGAGATACATGTTGCCTTCTTCAGGAAGCCGTTCTAATCTGACATTTGGAAGGTCCTCTCTGGACACCACAGGCCTTTGTGCATGCCCCCATCATAGCATTTTATGATACAACACAATGCTGGCTCACAGTGGATGTGTAATAAAAGACAACTGAATAAATGCACAGCTATGGGACCCAACAATGGGCCCTTGAGCATTTAGGGCTCCTGGAGTTCCCTTGACCTCCATCTCTGGTCATGTCCCTTGTAAGTTCTGAGGGCCTCAGAGGGACTGCTCTTTGTGACAAGAAGGGAGAGGGGGTGTGAAGGAGCAGGGTTTGCTTGTCTCGCTCTTCCCTGTCTACACCAGGAAGCTGGAGTTTATTTTCCTTCTCTGCCTCACACTGACAGGAATATAGATTTGGTTCCATTTAACATTTCACTTAATCATCTGGAATGTAAAAACTGAACAAACAGATCTGATTCCACACTTTTCATACTCCTTCTGGTGGTGCTGCTAATAGAGCTGTTAAAACAAACAGGAGAAATGTGGAGGTCAGGATTCAGCTACTTGTAGTAGGTGAGCTGTTTATGCCTCAGTCTCCCATTCTCCCCAAACCTCTCCCCAGTTCTACTCAGTGCTTCTTGAGAACAGGGCCTTCTTTTCCTCATTGCCCAGACATGGAGGTGCTACGGTTATTAATGGGCACCAGCCTTTAATGGGTGGGCCATAACTATCAAGCACACGAAGGATTCCAACGAGTTGATAAAGAGATTACAGGTGATCTTAAAGCCATACTCAGTCAATTTCTAAGATTCTTTGCTATTTGTTGATTATGCCAAGCAAGCTTCCATCAAGAACCTTTCACACCGACTGACTCCTTTGTCTGAACTATACTTCTCTCGGATAGACTCCCTCACTTCATTCAAGCCTTTGCCCAAATGTCACCTTATTAGAAAGGCCTTTCCTAACCAACCTGGATAAGGTAGCAGTCCTCCCCCACATCACTTCATTACCTCTTACTTTACTTTCTATTTCTGCCTAAGCAATCGTTCCCTCCCTGGCATCATTGGGTTTTCCCTCAAGAATGTAAGCTTCAGGGCATCTGGGTGGCTCAGTCAGTTAAGTGTCTGACTCCTGATTGCAGCTCACGGTTCTGAGATCAAGCCCCACATCAGGCTCTGTGCTGAGCATAGAGCCTGCTTGGGATTCTATCTCTCCCTCTCTCTCTGGGTCCCTCCCCCTGCTCGCGTGCACATGCACTCTCTCTCTCTCAAAAGAAATGAACATTAAAAACAAACAAAGAAACAAACAAAACAACCGCAAGCTCCAGAAAAGACAAAGAAGAATTTTTGCCTATTTCTTTCACTGTAGATCCTTAGTTCCTAAAATAGTAGCTGGCTTGTAGTAAGTGTTCAGTAAAGATTTGTGGATCACATGAGTCTCATGACCAATCATGGTCAGCAACTTATACCATAACCACCTCTACCTTTTCCCCATGCCACTAGCATGTGATGGGTTATTGACCATATTAGTTAATCCCTCCTCTCTTAATCCATTCCACATGTTACTTCTGGTTATTACTTAGTGTTTATCAAAATGGCCTAAGGGCTCCTGAAGAATCCCTAGGAATGAGACAGAATCATGGTGAGCAGAGAGTCTCTGTTCTCTACCTCATAGCACTATCACCCTCTCCGTACCCTCAGGTACAGAGTCCCTTGAAATCTCAGCTTTAAGGTCTTTACTGCGCACTCTGGGCCTACGTTAAAACTCTTTCTCTGTTTACTTTTTGCATTCAGAGTGGTAAACTCTTCTTCAGAACCATCATAGAAGGTAAAAATCAAGGACACTTTTTATCCATAAAACTGTAAGACACTCTCAAGGTTTCATCTGTGATCCTGAACCTTTCTTTTTTTTCCAAGTCCTTTTTGTTTTTGCAAAAGAATTCACAATGTGTAGGCATCTGGCTTGTAAAAATAAATACAGGGACTAGTTTTCCCAAATAACTTGGCCGGATCATCAAGTGCTCCTGAAAAGACTTGTCTCTTGAGATGTGGCAATCTTCTGGAACAATCTATTCCCCAGTCCAGGCACAAAGAAGGCACCTACCTAGGGTGAATTACAGGCTCCTGAATGTCTGGATTTTGAATCAGGACTAACTCTGGACTCCATAGAGTTAGAGTTAGAGGTTTTCTCATGGTGGGTGGATCACTAGCGTTCACTGTATCCTTAACACAGATTTGTTATGACTCAGATATGTACAGGTTTGACCAGTTAAGGGCATGTACTAGCAGGGGTTTTGATATTTTTCCAGCTTATTTGTATGACTTTACTTAAATGCAGAATGAATGCTGGGAGCATTTGTTTATTGAAATTAAGTGAGGTGATATGAAATCATTAGAGATCAACACCTGCAAATCAAGGTATCAATATAAATATTTGGGAATATTAATGCTAGACATTTTAAAAAATCACCAAATCAAAAGATTCAATTTAATCCAACTTACTCAACATACAATTCTTAAGTATCTACTGTGGTAACCTTTTTAAAACTTAAAAAAAAATGTTTTTTCCAATTTTTAAATTTGTTTGCAACAAAACCCCCACACACATATTTTAGTAAAATGAGTACGTGACTTTTGAAATGCTACAAGTAAGTATTCACTGAATTTACTTCAGGGAAAAAGAATCTGTCAGCATGCAAACTTCAAAATAGTAGGTCAGACAGCTAATCTGTTGTCATCAATATTTCTCTTTTTACAACCAACTAGAAAATATAAACACTTTGTTTTTGCTGTGTACAATTTCCAGTTACAATGCAAATGTTCCAGAGCAGAATGTTCCTTCGGCGGCCTCTGATTAGTTCAGACGCTCACATGAGTTTTGCCATCCTTCTCATGCTCCATTAACAATTATAACAGCAAGCGGCATCGACTGAGCACTTAGAAGCTATTCATGTTTGTAGAGGGGGCTTCTTATGGGCCAAGCACTGTGCCTGACAACAAACCAAGGATCACTGGGATGTAAGGCAGATCTAGCATGTCAGTTTGTGGGGCTTTGGCAAGACTCTGCCCTACTCTGGTGGGCCTTCAGTTTTCTCAGCTTTTGATATGGCAGTAGAATACCCTGCCTGCCTCAAAGTGTTGCTGGCACACGCACTGTGAATGGACCAGAGTTTGGAGGTTGAGATACACTCTGATCCGCGATATTACAGGTTCCCTCCTCAGCAACCTCACCACATAATTCCAGGCGTGTGTAAGCCTCATTTCCAGACGTATCGAAAGCATTGGAGCCCACCAGTAAACATTTCTTGATTAAGTGGATAATATATGTGAAAGAGCTTGACAAATGGTGAAATATGTAAGATTCCATTATTTTTATTTATAACATTAATTCTCTTCTGCAGTTTATTTCACCCATAGCCCTAATATTTATTTCTCAGGGTTGTGGGGGAAATGATTTATTTATTACTAAGAGAAAATTATTTCAGGCTGACAAAACCCTGATGGAGGAAAGGGTCTGCTTTAGCTCTGTAACAATATTTCAAAGCTTATTGTGCCCCTCACACAGCTGGGATGAAAGAACAAGGCATGTAGCGCATTCATGAACAGCAATCCCCTCTAGCCAGACTATGCAGGACTATGGTGCTGAATAATCCTGAAGTCTTAGATCTGTTATCCTCATAAGCATGTGGGGGAGGGGAGGGTTGGTGGTGGTGAGCACTGTGAAGAAACCTGAACAGGAGAGTGTTGCATAAAAAGTGACAGAGAAAGCCAGGTCTGCACAACGCTAAGTGTTCCCAGTTCTGGGCTGTGCTGTTGTGTGTGTTTAGCCAGGAGCTACAGTTTGCTCTGAGGCTCAACTCAGCTGAGAATTCTGGCCTGTGGAGGAACACTACAAGTGGGGCATCTGGGTCTCTGCCAGGGAGACTGAGAAACCTCCATGAGCAGATCTCAGACTAAGAGAAATCAGGAACGCCCCTTTGCTGTTTCTCTCTGAGAAAGCACAAAACTTGTGCTGCTTGCCTTGTACCAACTGATCCCCTTCTTCCACCATCTGAGAATTTGGGAGGACGCCATGACTGAAGGCAATGAACTGGCAGGGAGGACCTGGCTCTGGACAAGGCACATCACATCTAAAAGCCCAAATGTGGGGCGCCTGGGTGGCTCAGTCAGTTAAAGGTCCAACTTCAGCTTAGGTCATGATCTCACAGTCTGTGAATTCAAGCCCCATGTTGGGTTCTGTGCTGACAGCTCTGAGCCTGGAGCCTGCTTTGGATTCTGTGTCTCCTTCTCTCTCTGCTCTACCCCCTCTCAGGCTATGTCTGTCTGTCTCTCTCTCTCAAAAATAAAGAAACATTAAAAAAAATTAAAAAATTAAAAAAATCCCAAATGCTTGTGATGAGGGTCTTCCTCCCTGACCACGTGGTTCTCACCCATAGTGCATGTCTTTACATCCTGTCAATAGTGGCTTCATGTAATTTCCTCACTGCCCTACGCCCCCGGCCCCCACTACCTGGAACAAATTTGAAAGGGCTAAAGTTCTCCTAGAACTAGAGAAATAGTGCTTTGTGACAAGCATGCGACCCAGGCTGAGGGTTCAGTAGAGGAAGGAATGAGGCAGATGTTATAGATGTGTAGTAACTATGTATGGACTAAGAATGTTGCTCTTTGCAAAAATTTGTCCATCAAGTAGCATTAGTAATGCCGCAACTCCAGTCCTCTACATCTCACATGCTTCAAACTGCTCACCACAGCTCAGCCTCAAGAGGTTATGGAGCTTGAAGAAGCCAAGAGTAGGTTTGGAAATCTGGCTTCTAGCACTGTACTTTGCCTCAACCAGCTGCAGAAATGTAGACAATTTATTTCACTTCTCTGTTTATTTTCTTTTCCCTTGGCAAAATAAGAATAATCATATCTAGAACAGAATGACTTTGTTCTAGGTAAAGCACTGCTTTCAGACATGGAAAAAAATATATATATATGGAACATTATTTTGAAAAAATGCATAAATACAATCTACCTGTGGTAGACAGAATAATGGTCCCCAAAGATGGTCATGCCCCAATCCCCAGAGCATGTTAGGATACATGGCAAAGGGGGAATTAAGGTTGTAGATGGAATTAAAGTCAATAATCAATTGACTTTAAAATAAAGAGATTATCCTAGATTCATTGGGCCTAGTGTAATCACAAGCATTCTTAAAATATGGAAGGAGGGAGAAAAGTCAGTGTTAGTGTGATGCAGTGTTAAGAAAGATTCTATTGGCCATTGCTCGCTTTGAAGATGCAAGGGGCCATGAGCCAAGGAAGGTAGACAGCCTCTAAAAGCTGGAAATGGCAAAGAAATGGATTCTCCCTTAGAGTTGCTAGAAGGAACGAACCTTGATTTTGGCCCAGTGAGACCCATTTTGGACTTCTGACCTCTCAAACTGTTAAGATAATAAATTTGTGCTGGTTAAAGCCATCGAGTTTGTAGTAATTTGTTATAGCAACAATTAGGAAACTAATTTCACTAATCAGAAAACTAATGACTCACGCAAGTATAAGACTGTATTATCGTCATCATTGTTGACCTTGTCATCATTGATACTGTCATCATCCCTGACATCATCATCACCATCATCATCATCATCCTCATCCTCATCAAGGCTTTCTTTCAAATATTAGCCTGGGAATGAGATTGCTGGTGATATATAATTTTTCCAAAATTCTCAGAAACCAAACCAGATGGCTGTTTCATGGAGTGGATCACAGAAGGATTTTATCTTTACAAACACTATCATATTGTTTCTATGCCAACATGGATAGTATTGGTCACTTTATTTATTTATTTTATAAATCTTTTGTCCCTAATACAAAAGTATACTTCAGAGTGAATTGATTTTAACATATTATTCTTTTAGAGGTTTATTGGGAATATCTTTGCTAACATAGCTAAGGGATCTAAGTACTAATTTTGGCTCTACCAATTATAAGCTGTAAAATTTATAGCAATATCACTTCACTTCTTTGACCTTGTCTCTCTTTCTGTAAAACACTTGACAACTGAACTAAATACTTTCTTAGATCCCCTCTAGTTTTAAGAATGTTGATTTTAAATACTTACTTTATGTAATGTGAGACCAAGACCTAAAGGAATTAGGTTTTCTGCCTAATTTCTAGTAATTCAGACATTTTTGAGAGAAGCTTTTAAAATCGAAGTATAATATACATACAGAAAGGAGTACAAATTATAAATACAGAGCTCAGTGAATTTTCACAAAGTAAATACACCCATGTAACTACCATAAATAGAGATCTAGAACATTATAGCACCTAGAAACTTCCCCGATGGTCCTCTTGGTTATTCCTCCCAAAGGTAACCATTATTCTGACTTCTATCATCTTATATTAGTTTTTAATCTTTTCGAATTTTATAGCAACTTACTGAATTATATTAATTTGTACTCTTTTTCACTTGGCTTCTTTCTTCCAATATGTTTGTGGGATTCATCCATGTTGTTGCCTGTAGCAGTTATTCATTACTTTATGTTATTCATAATGTAGATTTTGCTTCTCAGATTAATCTGTTTGTGAAATATCAAGCATTTCACTCTACTTAATAGAGCTTTATATTCCTACCTTATTTATTTTGAACAAACATATTTTATATTTTCTGTCCAGCGAGGAGAAGTCTAAGAGACAGACTCAATACGGCCAAAGGAGATCGACTCTCTCTGGATATTGTACCTTCTCTGTGTGAAAAAGGGCCTTTACAGAGTTACTTGTTTCTGTGTAAACATAGAGGAATGAAATAGCTGATTGCTGAGGCCTCTAATAATGGTAGCATTGTACGGTTTGTACAAACAATCAGCATGACTGCAATAGGTAGGTAGTCCGAACTCACCTGAAGAATACTCAGATCCCTAGATTTGATGATATATTCAGTAGGACTGTTTTGTTTGCAAGTAACAGAAACTAAAGCTTAAGAAGGGAAAGGCAGACTGCATTATCTAGTTACAAGGGTGTCTCACTGAACTGAAGGGCAGAAATAGAACCAAGATGGATGCCATCACAGGATGGCCTTCCATTTCTATCTGGTTCTCTTTTCACTGTTCAATGCATATGGTGAGTAAGCCTCTTGATTTTACATGTCATTTCTTTCTTGGTCCTCGTTCCTACCTTGGCCCACTCAAGACCTGATGAATCAGACATTAAAACCATGGCTCTAGAAGCCCCAGTTTCTGGGTGGCATGAAGTGCAGAAGTGACAGGCAATGGTTCCTAAAGAAGGGGTGTTAATGGTTGAGGTTTGGGAACACACCTTCCAAAATGTTCACAATAGACACAGAAACTTTGGAGACGGTTACTCTATAGTAATTATTTAACAAGAGCTACAAAGTATCTCATGAAATACGAGTCAGGCTTTATACCTGAGCTTGTCATATTAAGACAGAGCTTTATTCATGAGCAACATTAGTTTGCATTCTTTATCCTGTGGTATAGTAGAACAGGTTTTGAAATCAGATAAAACTAGCTTTCTTTCTTTTTTTTAATTTTTTAATGTTTACTTATTTTTGAGAGAGAGAGAGAGAGAGACAGAGCATGAGTGGGGGAGGGGCAGAGCAAGAGGGAGACACAGAATCCAAAGCAGGCTCCAGGCTCTGAGCTGTCAGCACAGAGCCCGATGCAGGGCTCAAACTCACAAACTGTGAGATCATGACCTGAACCGAAATCGTAGGCTTAACCGACTGAGACCCAGGCACCACATATTAAACTAACTTTCAATCAAGATCAGCCAGTTCTGGGTGAGTTTCATTGGACAAGTTACTTAACCTTTCTTTGTCTATGTTCTCCATCTATAAAGTGATAATATTAATATTGCTCTCCTCGTGAAGTTGCTCTGAGAATTAAAGACAGATATAAAGTATCAATCACACTGCCTGGTATATAATTTTTCCTTCTGCTCTTTCCCAGGGCTAAAAGGTGAGGTGGCACAGTAAATTAGAGGCAGGGATGGGTATGGAGCGTAGGTAGGAGGGGGGATATTACTAGAAACAGAAACCTTGCAATCTGGTACTGACACATCGCTAGCTCTGGGGTCTTAGGCAAGTCACTAAAACTCATGGGGTCTCACTTTCCTGACTAAAAAAAAAGAGGGGTTCATGACAGGACTATGCAGTGTAGTTATAATCACTTCTAGGACTTAAAGATGTTGCTGACTGTGTGTGAGGGCGAACAGCAAGGGAAGTGCAGTTTGGTAAAATTCTCCTACTTCCCCTTCTTCTTTGGTCTATTTTATACTGAGGTTTTGCATCAGATTTGTTTTAGGGGGAAAAAGTATGCTGTTTAAAAAATTAAAAAACATCTTGAAAAACACCAGATGACATGCCCTCTCAAGTCTTTCCTGCTCTAAAACATGAGGGTCTGCTAAATGCCCTCCATTGTTGGAGCCAAGCTACCTCCAGAGCCAGAAGCAGCCTGGACATTTTCAGCAACCCGTTAAGTCATATGTTTGGGACAGAAGGAAAAACAAACCCTATGAAGGTCTGTGGTTAAAACAGAGAGAGACACTCATCCAACTTGTCCAGAAAACAAGCCAAACAACATCTTCTCAAAACATATTATTAATATAATATAGGAAATGTTAGCAGAACTATAGAAATGTCTCTTTCACAGTGGATGAACAACCTGGCCTTTGCTTTGATTATGGCTTATGACTTCTCATCTAACAGAGGACTGCTCAAGAGCACAAAGCTGTCCTACGTGGTCATCCTTACCAAAACAGTTGGCCCTGTGTGGCAACTGTGAAAACATATTATGCCTTTCTTAAGCCCATCATTGATAGATGTGTTTAAATGGAAGATACTCACAAGGGGATAATGGATCTAGCTTGCACATTTTGTCCTATATTGAGCCAGGTAGGAATCAGGACGAAGAGGAGATTATTCTTTTGATGAGAAATTTATTCTTAGAGCAACAAGCATATGAGAAAAAGAAAGTCTCCATTCTTTCTGTAAATGAAGGTCATAGACAGATAATTTATATATTAAAATCAGATATGCCAAAAGCACCTTGAAGATAACCTAGTCCAGTAGTTTTGTACCTCTTTTGGAACAGATTTTCTAGCAGGAGCTCAAAAGTGTGATAGAGTTAAAAATCGTTGAACAAGAACACTTACCCGGGTTGAAGTAGGGATGGGGAGATTAGCTTTGCCTGTTCTATACGACCTCTTCTTCTCTACCACAACATCTCTTTTGGGACAGACCCTGAGGCACCTCCATGAGTATTTGAGGGCTCCTATCAACACTTTGAAAGTCACTCACTAATCCATATTTCCCTATTTACAGATGACAAAACTAGGTACAAAGAGGCCAAGTGATTTGCTCAGAGTTCTGAAATATGAAAGGGAAGTCTTGGGCTAAAGCCAGGGCTCCTGATGTCCAGCCCCATGCTCTTGTCATTAGGTAACATGGAGTCCTTCTGAGAAGACATTTGACACCACCTTCAGTTCACCTGTGGTGAGTCACCCAATCGGATATGAACTGTTTAAAGTCTCACTGAAGTTTGTTTGTTTGTTTGTTTTTCTTTGCTTGTCTAAAGGATATCTGCAATTGAGGAAGAGAGGGAGGGATGGAGGGAGGAAGGATGAAAGGGAGGGAAGTGAGAGTTAAATTTCAACATTAAAAGCATGGCCAAATACCCCATCCTCCATAGAAATGCACTCAAAACTGTATGAATCAGTAATGTGAATGGGGAGAAAAACAGATCAAAATGATTATTTGTTTATAAAATTCAACGACTTTGATGAGTCTTGAAGGAAATAAATGGCTCAAGGCTGCATCTATCCACTGACTCTTCCCTCCAACTAGTAGATTCTGTTCAGAGACACCACTTGCTGCTAGGATATGGGCGTGAATGACTCCAGGATAAAAGGCCTCCTTGATGCTAAATATTATTCTGGGAATAGAATGAGGAAAAGAGAGAGAGAGGGAGACAAGGGCAGGGAAAGGGAGAGGAGGAGAGGAGAGAATATTATGGTGGTCAGTGGTTGGGGGTCAGAAGGAAGAAAACCACATAGGCATTTTGTGTGGAAAGGAGGTACCTGAGAATATTTCCATGATCCTACTGGCCCAGAGTAGAAAATGTGTCCTGGAATACAAAAACACAGACTGACAACCAGTAGGCTGAGAGAATGATCTTTGGGATCCAGGATATAAGAGGACCAAAGTGTGCCATTTCCTTCTTCTCCACAGCAGTGACCTCAACCAATAAAATGTGATTACTAATATGATGGGTTTTAATAAATAAAAAAGAGTTTATAGTTATAACTGTAGTATAGTATAATCCTACTCTGTAGTCTACAATCTTAGTATTATGGTCTCTGGTCAGCTGATTAGGTGTGTTAACATAAATGTGAAAGAAAAATGTCACTGGTTTTGTTCTGTGGCTGAGCCCAATCCGTGTTACACTAGAGTATACAGACCTTTCACACACTTACACCACTAGGCTATAGCATAACTGCCTGGGGTATGGAGGAAGCTTATCCTCAATAGCTTAAAAAAAAAAAAAAAAAAGCATTCATGGCTCAGAAGTAGCAGATTTGCATATGTGGCAATGAAATGCATGCTGCAATGGATTTAATGGTTAAGATGTTGGCTTTAGACCCAGACAGACTGGTATTCAAATCCTAGCTGCCTCTAACCATCTACAGGATCTATGGCAACGTATTTAATTTTTCTGAGTCTCAAACGGGGATGGTGACAAATGTATGAAACTATTAGGACTACTTTGAAGATTACTTCAATTAATACAAACGGCCATTATTACAATAGGTCCATATAAGTGTGAAAAGTAATGTTAGAGCCCTTGGATAGAGCTGAGCTCTCTAAGCTGTAAAACCAGAAGAAGGACGTCCACCAGAGAAAAGAGGGAATTTTAATGATATTGATGCTAAATAGCATCCCTTCCCCTACTTCCTCACTCTTTTTTTAGGCCTGGGAGGAAGACTTCACATTGATTTTCACTGAGGAAAACTACTCAGCATTTGCTTCTCACCAGAACAACACATTTTTTCTTCTTCCTCTGTGTAATCAAGTGCAAACAAAATCCAGATTCCAGTCTGTAACAATGGCCACATGGGGTAGAAACTGATTTCCTCTTGGAAAACACTTAATTCTAGAACATTGAGCTTTTGGGTCATTTCCTTGCACTCTGCTGATATCATATCCCGACTTGTTTATTTGTTCATTGTTAATTGTTGCTCTATGTACATTCAACAACAATCAGAGGTACTTATGTACTGACTAAACAG
Organism: Panthera tigris; assembly: GCF_018350195.1. Lineage (NCBI taxonomy): Eukaryota > Metazoa > Chordata > Mammalia > Carnivora > Felidae > Panthera > Panthera tigris. Next base: position 52,322,103 of record NC_056667.1, on the reverse strand, counting down.
AGCATCAGAGAGTTTTTACTAAGGCAGCTTAGGGTTCATGGGATATCTGACATAATTGATGTTTCAATGAATCAACTAAAGTTCATCCAAATGTGACTTCTGAGATCCTCTGCTTTTTAATAGACACTTATGAACATGATTACGTTTTTCCCCAAGGCCTGTCATGACCCACTGTGGGTGTTCCTTGAATGAGTTATGAGACGTCCCTCAACTTAGAATAAATGCAATTGATCTGGACACTGAGAACACAACAGGCATTTTTTTAATGTGTAGAAGACTTGTTATGTTTCCCTTGTTCCAGTGGGAATATCAAATATTTTCCTGCCTTCAAAAATTATAAGTTGTGGCCAGATCTTCACATACTCTTTCCTCATTTATGGAAAGTATAGATAGAGACATAGAAATGTCCCCCAGATATTGTTGACACTTTCAAAGAAGATGAAAAAGGGGTTTGATGTGTACATTCCAGCCTGTTTATTCTCTAGTTAATGACACTCAATAGAGACTGTCCATACTGACACTTCCTAACCTACTGGTTTATTTATTTGGCTAGTATTATCAAGGCTAGCTAAGATGGTAACTACTAACAGGGGAAATAAAATAAGTGTGCCAAAGATTAAATGTACCATAATCTTTAGTAACATCATTTTAATCACTTTTGGAGTAATCTTCCTGAAAATACCAATGATAATCTTTAGTCACAATGAAAATATATTCCAAAACATAGTGAAACATGTTCTTGAAAACCTGTGCTCAGAACAAAGTAGATTTATCACTTTTAAACCCTGTTCTTTCACTTCTGCAGAAAACATTGTAGAGATTCGTTTTCCCACAAGATTTGTATTCTGTAGTCTGTATTTCTTTTCAGATTTCAAACTAGCCCTTAATGTCTTGAAATATACTCTCTTCTGCAGACACATTCTCCTTATTTTCTTTAAATTAAAAATTTTTAATGTTTATTTTTGAGAGGGGGGGAGGGGAGAGAAACAGGGAGACACAGAATCTGAAGCAGGCTCCAGGCTCTGAGCTGTCAGCACAGAGCCCGACGCAGGGCTTAAACCCACAAGCAGCGAGATCATGACCTAAGCTGAAGTCGGAAGCTCAACTGACTGAGCCACCTAGGTGCCCCTCTCCTTATCTTCTTTAATGTAAACCTTGCTTGAATGCTTTTCCTAATTATCAGATAACTAAGGATCACATTTTTGGGGGCCTGGTCTTCTGATCATTTGTATCACTCAGGACGCTTGGTTGCAAATGACAGAATCCCAACTTGACCTAGCTTAGGCAATAAAGGAATATTTATTGGCTCACTAGCCAATGCCTGGGAAAAGCAGGGGTGGAGTTAGCTTAGGGAAGACTGGATCCAAAGAATCAGATCATCTTATCTTTCTCTCATCTCAGCTTTTTGGTTTTATGGCCATAGGCAGTTCTGGATTTATACTGCAATTACATACCTAGAAACACAAGAGAGCTCTTTTGTCAGCTCTGTATTAGAAAATTTTTGTGGAAGGCTTAGAGCTGGCTTGACTTGTGTCACTACTCATCCTTAGACTGGTCTCTGTGGTCTGAGTATGAATGACTCTACCTGGAACTCCCATAAGAATCATTATAGTTGGCAAAAAGAGAAATATCTCCTCCAAAGGAAGAAAAGGTGCTCTGGACATACAAAACAATATGTGCCCACGATCCTTTTATGAGAAAGTATAATACTAATATATCACTCCTTTCTGGATTATTCCTTACATTGCCTCATGCTCAATAATATTGGAAAGCAATAATTGCTGGCATGTTCTTTTGATTAAGAAGACAGAATTGACTTGTGCTTATATGAAAAAAAAATTGTGGATTTAAGTTTGGCATACAAATTTTAAATCATGTTATCTCAAAACCACAACTGGCAAAAATGCAGATTGGCAAGGTATCCCTCTTCCAAGCAAGTCCCAATGAAAGCAGTAGCCTTCCCTTCAATAATCACAAGTGTTCACAGGAGACCCAGTCTACTAGTAGCCTGCCACTCTTTAACTTGACTCACCAGTTGAGTCATTATCCACTTGCAGAAACCAAACAAAATCTCATTACAAACATAACTCATTTGTTATCCAATTCTTCACAATCAGAAACTATCAGTTGCTTGTTGACACATTGATTGATAAAGGTTCCAAAAGGATTAGGCTCCCTTCCTCCCTCCCTCCCTTCCACCCTCCCTCCCTTCCTTCCTTCCTTTCTTCCTTCCTTCCTTCCTTCCTTCCCTCCATCCTTCCTTCCTTCCTTCCTTTCTCTTTCTTTCCTTCCTTCTTTTCTCCCCCCCCCCTCTTTTTCTCCCTCTCCCTCCCTTTTCTTTCCTGCTCTTCCCTTCCCTTTTTTCATTCTAATAAACTCTGTCATGCTGCAGGACTCTCCTCACTACATTTTTGTGTCTTTACGTCCAGACTCTGAAACTGAGTGCTGCTTTACATCACCATTACAACTTATCACAGGACAATAATAAATACATTTCTGTGTAGATTGAAGAATGTAAATGAAGATTAGACTACATTACTTAAAGTGGAAACTATGCCATCAAAACTGGAAAGAAGGGCTCAGTCTCTACCTAGTTTTCAGGACCCCTGTGGCTCCAGCTGGGTTCTGTTTTTCAACAGTTGACCCATTCTCTGGCCCTGGCCCACCATCTTTTCTCAGAATGGATGCCAACTGCTAATGTACTGTGTATGGTGGTTAGACCAATCCATTGCACTAATGTTTTTAATAAGCCAGTTATCACAAGCAGGTGTGAACCTACCATCTGCCTCCTGACTTCAGCCAATCTCCGATTTATCATTTTTCTAAGAACATAGGGATTCCTTTGTAACTTGCTTTATTGAAAAAAACCCAAACCACCACACTGTTATGCACTGCATGTTTGGATCCACCCCAAATTCCTATGTTGCAACCCTAATCCCCAGTGGGATGGTATTAAAAGGTGGTGTTTTGGGTAGGCAATTAAGGTTAGATTAGGTCATGAGGTGGGGTCCTCATGACCCGATTAGAGCCCTTATACAAAGAGGAGGAGACAAGAGATATCCCTCTTTGTATGCACATACCAGAAAGGCCACGTGAAGGCATAGCCAGGAAGAGGGCCCTCACCAAGAGCTTGACCCTGATCTTGGACTTTCAGCCTCCAGACTGTAAGAAATAAATTTCTGTCGTCTAAGTCACCCACTCCGTAAATTATGTTGTAGCACCTGAACTAAGACAGATGCCATTATAAAAGGATCACAAGGGGCACCTGGTTGGCTCAGTTGGTTAAGCATCTGACTTTGGCTCAGGTCATGATCTCACAGTTCATGAGTTTGAGCCTGTGTTGGGCTCTGTGCTGACAGCTCAGAGCCTGGAACCTGATTCAGATTCTGTGTCTCCCTCTCACTCTGCCCCTCCCTGACTCATGCTCTGTCTCTCTCTCTCTCTCAAAAAAAAAAAAAAAAAAAAAAAAAGCATTAAAAAAAAAACCTAAAAGGATCACAAAATGGAGGGTGGGGCAGGGAGCCAAGATACACAATGATGTTTGCAATGAAGTTCTAAATGATTGGATGAATCATTGGTAGAATGTCTAGTAGACTTAAAGAGACCCAAGTTGTTAAATTCACCCTATTTATCCTGCATATAATATAACAGGGATTTTTGATATTCTCTATGTGTTTCACTGGAGCAAAGATTCCCTCATTTCTCAGTCCCAAGTACCTGGTGGAAAGAAATGGGATTTTTGAGTCAGACCATGTCTGAATCCCAACTCTGTTTCTTATTGACTGTGAGAACCTGAGCAAGTTTCTTAACTGCCATAAGCCACATCTTCCTCAACTGTAAAATGGGACTTCTGTTTGGGTTGTTTCAGCATTATTGAGACAATGTAAGTATAACATTTAGCATAGAGCTTAATAATTAAAGTTGCAAGAGTCAAGCTCTAAATAAAGCCCTAAATGATGTTAAGATTAGAATAATAAGGAGTTTCTGCAGCAGAGAAAAAGCCTGGTGCATTTTACCTAATAGTTGTGCTGGATGGAGTGTAAAAAAGAGAAGCATTAGAAAGTAGCCCCGCCTTCATGTGGCTCATTGTCTAGTCCGGGGAGCCAAAGGGAAAACATATGCGTGAAATAACAACAGGACAATACCCAAGAGGAAAATAAAATACCAAATTGCAGATGCAGTCCATGCATGTGAAAATAGTTTAGAAGAGAGAGTAGGTAAAAGCTAGGGTAATGCCCTCTAAGACACAGACCCTGCAATGGCAGAGATGTTGTCACTTTCATCCATTGCTCTATCTCCAGCACATAGACCAGTGCCTGGCTCTCAGTGGGTGGTCAATAAATTCCTATTGAATTAATAGATGAACAAACTGTGTGAATAACTAGTGGAAAAGCACTAGACTTGGAATAGAAGACCTAGGTTTGGATCCTTGCTTAATAGCTCTATAACACCAGATAACTTTCTTCACCTCTCAGAACTTCAGTTGTCTTATCTGTAAAATGGCTATATAATTCCTACCCACTGTGTGGGGTTGTCATACAAATAAATAATATATTTAGTGTGAAAGGTAAGTATAATGTAGTAAAATGTAGCTGTAACAAGGAACTAGAACCTCAAGGATGGCTACAAATTTGGACAAGTGGAAAGAAGCCATTTTAATGCTGCATTTGCCCATATGTTCCTTAACCTGGGCTCCAAGACCAGTAAGGGTATCCATGGAATAACAGGATAGAAAGCTGTTTTTCTTTCCCGCCATGGTAACCAATGGCACATGCTCCATTGCTGTTAACAAGATCAATAAACTTGCCACATTCAGAAATCGACAATTAACCCCTTTTACAACACTTAAAGTCACAGGCCTCTCTATTTTATATGGCCAAGCAGGCTGCTGAGCACATGGTTTTTATTACTGCCTACCCCACCCCCCGCCTTAAAAAAAAAAAAACAAAACAAGCTATTACTAATAATTTAACACCTTCTAGAACCTGTCCCTCTCTTAATGATTTTGCAGGGAAGCTCTGTGTGCTGCAGCCATCTTTGCAAGGGCCACCTCCAGGTCCATGCTGCTTGGGGGAACCATATTATCTTTAGTCCTGCTTACCTTTCTAAATGTTTTATGGTTTACAGCTGTGGCGAAAAGCATTTTGGGGTCGGCAGAGATTTATTCCCCTTTTTAATGTTTTTACTAGGCTGAATAAACACATTCTCGAGGAATGAAACCTCTGGCCATGTTGGGAATATGGAAACCCGGGCTCCACTCTGTAAGGGCAGCTCTTTCGTGACTGACACTTGCTTATAACAACGAGTGCCATTGTTGGCTCTGAATGGGTTTGTGGTCAGGAGTCCTCTGAGGGTTCCACAGCACCCACCCCACAAGCCACTCTGTCACAACCCTACCTGAAATCGCCTTCCTCTTTGCAGGATCCCATTAACACCTGTAGAAAAACGCTGCATTTTAAGGGCTCTGGAGAGTCTGGAAGGTTGAGAATGTATAATTGATACTATTTTTTTGGCACTTTTACATCGAGCATGTGCTCATTTGAATATTTTTGGCAAATGAGTTTTGATAAAATGAGTCTTTCTCCCAAATTCAAACGAACCCTTAATTTTTATGAGGTTTGTAAAACGTCAGCAAAATGATTTCTTAAAAAGGAAAAAAATTATTTCCTCGAGCTTGCTCATTCCGTTGATTTTGGCTAAGACTGCTCATAGAATTACTAGTATGCTTTGAGAAAGATTATTCATATAGTGATTTGGAGCTGGGTGGAATCAGAAAGTATCATAAATCTCTTCACATGACACTCCTGCAAACTATGCCAGCCTTGGAATAAAACAGGCTTGGAAGCCAACAGGCAGCACCTGCAGAGCCCAGTATGAGGCAAGAGCTGGCCTATCATTAGACCTTATCAAGGTGTCTCCAAGTTGTGCTTCAAAGTCAGAAGAATAAAGCACTTTCTCCAGTTGCAGAACTTTGGGGGTGATTAGCAAGCATAAGTCACACTTACACACATATCAACTGTCCACACTGGAGAAATTGACATGCCCGGCTCATTTCTTTGCTTCCTGATGGTTTTCTCTTCAGAAGACCTGTGGAAGGGCCCTTCTGTGAACTGATTCCTAGAGCCACGTGTGGCCAATACCAATGATAGTTGCCATGGATTCTGCCCTTCAGTGATTTCAGTCTACTACACTGTACTCTGGTCTAAATGTACAGTCATGTTCCTAAGATACCACCAGTTTGCAGACATTATTATTGAACAATTATTCTCAGTTATTGAAATAATAGTTCTCTGTTATTGAAATAATTATTCTAATAGGAAAAATACTTGGGAGCTAGGTGCTTTCATACTTAGTAACAGGAATTTTTTTTTTTCCTGTAGGAATGTCAATAATAAAGTTTTCCTTTATGGCTATAAGAACTGGAGGTGCGGGGACAAGATAGAGCTATAAAGCCTAAACACTGTGCAAATCCAAATTTTGGTAATGCAGAGCTTTTGCTCAAGAGCACCAACTTTTTTTCTCTGATGATACCAGCTCTACCATAGAGCATGGTGACGCTCAGTCATTCTCATCATCTGTGTCATCCATTGTTATGATAAAGTACAGTGCCACCCTAACAAAGAAAATGGGGAACTAGCTATGTACTAGCTCTATTTCTGAGTATTGATGATTATAATAGTAGACTGTATGCCAGTCCATATCTCTGAACACTCAGGTTATGTCTCAGCTGGGAAAACTCCGACTGTAAGAGAAATGTCAGTATTCATCTGTCCTTTCTTGCCAATTAGAGTCACAGTACTTTAGACCAGTGCTTTTATAGAGAACCAACTTCATGTGTTTAAGGCAAGAATTTCCTTCACCCCATTACATTTCTTAAGGGACAACATTGTGTGAACACCAGTGATTCCTGACCTTCTCCCTTCTCTTTAAACATTTTTCCCAACTTGTTCCTTTCATCTCAGAGCTTGTCCTTGTCATTGTCATAAATGTAAGGCATATCAAGTATGCAATTCTTCATCCCCACCCATTATTCTCATCCATCTCTGTCATTCCAGCCATGTTCTCTTTCTTCCCTCCAAGTTCCAGAGAAGAGATTCCTCCCTTCCTATAGAAACCTAATCCCTCTACCTGGGCTTATTAGCTTTTTCTTCCCACTGTCTCCAGGATTTTAATCCCCACAGTGGTTGTTTTTTTTCTCTTTAGCATCTTCAAAGACCTCTTCCAGAAGTGGTCAGTTGTTCCTAAAGACACACACACACACACACACACACACACACACACACACTTACTTCTCATTATCCCAATTTCCCTCCTTCCTGGTTCCCTTCATGGTTTTTTTGATTTTGTACTTTCCTGGTTTTGCTTCTATTTTTCAATAATATCTCCCCTCCTATACTGAGTTCTCTTTCATCTGTACCTCTCTCAATTATGAGTGTCACAGAAGGCTCAAACCTTGGTCCTCCATTCTTCCTTTGGATTATGCTGTTGGGGAGGCCCTTGTTATTCAGTTATCCCTCAATCCTGATTATCTTCAAGACCCATATAATTTTCCCTCCCACAAATTCCATGTGGATATGCCACCACCACCACCTATATCAGTTCTAGTCCTCAGGGAGCAAATGCTATGATAGGAATTAAAAGTACAAGAGATTTATTGTTGGGTAATGCTGCTGGATGAAAAGGGGGAAAGGCTGAAGCAGGTAGGGAGAGGTTTCAGACTGTGATGCCAGCCTGGCATCTTAGGTAAGAGAAGGGGCGGGAAGGAGGTTTGGGAAGGAGAAGCGTCAGACCCCAGTGCCGCTTTGAGAGTTTGGGCTAGCCGAGAGGGGAGCCTCAGGTAACATAGGACAGAAAAGCTTGGCTCTATTACTCCTTCTGAGCTTAATCACTGGTTGATTGCGAGCTGCCTGGGAAGTGTGATGCCAGCTTGTGCGCTGTGGCAGATTCCCAAGGTGCTGCAGCTAGAAGCTCTCTTAAAGGGAAATCACAAACACAATCCATACAAGACTCCTCCGTGCCTCCCATCTATGCTTTCCTTTCAAATTATCCCATCTTTGCCTTTGATATCAGCGTTCTTCCATCTTCCAAGCTTGATATCTTCAAGTAATCTTTGGCTTTTCTAATACCCTTATCTCTTACATCCAATGTATGATTATTAAATTCTGAATTTTCAGTTTTATTAATCCCTCAATGCCATGGTTTTAATCCATCAAAATTATTATCTCATACTGGTTGCTGTCATAAGCTTAGTCTCTTATCTGGCTCAGTTTCCTTGCTCATTCTGTACATGTAGTGGTTTCCCAGGATTTAGTCCTTGACTCTTGTTTCTTCTCATGCTACAGGCTCATCCTAGATGATCTTATCCATTAAGTGACCTCTACTGAAATACCTATGACTCCACAATTCTCATCTCCAGCCCCATTCTGTTCAGAGCTCTAAATCAATGTTTCTCAAACTTTAGTGTTGTATGCTTGTTTAAAGGGGGAAAATGTATTGTATATTCTAGTGTTAAATTATTTTATTTAAAATGTTACACATGGGGGCACCTGGGTGGCTCAGCTGGTTAAGTGTCCAACTTTTGATTTTGGCTTGGGTAGTGAACTCATGGTTTGTGAGATTGAGCCCCATGTCGATTTTGGGATTCTCCCTCCCTGCCTCTCTGTCTCTCTCTCTCTGTGTCACTCCCCAGCTCATGTGTGCACACATGTTCTCTTCTCTCAAAATAAATAGACATCTTTAAAAAAATAAATAAAATATTATGTATGTACTAACACAAAACTAAGTACAAACTTTTGTTAATATTTTGGTTTCCTCCCAGACTTTTTTCTACAAGTATTTTATATAGTTGAGATACTATTATATGGATATAGGTGTGTGTATTTGTGTGTGTGTGCGTGCATGTACGTGTGTTGTATCTTGTTTCTTATTCTTGATATTAGAGAACAAACATTTTCTTAGTCAATAAAACTCTATGAAAATTATTTTTTCATGGGACACATGTTATTCTGTGGATATGTCATAATTAATGTTTTATAATGATATCTAATGTTAAATAATGAAGCAATAAATAACTTGGTACATAAAATTTTGTCTGAATTTTTTTAGGAGTATTTTCTCAGAATGGATTTCCAGAAATGGGAAGGTAGATGTCCTCATTTTAGAGATGAGAAAACCCAGGTTCTAGGAATTTGAATGATTTTCCTGAGGCTACTAAGTCTGTAAAATATAAGGGATGAAAAGAAAAATCTCAGCTCTGGGTTATTTTTATTGTGGCAGGCTACCCATAGTGGGTCATGAAGGGATGCTGTCATAGGATTCTTCAGGGGGCAGAAGATCTGGAAACTACCAAGGGGTAATTTATAATCTAATTTCCTGGAAACCTCAGCCTGATTTGGGATTCAGAGATGCAAGGATATATAGCATGAGTTGCGTGGGATCCCTCAGAGCATCAGAAGATTAGGTCTAACCTAGTCAGGTACTATTTTCTCAGTGTGCATTTGTGCTGAAATCACATTAGCATTAGTACCACTGTCTTGATTTTGCACTGGCTTGAAAAGACTGCAGGGGGCCTTCATGGCTGATCTCTAATACCCAGTCTTTCAAAGATGCCATGAGCTCTTACTCAAAATCAAACAAATGGCACCACATAGTTGTATTTGCAACTTGTCCTCCATCTGTACCCTTGGCCTAGAGCTGCAGCAGTGGGGAGATATCTGATGCTGTGACTCTGAAAGTCATGACATCCCTGCCTTTATCTTGGGAGAGATCTGGTTCTGTTTGGACCCCAACCAAGAAGTGACTTTTCCTTCCAAAAAGAGTCAAAAATGCCCTTCTTATTGCTATGGCATGAAGGAAAGGATGGGTGAGGCATGTAGTTAATACTGGCAGGCACTCGGCCTTGCTACAACTCTCAAGTTGGAAAACTGAAGTAGACATCAAGGTTTTTACAGAATGTATTGATAGCAGCTGATTTAGGAGAAAGACTTGTAGACCAGGATTTCTCAACCCCCACACCATTGACATTTTGAGCTGGATAATTCTTTGTTGTGGGGGCTGTCCTGAGCATTGTAGTGGGTAAGCAGCAGCCCTGCCCTCTACCCACCAGATGCCAACAGCCCCCCTCTAGTCATGACAATCAAAAATGTCTCTGGACACTGTCAAATGCCCTCTGAAGGCCAGAATCACTCCTGGTGGAGAACACTGAGACAGACGAATAGATTCCAAAGAAGAAAGCAGCTATTCCCAACGCAGGCAGCAAATGAAAGGAAGGTGATTTGACATGGAAGATGAACTAAATGTCTTGTGAGAGAAGGACTCCAAAGTAGATAAGAACCAAAGGTCTTCCCTAGTCACCCCAGCTAAAGGCCTTCTTCAGATCTGTAATGAAATGGAATGGGCATAAAAAGAGAAAGAAGCCTTTTCTATAGTGAACATAGGCTTTACTAGATAATATCATATATAACTAGATAATATCATATATAAAGTCCCCAAACTAAAGCATGGCTTCTACCAATCTTCACAAAACTCCTCCGGCAATTAACAAAAATTCAAAGATTGTTTCTATAGTTCTCTAACTGCACAAACCCTACTGAACATTATAATCAAGATTCTCATGCTCAGAAAGCAAGACAACCAGCAAGAATGCTGAAACCAGCTTCCCCCCACTTTGATACTCGCCGCATTATGCAACCATAAAATCTCAGTGTTAAAAGGATCTAAGAAGCCATCTGATTCAGCTTACTAAACTGCCTGCATGACATCCTTGACAGATGATTGAAACCCTTCACAAGGCAGATTATCCCTCTGTTGGGTAGCACTACTTGTATGTTTTTATGTTGGGGGCTAGAATCTGCCTCCCAGTAATGACAACTTATTGGACGGAATAAGTCCACTCCCTGATTGAGAATTCCAATGGTAGACCTTGAAGTCACCTGGCAAGTCTTCTCTTCATCATATCTTCTCCACTCCTATCAACCATTCCCACATGCCCTGTTTCTCACACGCCCTCATTGTTACTCTCTTGTCCCTCTTTTGAACACTCTCTCCTCAGGATCCAAAGGGACATGATCAGCACCTCACAATTGCCCTCAACAGTGATTCCAGACCTTCACCCCTTTTGTCAAGGCCCTAAATATTCCTTCACCTCTCAGTCTCCTCAGAAGACTTGTCTTTCTTTTTGTCTTTTAATTTTTTTTAACATTTATTTATTTTTGAGAACAAGCAGGGGAGGGACAAAGAGAGAGGGGGACACGGAATCCGAAGCAGGCTCTAGGCTCCGGGCTGTCAGCATAGAGCCCGATGCGGGGCTTGAACCCACAAACTATGAGATCATGACCTGAGCTGAAGTCAGATGTTTAACTGACTGAGCCACCCAGGTGCCCCCAGAAGACTTGTCTTTGATCTCACAGACAGAATGGGCATCAGGCGGGTACAACTCTCAAGATCTCATCTTTTCTTTCTGCCTCTTCCTATGTGGGTCCCCTATCCTTGCAACATCTATTCTTATGAACGTATGTCTTTAGATCTCTTTTTATCTTTCTTCCAGTCTGGGGAGGGTGAAGGCCTATCTCCATCAATTATTCTTTCTGTTCTCTGTTTTTAGTTTTTCCTCTCATTGCCCCTTCTCAAGCCTACCTGTATGTGCCAGGTTTCCATTTCAAAAAGGCAGCCAACCTTCATGGTCATCCCTCTTTCTACCCACAGCACTACAGTACTGAGTCTCCTTCCTCCACATCTTAGCTCTGCTAAGAGTCATCCATATGTGAAGGCGTATCTCATTTATTTTTCACTCCAATGCAATCAGTATCCTCACTTGGCATACCCTCTCTCTACTCCCTTTGCACAACACATACCAGGTAATCTGCAGGCCTCCCAACAGACCATTTTGTTTTCTCTGCACTGGAATGATCTATTCACCTTGTGCAGTTGGCAAACCCCTATTCTTTTTTTAAGACCCTCAGATGCCATGTCCTTTGCCTGGCCTTCCCTAGAGAGGCAGGAAGATAATCAGACCATCAGAATACCATGTTTATAGTTGTATTTTAAGAATTAAATGAGGTGATCTATGCCAAGTGCTTAGCACAGTGAATGGCAGAGAATAAATGCTTGATAAATTATAACTGTTACGATTATTAGCCCCTTATTCAGGCTCTATTTCCTTTTCTCTAGGTGTCTATTAATTCTTTTAAATGTTTATTTATTTTTGAGAGAGAGAAAGAAAGCATGAGTAGGGGAGGGGCAGAGAGAGAGTGAGAGAGAGAGAGAGAGAGGGAGGGAGACAGAATATTCAAAGCAGGCTTTGCGCTGTCAGTGCAGATTATGCTGTATGTGTCTAAGCAGGTGATAATTTTTCCACCTCTACCAGATTCTAAGGACAGGGATGCCATTTTTCCATCTACATGTCCCTAACATGAAGCATAATACTTAGTAGGAACTCAATTAACACCTGATGAATGAGTGAAGGACAATTCACTTGAATGAGTACAAGGCAATTATGGTGTCTTATAATTAGCAAGGGTATACTGGTTCTGTGCTGATGGTTCTGCCCTTTTCAACAGTGATATCACATTTCAAGCCTCCAACATACCTCCATGAAATTTGGAATGAATTAGAATGCCAAAGGGGGACTCAATGTTCCCTGAGACAGGTTTCCCAGTGGGGAGAACTCCTGTGCCAGATCTTGGGAGCTGAGTGAACTCTTGGCTCTGGTTGGTGCTGTCTGTCCTTAGGGGGCCAAGGTTGCCCTGAACAGTCAGCCCCTCTGAGTTCAACTGTGGGCCAGCCACTGAAGGTGGAACAAAAGCAGCATTGAGTCCACCCCTCACAAAGCAGGCCCTTGGGCAAGGATCAGAGGACTTGTCTGTCAGTTTTTCCCTCCTCAGACACAGTGCTCGGCTCCACCTCTGCCTTCAGGAACTGGAGTAATGTCAGCTATGGAGGTACAGGAGGAAAAGGTATGTTATGCCAGGTGTGGAAGAGCTCAAAAGAATGTTGCCTGGTAGCTACAAAATGGAGATGAGTTTAGTGAATGTTTCCTTCTGATGATAGTGTTAGTAACCAATACTAGTCAGAGCCAAGGAGCTGGTGCTCCAACATTTTCACCACCAGAGAATCCTTTTTAAATTTTACATCGCTCTGCCCTCAGAGACCCATGCTTTATGGGAAAATATTTATACACTGGACCTTAACTGGGTGCCAGGTACTTTGCCTCTGTACTGTGTGCTTTGCATGTTCTTTTATTCCTTATAACAAACCTATATGAAGAGTATATCATTTCTTTTTAATAAACAAGGAAACTGAATGGGGCTCAGGTAGTTGATGCAACTAATTCAGGACCACACACCTTATCAATGACCATATTAGTGGTTAACCAGCTCGTCCAAGGCCACATAGCTTTTCAAATGACCTCAATTAAGTAACAGCTAATTAGGTAAAAGAGTAGTTTTCTCCCTTGTTGTTATTAAAACAATAAATATAAAAATAGTTAACCAAACTTTACATACGACTTTGTCAAAATACTGTCAGTCAGAGCCTTCAATTAGCATGAGAATGCAAATGTTCACGTAAGCTAATTCAAGACAAATAAGTTTGTGGCTCTAGTTGTCCTGTGCTGTTTTTAAAAAATAATAGTAACATACAGTTACCACTAGGACTTTTGAAATTTCATAAATAGTTCATGGACTTCTATTACTCACTCCAAGTATCCATGGGATCTGAGACTTCCAGAATGGGTCACTGCTCTACGGTACTAGGCTTTGCTGTTTATCCTTTGAAAACTATTTCTCAGTGTACTGAATAAATGCTGAATGCCATTTTTGTCCTTGGTGGCTTTTTCTAAACTTAGGCAAGATTCTGTTCATGGGGAAGGCATGCAAAGGTCTTTCCTTTGACCTGAATGCTTATCTAGAGAAAACACAATTTAAGGATTTCCTCAAGCTGTTTGCATGATCCCTGAAGGTACAGATCATAAAGATTTCAAAGGAACTTTAGGACCAGGGGAAGAAATGAAAAGCTCACCTTTGCCCTTAGTTTTGTGTGGGAGATTTGGGGGCTGGGCTTACTGGTGACTCCAGGTGTATGCAGGGCAGGTCCAATTTCAAAGTACTCTGGGACCCAAACAAGGGCTTGAGGCTTTGATTTGCAACAGAAAGACAGCCCGAAATTGTTCTGTGGAGTCCGTCCTACTCCAAGAAACAAGATTCAGAAAGAAGAGGGAATAACTTCCAGCTAAAAGGATTCCTCTTGCTCTGTCAGCAAGAAGGGTAGGGAGACTGAGCTGACAGACCCACAATAAAACCACCTGAAAGGTGAGTCACAGAGTATCACACCGGAAGGAATTCACTGGTTGGAAAAATCACAGCAATCCTATCTTCTGATAGTAGTCTATCAAACCAGCATGATCCACAATTTGTCAAAGGTCTTCACCAACTTGGGTGTCACTTTCTGAAAAGCTGTGGGCAGAATCACAACCTGAGCTCAGGAGACAGTATCTGGAGACTCAAACTCTTACAAAGAACCATATGTATAAAGGTGTGAACTGCAGCATTATTTATAAATGTTTAGAAAAGGGGGGAACAAGTTGATAAATGACAGTGATTTCAGTCAGGAGAACATAGACATTAGTAATGAGAGATAGATTATATTGCTATATGGAAAATATCTAAGGTACATTAAGTGGAAACAGAAGATGGATGCAATCGTATTTATATAGTTACTGCAATCATATGGAAAATAGGGAATTATAGGGAAGATGGTGGATGGCCATTGATAATATTTGAGTGTGTATGATATGCCAGGTACTCTATAAAGCATGGATTATCTCATTTAATCTCATTTATCTCAACCAAAACAAAACAACAACAACAACAACAAAAACTCTGTGAGGAGGCTTCTACCCCATGAGGATGGATAAGACACTGAGGTTGAGAGAAGTTAAAGTAACTTACCTAAGATCACACTGTGGCTAACTGGCAGGACTCGAAGCGGATGTTAACCTCTGTATTAGGAAATCACGGTTATGCTGTAGGTAGCAGAGTTATGTTTACATTCTGTTTTTTTAATCTATTCTCCAAATGTTCTGTAGCGGGATCATACTAAATTTAACACATTTTAAGGTGTGTATTAAGGAATTAGAATTTGTAAACTTTAAAAATGCTCAGATAATATATTCAGATCTCATTGGACAGTGAATTTGAGCTCTGTCTGATAAGGCTTACTGTTTCATGAAGCACAGGAATGAAGATGTTACCCAAAGCAGATTCAGCAGATTTTGGGGGCCCTGGCTATTTGGACGATTAGGTGAGATAAGGCACGTCAGGTGCTTAGCACAGTGCCTGGGGAACACTAGTAAGCAATCCATAGATATTATCTACTATTAGTGCCTTGTGCCAAGTGCTACCTGAGTGCTCCTCACAAACTCCCTGAATCTGTAGCGCTTACCTCCGTTTTGCAGATTCAAATTTTGCAGATGGAGATTCAGAGAGATTACATAGCTCACCCGTGGTCACTCAGTTAAAAACTGGTACAGCCAAGTTCAGCAGCCTTTCCCCTTCCCTGTACCGGTCTCTCTCCAACACAGGGAAAACATACATGGCGGCACAATCTGGTGTGGATTTCCCTTGCCTGTACGTAAGCTCACACTAGTGAATTCTCCAGGTAAGTTCAAACTTTTCCCTTTGGGATTCCAAGTCCTTTGGTATCTGCCCTGATTATATAGATGTCAAAACCCACTTTCCACTTCTTATCCACACAGGATCTTCCTTTTCCCTGGGCTCCCCGAGTGCCTCTCAAAGAGCAAGAGCGCTGCATTCCCTCAGTTTCACCTAATCCTCTCTACCCTTTAGGACCCAGTGTAAGCCCAGCCTCTGCCAGGAAGCCCACCCACCCACATCAATTTCTCCCTCTCTTGACTTCCCACAGAACATATTCTCTATGTCACTTAATGTACACCATGTCGTTTAATCTTTTAAATAGTCCATGTCTCTAAGACTTGATACTCTGGTGTTGTTGCTTCCTCAGAGCAAGACAATTTTATATAGGTTTCTTTTCTAACCTCTTCAGAGTGCCTAGTATAGCACAAGTTCCTCCAATATTTGAATTAATAAGGATTCCTAGTTGCAAATGACAGAACACCTAACTCTACCTGGCAGAAACGAAAAACAACAAAAAAAGCAGGGGTTGGGGGTAGGTGGAATAGGAGTTTATAGGCTCATGTAATTGACAAGTGCAGTGGCTTGGGTCATGGCTGGATTCTCAAATACACCAGTGGAGCTGGGTTGGTCACATGGTCACCCTAAAGTGGTGATTGGGCCAGCCCCACCCACACTGAGTGTGAACACGAGGTAGTTTTCCCCAAATCAAGCTGCTCTTATTAAAAGAAGGATGAATGGACACTGGACAGGCAAGAACGACAGATGTCCCTTAACTTGTTGAATCAGATTCCTCAGCATTTATTTACTACTCCTACCAATAACTGTACTTCACTGGTCAGGCATCAAACTGTAACTGCCAGGCGGCAACAGAGCTCTTATTAACCTGATCTCAACTGAAGTGAGCCAGGCCTGGGGGCAGAGCTACAAAGGAGAGCTTACAAATCTCTGACACAGCATTTTAATACCACAGGGGATTTTTTTCCTTTCCCACAAATTGTGTTAACCCTTCGGGAACAGGGGGGCAACCCAGTGTAGAGCTCATTAGTGGCTTTCCTTCAGAGCTCTTCAAAGAGGCCCTGTCAATTGCCAACGTGATTTTTCTTAATATTGTGCAGACGGCAGGCTAATCCATCTTCAAATGATCTAATTGCATCTAACTTTCTCTTAAGAAACACTGCGTGGAATTGCAAAGTCTTAATTGTGGGGTGTATGCTGAATGTCTCCAAGATTACAGAGCCAAGCACTCAGACCAAAGCTGGGGAATTTCCAGTGGAAACTTTCCGGGGAAGGAAATGGAAGGTGGCAGACTGGGAAGCCTCCCTCAGGTCCAGTTCTTGGGTCCCAGTGCTCTTAAAATTGAAGAAATGCTTCAACCCACTGACTAGGAATTTCCACTGGGTGCTTGTGGAGGCTCCCTCTGTACCATCAAAGACTCATGCTTCCATCTCTGATGGAGGTAATGGGTAAAATAAAGGGGCATGTGGAATGGAAGGGGCAGGCAGAGGAGTAGCTGGGAGCTTCTGATGGGTTGGGCAAGAATAAGAAGCCCAAGCAGACAATATATTCTTAAAGGTTTCCCTGGCTTTTCCACTCTCTTAGCCAAGCAGCACCTTGCAAAGGGCCTAATGAAATAAAACAGATTTACATAGAGAAGGTACGGGTACCAAAGTGGTGGTGTGGGTGGGGTGGGAGGGCTGTGGGAGGGGGGAGGTGGAGCCATGAATTGCAATCCTTGTGGGGTTGGTGGGAGAGGTCCAGCACAAGCAGGCAAGGTTACTGCAAATCCCAAAGGGTCTCTTTAATTGAGCATTTCTTTAAAACCTTGTGTATCCTATTTATCCTGTTTATTCATCACAACTACTCTAGGGGGGTTTAGTTGTTTTCTGAGGGTGCATTAGGGAGAGCTGAGGCTCCCAGCTAAGGCCTCTGCTGCAGCTGATGCCAGGAAGAGCTGGGATCCAGATTTCTGACTCCAAGGTGGACACCATTTGCTAAGCCCCTCCCTCAGACACACCAGGAGGGTACTGGGGTGGGGGCTGGGTCAGGGTCACATGCAGGCTGCCCCCTCCCCAGGTTGCTGGCATGTGTAGGTACAGATAACACATCTCTCCCATTCCCTGGCAGGCCCGGGGGGAACTATCGTTTTTACTAGGATGAAGTCATATATTAAACAATAACATGGTTTCTGTCAACATCAAGCCTTTAGGCCTTTGTTCTGTCCTCCCCCACAAACATATTTATATTGGCCCCAGCTAATGATATCCCACTTTCCATTTGCATTTGCAATCCCTTATGTCTCATCTAGTACCCAATACGCAGGAAATCAGGCTGTAAAGGAACTGGCGGTAAACTTAAGGCACTTTATTAATTCCACTTTCAAGTCCCCAGTGACAGTGAGAACTGGGAGAGCTTATTCAGTTTCCTGCACCAGCACCCTTCTTTCTTGGACACTGGCCCACATACCCCTCTTAATCCAGGGCTCCAAAAGGAGTCTCTGCAGGCCACTTATCTACAACAACTCTGAAAGAAGAAGCCACAGAAAGCAGACCCCTCACAAGAGGAATGACAGCAAACTTCCATCGAGGCTCGTTATGTGTCAGACACTGTGCTAAGTGAATTACCCACATTATCACACTTAATCTTCACAATCCTCTGAGTGGATGCTATTATTGCCCACATTTTTACAGAAGAGAAAACCTCACTGATTCTTCTGCAACCCCAGAAGCTCTCGGCTCTAAACCAGGCAGCAATAGTGTGCTCCATTACCTACTCATTGAATATTTGGATATTAATTAAGTGCCCACTTTGTGCCAGGGGTAGAGGACACAAAGATGAGTGGTTCTGCTCAGAATGTCAAACCACAGACCACAACAGAGTGTGAAATGGGGAAGCACAAATGTGTCAAAAGAGCAGAGGAAGAAAATTCCCTTCAGGTAGCCTCTGGCAGCTAGAAGGGGAGAGAACAACTTCCTTATTGGCTATTCCCTCTTCTCTTAGAACATGGCCAATGGCTTCATCCCACAGAACTCCACTTCTCCATCACCTGCTGAAGGCCAAGGCTGCTCTAAGAGGCCAACCATTCCAGGTGACTAGAGAGTGGTAGATTTATTCTCTCTTTATCCCATGAAAATCAGAGACATACCCATGTCCCTCTTTCTGTAGTTCCCACTCATCCCTGATGCTGGAGAAGTTCCAATGAAGAGGGAACCCATAATATGCTTCCTCAAAGAGCCTCAAAGGTTTGTGAGTGTGTGCATGAGGGTGTGTAGGTGGGGTGGGGAATGGGATGTGAGTTAAATATTAGCTCTGTCTTAAGCTCTGTTAGGCATTTTGCATGCATTTTCTCATTTGATTTCATTTATCCTGTTTACTTTTATTTATTTAACATAATCTTCACACTTGCCTCCTCTCCAGGCCATCCCAAAACTTCTCACTTCTTTATAACTCTCCTAGCCCACCCTAGCCACCTTTTTCTATGTATGAACTAGTACAAGAGCCTCCTTCCACTAGTCCTCCAGCCTCTCTATACCTGCTTCATTCTCCACGCAGCTGCCAGAGTGCTCTTCTGATTATAAGTTACAACATGTCACTCTTTTAGCTAAAACCCTCCATGGCTTCTATCACTCTTGGAATGCAGTTTGCACAGCACTGCACGGTTTGGCTCCTGCTTACCTTTCCAAACTCATGTCACACCTCCCACCCATCATCACCCATTTTCATCCACATTGGCCTCCTTTCCATTCCACAATTGTGCCAAAGCCTTTCCTACCCCAGGGTTTTTGCTCTTGCTGTTCTTTTGCCTGTAACAGTCTTCCCTTAGCTCTTAACAAGGCTGGCTCAGTCCGTTCCCCAGATATTGGCTCAAATATCAGCTCCTTGGGTGGAAAACCTTTACTCACTAAGCTATGAAAGCAGTCCCTTCCTTATACCCAATTACACCACACCCAGTCTTCTTCTTATTTATCTGTTTGTGTGTTTATTGTGTATTTCTCCCACTAGAACCAAGTTCCACGAGGACCAAGAACTTGCCCAGTGGTGTTCACCAATGTAGCCCTGAAGCCCTGGCTTGGTACACAGTGATTACTCAACTCATATTTATTGAATTAGCAAATAAATAATAGTTCAATGTTAGCAAATGAACCTTCTCAAGGACTCCTGAGATACCCATCTCAGGACATTCTCATTGTGTAGCTCAAGAAACTGAAGCTGAAAGGCGGGGCCAGGATTCCCACCCAGGTCTGCAAGGCTCCTATGCCAGACCTCTTGTTACTATGCCAGAAAGTAACTCAAGTTCATCAAAACACAAGAAAGATGCATACTACAACACCTTGAAAACATTGTGCGAAATGAAAAACGCCAGACACAAAAGGCCACATACTGCATGGTTCCATTGATATAAAATGTCCAGAAGAGGTAAATCCATAGAGACAGAAAGCAGATTAGTGGTTGCCAAGGGCAGGGGGGCAGCAGGGAGAAATGAGGAGTGACTGCTTACTGGGTACAGGGTTTCCTTTTGGAATGATGAAAATGTTCTCCAACTGCATTGTGGTGATGGTTGCACAACACTGTGAATGTACTAAGTGCCACTGAACCGTGTACTTTAAAATGGTTTGAGTGGTAAATTTTATGTCTATTTTTACCACAGTACTAGCAGCAACAACAACAAAGCAAGGAAGATTTCCCAGGCGAGGCAGGTACCCACAGCCATTTGGAGGCTGAGGCAGGCAACCTCTCAAAGCGGTGGACCCCTGGCCCCTCTGCTGTGCCGGTGGCAGACATGGGGGCCATGCTGCCTCCTCCCCTTGTCCTGACCCTCTGTAGGGTGTGCCTACTGGCATGGTGGACTGTTTCAAAATTAACCCTAATCTAAAAGAATAACATTTCACTTTGCAACTTGGTGGTGTATCTCTTTGCAATTTACCCTTCCTTTTTCATCAGGATGACTCCCCCAAACAATCACACACACATACATATTTTTAATCCAAGAGGAAATGTAGCCTGCTGAATGCAGCTTTGAAATCCCGTCCAACTAACCACTCCTGCTTTTTGAATTTCTATTTTTAGCCCCAAGCAGAAAAATGATTCAAACAAATACTATTCTGAAGTCTGAGTTCTGTAGTGTTCTTGTCAAGGAGAGTCTCTCTTAACAGAAGGGAGGGAGGCTGTGGCGGGGATCAGGGTGGAACTCTTTGCTAGAAGATGCGCTCACACTTCCTCCCGATCCCAACCAAAGCCAGAACCCCATCCATTTTTTTTTTTTAATTTTTTTTTCAACGTTTATTTATTTATTTATTTATCTTTGGGACAGAGAGAGACAGAGCATGAACGGGGGAGGGGCAGAGAGAGAGGGAGACACAGAATCGGAAACAGGCTCCAGGCTCCGAGCCATCAGCCCAGAGCCTGACGCGGGGCTCGAACTCACGGACCGCGAGATCGTGACCTGGCTGAAGTCGGACGCTTAACCGACTGCGCCACCCAGGCGCCCCACAGAACCCCATCCATTTTAAGAGAATCCTTCTCCTTTTGCCCCCAGACATCAAATCTCCTTGTGCTCACACCATCAGAGTGCCTTTCTAGGGTTAGGAATCTGGACTTCTTGGGGTTTTTTGGCCCTGAATTCAGTGACATAGCCTGAAAAACCCTAGGGGGATAGAGCCTTCAGGACTGTTTACAATGACGCCACAGTGCCATGCATGCACTGCCTTTCACCAGAGAAAGTGGTCGCGAGGGGGAGTGGGCTCACCAAGGGGCCATGGCTGCCTGAAGACTGAGTCACTGATAAATGAACGACAACATGGCACATCCTTCATTCCATCAGGACTTCAACAAATGCCTACTAAATGCCAGTCACTGTGCTAAACCCGTGATTTCATTTTAACGGAACAAATTGTTCTTCAGCTCCTACTGTGCTCTGCTATGCACTGGGAACAAAGAGTGGACATGATACACAGACGGTTGCTGCTTTATGATCTGTCTAGATTCTGGGGCTGGGCTGTCCTATTCGGCAGCCACTAAACAGGTGTGACGGTTGAACAGCTGAAATGCGGCTACCGTAACTGAGAAAATGGCATTTTAAATTTTATTTAATTCTAATTAGTTTAAATGGAATTGAAAACTGAAGCTGTATGACTTCATTTTACTTGAATTGCTGCATCACATAAGATTTTATTCTTTTACGATACTGCATATATTGACTGTACTGTTTCCAAAATTACATATTAATATACCACAAATCCAGAAGGTGTAAACAGACTGAATCAGTTCAAATGATTTTTTTTCTATACACCCTGTAACGTCGTAATGTGCTAATTTGAATGTTTTGTGCAGACAGCATAAATTATGGTAAAAACCTATGTAAATCATAGTCACTAATTAAATTGAAATACTATTGTTTTCATTATAATATAGTTAATTCATTTTCTTAGTTTAAGAAAAGTATGGAAAACTTTAAGATTAAAATGAACACATCATTACTTCAGGTAATATTACTGATGCAGAACTGAGTGGAGATTGGACTGGACTATGACCAGAACAGTAATGGGAAAAAGAGGCTGGAATAAGATATGCTGCAAAGTTCACAATGAATGTCAATTGAGTACAGCCAAATAAAGTTGTTTGTTGTATTAAAAAAAATTAAAGATAATAAAATAGACAACATTAAGGTGGCATTTTCAGCAAATAATATACAGTTATTTTGATTTTTAAAAGGATCCCTTTCAACAGTCAAAAGGAATCAATGAAATTAGTCATCTAAAATCAGAATGAAATGCCCTAACAAAATTTGTTTTACACAATTAAAAATTTTTAAAAAATGTTTATTTATTTGAGAGAGAAAGAGAGAGAGCGTGTGTGCAAGGGAGGGGCAGAGAGAGGGGGAGACACAGAATCTGAAGTAGGCTTCAGGCTCTGAGTCAGCACAGAGCCTGATGTGGGGCTCAAATTCACAAACCTCAAGATCATGACCTAAGCCAAAGTCAGATGCTTAACTGACTGAGCCAATCCAAGCACCCCTTACACGATTTTAACAGAATCTGAACTTGTAACTTTGGCCAGGTATAAAACCACTTTTAGATGGAAAGATGAGGAAAAAATTATTATTTTAGTTATGGATAGCCTAGAGAATGTAAAACCTTTCTAATAAAATCAAAGATCAATTGATTCATAATTTGAAAACTTCTTTCTTTTAATTTAGATGAGTCAAGAGATAAAAGAGAAATTGGCCAATTAATATTTCAGGTACCTTTTACCTTAAATGACTTCTAAATTCACAAAGAAATGTCAATTTGCAGCCTATGAAATTGAACTCCTAAAGTGGGTGGGTTTTTTTGTTTTGTTTTGTTTTGTTTTAATCTTTCATAGCTGTCAAAGAATTTCAGTTAGACATAAAAAAATTAGTTTCTATCATGATGGTACTTCAGCTGTTACGTCAAAAATCTAGACTTAATGGTAATCTTAAAATGAAACTGATGGTTTCTTTATTGCTTTTTTCTACTGTATGATACACACTGAAAATATCTGTGCTCAGTTTTCTGAAGCTGACTCTGTGAAAAGCATCATGGATACAGTTGTTGAAATTGTTTCATATATGCATGAAAATGGAATCATTGCCAGTTTATAGAAATGTTGAAAGGAATCAAAGGCAATGAATTTAATGATCTTGTGTTCTTTTCCAGTACTTGTTGATTAAATTGTGGAAGAGTCTTACAAAGATTTACTTTGCTGTTAACTCCAATTCAAGATTTTCTTTGAAACTGAAGGGATGCTTGCCAACTACTCAATAATCAAAGACAAAAAATGGCAACATGATTTACATTTTCCCACTGATACCACACTGGATATAAACAACTAAACTTGCAGCTCCAAGGAAAGGAAAAGCTTATTGTAACCTAACTAGACAGGTATGAGAATGTATGTTGTAACTGAGACGTTTCATAATACAAACCAACAATCAAAGCTTTTACACACTTAGCATGAAATGATAGGCAGGAGATTTTAACTATAACTAGAAGAGTTTTGTAAATTGCAAAGACTACAGGAAAAATTTGAAGAATGCTTTGTTGGTATTGGTAAATTTAGTGTTTCTTTTCAATTCATGCAATACAATTTTGAATTCAATATAATACTGAGTTAATATAAGATTCAGTAAATTTACCTAACATGAGTAAACACAGTTTAAAAACTGATATTCTCGTGCTGCAAAGTCAAATCAATTCTTCTAAAAAAAAATGAACCAGTTTTGGAATATGGATGTGAATATTAAAGAAAAATATATTTTTTTTTTTGGTATTTGATTTGGTTATTGGAAAACTTTGAGTATATTTGGAACAATTTGGGATGTGAATCTATGGTCTTAATCGTTCATTTTATAAAACCTAAGTATAGATCAAGTATTTCCAATGAAAATTTATTATCTAAATTAAGATTGCTATAAATGCAACATACATACTAGATTTTGAAGACTTTTAAAAAAATATAGCTCATTAATATCTTTTATACTTTTATACTGATTTCATGTTGAAATTACAGTATTTTGGATGTAGTTGAGTCAAAAATATGATTAAAATGAATTTCACTTTTTTTTTTACTTTTTTTGTATGGTTTCAAGTTTTTATTTAAATTCCAGTTAGTTAACATATAGTAACTTTTTTTTCATGTGGCTAGTAACTTTAAAATTACTTACATGATTTGCATTGTTTCTAATTTGCAAAATTGTTCTAGAGACACAGGTGAATATTACAGCACTCACCATATTCTCTTTGTTTTTAAAGTTTATTTATTTATTTTGAGAGAGTGAGAGAGAGAGAGAGAGAGAGAGAGCATGAGCAGGGGAGGGGCAGAGGGAGGGAGAGAATCCTAAGCAGGCTCTGTGCTGTCAGCACAGAGTCCAGCACAGGGCTTGATTCCATGAACTGTGAGATCATCTCATGACCAGTCACAAAAATATTAGGTAGGCCATCTGCTGAAGTAACAGATGTTTGTAATGACAGATCCATGATAGCTTTTCCATTATGTATAGAACACTTCACATCCCAATGGCAATCATTTGTATTTGGGTTACTTCATTATCCAAGTTCTAGGAGTGGGTTCCTGACCTACACGCTAAGCAAGGGCAAGAGGGTTGAAAAGCATGGGTTTATCTCAGCTGACTTAAATTGACCCCAGACTAATCTGAAGAGCCACCAACCATTGGCAATCACTATGGAATGTATTTACAAAAGATAAATGATGTTCCATGAGTTCATGACTTACTTAGGTCAGAATGTATCAGCTTGTTAGCATTGTTTAGTAATAATAGTGGGATTTCTGATTTGCACCTAGGGTCAGTGGAGTCTTGGGGTTTTGACAGTTGAGGCTTGTCACTTTGTAGAATGTTCCTATGTGGCCAGCTCACTGTGAGACCTCCACTACAACCTGACTGGTTGACCTGCAGACAAAGGATGTCCTGTGCAACCCAGTTGTAGGAGGACAAAGCTTGCACCTGAGATCTCCAGATCCCCTGCATTGCAGATCTCTCTCTTACCATTGCTGTGCTATGTTCCTTGCCTGTAATAGAACTGCTCCATGAGGATAAACTGTTTGAGTTCTGTGAGTCCTTTTAGCAATCAGACACATAATGTAGCTCATGTGTAATTCATGTAAGAGTTCATCAATTGATTGCCTCCCCAGGTGAGGCTAAAGCCTGACTCCTGGAGTCTACCTGCCTGGGCCCAGATTGAAGTTTCATCCTCTGCTAGATGAGTCTCCTTAAGTGAGTGCATTGATTGAATGTTTATGTTGAAAACTAACCCCCAAAGTGATAGTATTAGGAGGTGGGGTCTTTGAGAGGTAATTAGGCCATGAGGGTAAAGCCCTCAGAAATGAGATTAACGCCCTTATAAAAGGAACACAGACAGCTCCCTTATTTGGCCATGTAAGCATACAGCAAGATGGTCTACAACCTAAAAATGCTGGCACCCAGACCACAAACTTCCAGCCTCCAGAACAGTGAAAAATAGATTTCTGTTGTTGATAAGCCACCCAGTCTCCCCGCAGCCCAAACTAAGATAGTGACTTACTCAATCTGTACAATGGGAAATTAATAGTGCCCAACTCAAAGGATTCAGTGAGTTCATCCTGTGCAAGGTTTTATAAAGATGTCTGGCACAGAATAGCACTTAGTGTTTAGCACCTAAAAAAATTCTTATTTATTTATTTATTTATTTATTTTTAATTTTTTTTTTTTACATTTTATTTATTTTTGATAGAGACAGAGCACAAGTGGGGGAGGGGCAGAGAGAGACGGAGACACAGAATCCGAAGCAGGCTCCAGGCTCTGAGCTGTCAGCACAGAGCCCGACGCGGGGCTCAAACCGACGAACCGCGAGATCATGACCTGAGCCGAAGTCGGATGCTTAATCAACTGAGCCACCCAGGCACCCCCCAAAAATTCTTTTTTAAAAAAAATGTTTATTTACTTACTTATTTTGAGATGGAGAGAGAGAACCCAAGCAGGCTCTGCACTGTCAGCTCAGAACCCAAAGTGGGGCTCCATCTCACAAACCATGACCTGAGCCAAAATCAAGAGTTGGATGCTTTAACTGAGCCACCCAGGCACTCCTACCACTTAACAAATTCTGTCTTTAGAGTTCCAAGAAGCAAATTTCTACAAGTTTTCTGTCTTTGTTTTTAGCCCCCAGGAGTTCATAAATATTGAGGTCTAGACTCTGAGCACCCCTCTACACAATTAAAAAGAACTTGTAATGATAAGATAGAGCACAGGGATAATCATTTATCAATTTTTCCATATTTCTGGACAGGAAAGTAAAACACCAGGCTATCTTGTCAAAACTATTGGACGCTGTAAGATCAAAAAACATGAAAAAAAAGGTCTGAAAATTATAAATAGTCATACGAATGTAAGGGATCTTATTCTTGTCCCTTTTTATAACCTCTCTTGGGAATTTCACCCTCTTCAAATTCACTTACGCAAAATGGCCATCATGTCTACCCCTTTAGTCCTGACCTCTGTCCTAGATCTCAGTTCCACAACCCAAATTGTCCACTGGATGGTCCTACCTGAAGACTAAGCAAGAACAGCAGTGTTGAATACGCTATTTTCAACTCACGGTATCCGTGTAGCTGGCCTCCACCCCAGCTGTCCAGTGGCATAGAAATCAATCTGGGGTATTGACACTAGTGCTGGACCTATTTGCCCTAAGATTCATTCCTAGCCCTTCCTCTATTCTGCTCAGGATCCATAAGAGAGGTGACTTCTGCAGGCTCAGTTCTCAGGCTTCCCATGTCAGGTAGCGTCGTGTAGAGTTCTCCTCATGGAAGGCACGGGCTGGTATTTTGGAAGTGGAGACAAAGAGAGAAAGGAAGTTGTTTCCCCTCACCTGCTTTCTGCCTAGGGTGATCAGTAGGAAGAGCTTCTCGTGGCTCCTGTGCCCACAAAATGGGCTTGCCATCATGCCAACCTCTACAGATGACCCTACTCTTGGCCTCTGGTAAAACCACTTCCTCTCTTTGTCCCTTGAGTCTAGGCAGAGCTGTGGCTTCTATCTGTTGCTGATCTTTTGAGTAGCATCATCAACTTTTAGCCTAGTCAAGATTATTCATAACATGTCATTTATTGTGTTTGTTGTACAATCTGGTCGTTTCTTTTAGAAAGTCCTATGAGTGTACAAATGAACCTGTATTCAGAAGTCACATACGCACATGTGTCCTTATTTTCCCATCAGGCTTTAGAGTCTGCCAGTCAGGCATCAATGTCATCAGATCAGTGCTTTCAAAACACCCATGTGAAGACATCAGAAGGCTGTCTCCATCACCACATCACAATGCCTCCTGCTGTGATCCCATTGCTTAACTTCAAACAGAGGTACTCAGCTCACAGACAGCTACTTCCCCTTTACCCAGGAGGGCAGATACCACACCAGTTCATAATTTTGTGCTGGTGAGTGGGACGGGGATGGGGGGGGGTGGTCCCACATGAGAATTCTCTGTAAAATCTTTCTCATGGACTGATCCCACTATATAATGTCATGCTTAGAATGGGCAACATGCAAGCACAACAATAGATTAAAGAGGACTATTTACACCTCAGAGCAGAGAAAAAGAACCCAAGGGTAAATTGCATGAAATTCAGAACTTTAAGAGGTCTTAACTATAATAAAGGAATGAGCAAATTGAGTGACAATCTGTCATAAAGTTTAGAGTTAGAAGGACTCTTAGATGACATTGAACTCAAGCTCTTCAGTTTGCAAAGAAAAAAAACTGAGGCCCCCCCCCCAAAAGGTAAGCAGTATGTCCAGGGTCACTGGCTAGTGAATGACACAGAAAGGACTAGAACCCAGATAGGTACTTTTTCTCTAGACCCTAGTTTCTCAACATATGTGGACCAGCAGAACCAGCACCTACCAGGAAAGTGTTAGAAATGCAGAATGTCAGGCC
Organism: Panthera tigris; assembly: GCF_018350195.1. Taxonomy (NCBI): domain Eukaryota; kingdom Metazoa; phylum Chordata; class Mammalia; order Carnivora; family Felidae; genus Panthera; species Panthera tigris. The sequence continues at coordinate 52,294,021 of NC_056667.1, read as the reverse complement.
TCACCCCAGACCTATACCTTTAGAATCTGCATTTTAACAACATCCCCATGTGATTTATATACACATTGTAATTTGATTCTGACTGGCAGGCCCTGGAGGCTGATGGGAAAATAGGGACCACTTGTTTACATGTGTGATTTGTGAATACAGGTTCACTACTGATTTGTACACTCAGAGCTTTCTAAGAGAAATGAATCACACTCTGATTCCTCTGGGGCTTTCTGTTCACCCACAGCCAGAGTTGAGGCAGAGATTTTTCTCCATTTCTTGAAAAGTACTTGCTCTGTAATTTACAGCAGGAGCTAATATTAAAACTCATAAACACAGGAAGGGGATGGGTAAATGATATAGAATGAGGACTTTTAGATTGGTTTTGCTCCCTGGTACTCACTTACATGATTTGAAAAAAGCTTCTAAAAACCAGAGACCTAGAACACAGAAGGCACTTGATGAAAATATGTTGAATCAGGGGCACCTGGGTGGCTCAGTTTGTTAAGCGTCCATCTCAGTTGGTTTCGGCTCAGGTCATGATCTCACAGTTTGTGGGTTTGTGGGTTCGAATCCCGTGTCAAGCCCCAAGCCCTGTTTGGGATTCTCTCTCTCTCTCTCAAAATAAATAAACAAACATTTAAAAAAATGAGTTGAGTAAATGAATAAAACCTTGTCATATGTAGAGAAAAAATTTCAGGACACAGACTCTGAGTGTCCAATTTAACACAATTTGCACAGCATCTGCTATGTGCTAGGTGCTGGGCGAGGTGTGGAGATGCATTCAGGACTAACGCCTAGACTGAGAAGGCTCATGGCCTGGTAGACACACTTTCAGAATGTGTGTTCCTAGAAAGCGAGGACTTATCTTTCCTCTTCTCTCTTTAAATGTGCCCTTGCACACAAAGATACACTTTGCCAATATTCACAAGTATCGTTTTAACTGGAAGCTTTCCACACCCCATTCATACAGTGGAAATTGTTGAGTGATGGGGGTGGATTGGGATATGAGAGTTTGGCTTCTCAACCTTCTGTACTTTTGGATCTATCCCCCACTGGGATTGGGAAATCCTTCTTATCTAATCTCTCCACATTCCCTCCATCTGCCCCTTCTCTGCAGAGCGCTGAGTCTCAGGCAGTTTGAGGAAGAGACGGAGGTCAGTTACTTCACTGAAGTGATGGCCCTCTGTGTCCTGGGCCAGCTGCTGAGTGACTTCCTGGTTTCCCCTCCACAAGGCACCTCTGTCCTTGGACTGCCCGAGTAGCTGCGTTGAAAGTTATCCTTGAGTTTATCTTGAGTTGAAAATTACATTATCGCTTCCTGGTCTGGGCCAGTGCCCTGTAACACTTCTTCACTATGGCTGAGACTTGGAAGCAGATAAGAGAAGGAAAGAATTCATCAAAAGCTGGTCACTTTGTCTTTCTGCAAAAAGGGACTTTAGCCAAAGGTCAATAAAAGAAAAAAGGAAATAAAGGCTTCGAGGTCTCTTGTTGGGGTTCACAGCAGGGAATGTTGTCTAGAAGGGCTCTGCCTAGAAAGAAGGCATAGCTTCTTAGCTCAAACAGCAATGATGGGTCAATTATACTTCAATTAAAAAAACAGTAACAATAAGGATGATGATGTCAGTCAATATATATTATTAAGCTCCTAATATGTGCCAGGCACAGTGCTAGCTACTACTTTACATGCATTATCTTATTATTTCATTTATTCTTTGCAACAGCCCTATGAGATAGATACCCTTTTTTTTTATCATGCCTCCCTCTTTAAAAAATGTTTATTTATTTATTATGAGAGAGAAAGAGAGAGAGAGAGCAAGCACAGGAACAGAGGAATGGGAGAGGGGAGAGAATCCCAAGCAGGCTCCACGAGGTTAGCATAGAGCCCGACACTGGGATCAGTCTCATGGATCTGTGAGATCATGACCTGAGCTGAAATCGAGAGTCAGATGCTTAACTGACTGAGTCACCCAGGAGTCCCTATACCATGCCCCTTTTATAGGCTGATTCTGCAGGATGTCTCAAAGGATGAAAGGAAAGAAAGAAATACAACTTAAATTCATTGAACTTTATATACTAGGCCCCATATGTGAAACAGTAGAATCAGTCAGTCAATAAATATCTCATTCACTTGAGGAATACTAAACTGAATTCTACTAGGTGTCATGTGCTCCATATTCATTGCTCATTACTGCTAATGACTATATTATGAGATGGAAACTGTAATCACCATCTCATAGATGCACTGTTTTCCAGAGCAGCTGTACCACTGCACTTGCTGGTGCTGGGGAAGGCTCATTTTTTTGGCCCCAGCATACTGGGTAAGTAGCTTGAGGGCAAAGTGCAGTCTTCGTAGTTTCTACAGAAGATGGCTGAGAGCCTGGCACTTTATAGGTAATTAATAAATAATTGTTAAACTGAATCAATGCTTAGTGTTTGTTGGATTGGATCCGTTTGCCTGTCAAAAAGCTCAAGTTATATACCAGGAGAAGACCTAAAGCAACCATGAAAAATATAAAAAAATATGATATTGGTGTTCCTAAGGCCTCACTCAATTTAAGGAGCTTGTAATATTAAAATTGAAGAAATTAGATATGAACTAGGTCCAACTAAAGCCATTTAGTGTTTGTGGAACATTTTTGATAATATGGGGATCAAAACATCTTCCCTGGAGAGCTGTTCTGGAACAGAGATGTAATGTTTGCAAAGAATCCCAGGACATCGTCTTGTTTTGAGGAAAAGGGTCAACAAAGGGAGGCTGGCATGTGGAGCAGTGTCCTTGGGCCTCAGAGGCCTCCCAAGACAGCATCCACCCAGTACTGTCCTTAGACATGGATGAGAGACAAGCAGGCAATATGGAATGGTTTCTAAAAGCAATGAGAACACAGGCAAAAAGTTGTGAAAATCAACATTTTAAGAACTTTGAAAATTAGCCAAAGGCTTGCCACAAGGGGGAAAAGGCTAAGATTTGGTAAGAACAGTGTTTTGTGGGTTTTTAACTTGCTCTCTTCTCATCTCCCTCTCCTGAGTTCTGTGGTAACCTTGAAAACCAGCAGCTCCCACCACCACAGCAGCTGTGAAAACCAACAGCCTAACAGTCAGTGGAGGAGGCAGAGGGGGTTGGAATGCCTCAAAAGCCCATCTCCAGAGAACTGGCACTATTTGAGCAGTCTAGCAGCATGCTGAAAAAGTTCTATTTACAGGGCTTGTCTTTATTTGACTAGATTTAGAACCTCTCAGTAGGAAAAGCCCTAGCTTCAGGACATTTGTTGAAAAAGACTCATAGTTGCCTGGGGTAGCAACACAAGTTGGGAAAAACAAGAGCCTGGCCAAAAAACTCAAAAGCTCAAAGGGGAGATTTAAGGAGTAAGATGTTCCTAGGGGGCTCTGAAAATCTCTGACATATTTCTGGGGAGACAGAAGGATGTGTTTATGTGAGGGGCTTGTGCATGCCCAGGAAAGCCTTACTGTCTCACCTCTGGCAGGAAATGGAAGCAAAGGCAGTGTTGAAAACTACTGGAGTGCTGAAGGCATGGCCTCAAACACACCCAGAGCCCCTCGGCAAAGGGTGGGAGAGTTACTGGTTTAAGAAAATCTCTGTCCTCCTTTGACAGTAAGCCAATTGAGCAAAGACTTCGGTAGCCACAGATGATAGGGAAGATAGACTAAATAGAATTATTCCAGGGAAGTCACTAAACAAACAATAGCAACAACAGCACACGCCAACATCAGAGGAAAGGTGATCTAATTTGAGTTGCCGTCTTACTTTAAATGTCCAGTTTTCACATAAAAGACCCCAAAAGCCAAAGTAATCTTGATAAAGAAAAACAAAACTGGAGGTGCCACAATTCTAGATTTCAAAATATACTACAAACAGTATGGTACCGGCACAAAAATAGACATACAGATCAATAGAACAGAACAGAGAGCCCAAAACTAAACCTACATTTACATGATCAATTCATCTATGACAAAGGAGGCAAGAATATATGATAGGGAAAAGACAGTCTCTTCAATGGTGCTGGAATGGTGCTGGAAAAATTGGACAGCTACATGTAAAAGAATGAAACTGGACCCTATCTTACACCATACATAAAAATAAACTCAAACCAGATTAAAGACCTAAATATGAGACCTGAAACCATAAAAATTCTAGAAGAGAACACAGGCAGGAATTTCTTTGACACTGGCTATAGCAACATTTTTCTAGACATGCCTCCTCAGGCAAGAGAAACAAAAGCAAAGATAAACTATTGGGACTACATCGAAATAAAACTTTTGCATAGTGAAGTCAACAAAATAAAAGACAACCTATGGAATGGGAGAAGATATATGCAAATGACATATCCTATTAGGGGTTAATATCCAAAATATATAAAGATCTTAGACAACACAAAAAGACCCCCACAAATAGTCTAGTTTTTAAAAATGGTGGGAGGTGACCTGGGTGGCTTAGTCAGCTAAGTGTCCAGTTCTTGATTTTGGCTCAGGTCATGATCTCACGGTCATGAGATGGAGCCTGGATTGGGCTCCACAATGACAGCACAGAGCCTGCTTGGGATTCTCTCTCTGTCCCTCCCCCGCTCACACTATCTCAAAATAAATAAATGAACATTTTTAAAAAATGGGAAGGAGGCCATTTTTCTAAAGAAGACAAACATGACCAAGGGACACATGGAAAGATGCTTAACATCACTTATCATCAGGGAAATGCAAATCAACACCACAAGGAGATATCACCTCACACCCGTTAAAATGGCTAAAATCAAAGAGACAAGAAATAACAAGTGTCGGTGAGGATGTGGAGAAAAAGGAACCCTTGTACACTGCTGATGAGAATATTAAGTTGGTGTAGCCACTCTAGAAAATGGTATAGAGGTTCTTCAAAAACTTAAAAATATAAGTACAACATGATCCAGTAATTCCACTACTGGATATTTACCCAAAGAAAACAAAAACACTAATTCTAAAAGATATATGCACCTCTATGTTTCCTGTAGCATTATTTACAATAGTCAAGATACAGAAGCAATCTAAGTGCTCACTGATAGACAAATGGATAAGGAAAAAGTGGTATATATATATGTGTGTGTGTGTATGTATATATATATGTGTGTATATATATATATACAAAGATATATATGTATGCATATATTTTTTATGTGTGTGTGTGTCTCTCTCTCTGCCCCTCCTCCACTCATGCTGTCTCTCTCTCTCAAAAATAAATAAACATTAAAAAAATAAAACAAATAAAAAAATCAATGTAACAGATCACATTGATATAATAAAGTTTTAAAAAAAGACATGATCATCTCAATAGACATAGAAAAAGCATCTGGCAAAATCAAACACACTCTCATAATAAAAAAAAATCACACAACTTGAGGCACCTGGGTGACTCAGTCAGTTAAGTGTCTGACTTTGGCTCAGGTCATGATCTCATAGATGTGGGTTCAAGCCCCACATCAGGCTCCGTGCTGACAGCTAGGAGCCTGGAGCCTGCTTCGGGTTCTGTGCCTTTCTCTCTGTATCTCCCCTGCTCGCATTTTGTCTGTCTGTATGTCTCTCTCTTTTAAAAATAAATAAACATTTAAAAAAAAATTTTTTTTAAGAACACCACAAAATAAGAATAAAAGAATAAAGGAAATGTGGTTTATATATACAATGGAATACTACTTGGCAATGAGAAAGAATGAAATCTGGCCATTTGTAGCAATGTGGATGGAACTGGAGGGTATTATGCTAAGTGAAATAAGTCAGGCAGAGAAAGACAGATACCATATGTTTTCACTCATATGTGGATCTTGAGAAACTTAACAGAAGACCATGGGGGAGGGAAAGGGGGAAAAAAAGTTACAGAGAGGGAGGGAGGCAAACCATAAGAGACTCTTAAATACTGAGAACAAACTGAGGGTTGATGGGGGTCGGGGAAAGGGGAAAGTGGGTGATGGGCATTGAGGAGGGCACCTGTTGGGATGAGCACTGGGTGTTGTATGGAAACCAATTTGACAATAAATTATGTTTAATATAAAAAAAGAATAAAAGAAAATGTCCTCAATCTGATAAACACATTTACAAAAAACCCACAGTTAGCATCATAAAAGCTTTCCTCTTAGAATAAAGAAAAAGACCAGAATGTCCATTCTTGCCACTTCTATTTAACATTGCACTGAAGTTTCTAGCTACAGTAATTAGGCAGGAAAAATAAAAATGAAAATCATATAGATTGAAAAGGAAAAATTGAAACAATATCTATTTGCAGATGATATGATCTTGTACATAGAAAATCATAAGGAATCCACAAAAAAACTATTAGGGCAAATAAATGAGCTCGGTATGGGTGCAAAATACAAGATCAATTTACAAAAATCAGTTTTATCTCTATATAGTTGCAACCAAGAATCTGAAAGCGAAATTAAAAAAAAAAACCAAATTCCATTTCTAATAGCATGAGAAATAATAAAATATTTAGAATTCAACAGAAGAGGAGCAAGTCTTGAATATTGATATGTACAAAACATCAGTGAAAGAAATTTAACATATGGAAAGAGCCTGAACTCATGGATTGGAAGATTTAATGTTGTTTAGATGGCAATACTACCCAAATTAATCTACAGATTCATTGCAATCCTTATTAAAACTCTAGCTGGCTTTTAGGCAGAAATTGACAGGCTAACTCTAAAATTCACATGAAAATGCAATAGGCCCCAGAATAGCTCCCCCAAAAAATCTTGAAAAAGGAGGTCAAGGATAATGTTGCGGAATGTGATGGTCAGATTTATGTGTCAAGTTGGCATAGAAAAGATGAAGTACTGATGTATGCTGTAACATGAATAAATCCCGAAAACATGCTAAGTGAGGGAAGCCAGACACAAAAGGACAAACAGTATATGACTCTACTTACATGAAATATCTAGAATAGGCAAACTCATAGAGACATAAAGTAGATTGGAGATTATCAGGGGATGAGAGGAGTTTCTTTATGAGATAATGAGAATGTTCTGAAACAAGATAGTGGTGAAGGTTATACAAACTCTGTGAATATACTAAAAACGCTAAGTTTTATACTATAAAATGGCTAATTTGATGGTATGTGAACTATATTTCAGTAAAACTGTTTTGTTTTTGTTTCTTTTTAAAGAAGGGCCCTTTCCCTGGACCTACTGAAAAATAAGTTTAATATACACATGGGGTCCTCTGCCTCTTGGGATCTGGCACTCAGGGCTGCCATAATGTAACCAAACCTTAAACATCCACCCCTGTGACTAACACTGTTCTGCCCCAGGGATCATTTCTCTACATCCCTTGCCCTAGGTTCTTAGAACAGAAGGCAACCGTGATTGTATACTGTGAAAGTCTGTGTGTTGAGTCACTACCGATGGAGGAGATGGGCACTGCTTGGAGCACAGGAAGGACTGCAGTGGCAAAATTACTTCAGGAAGAGAAAAAGATTAATCAACATGTCAAATTCTTCCTCAGTGGATTCTTGCACAAGAAACTATCATTCTCAATATTACCAAGCATCCATTTTCCTATTTTTCTTTATATTCTGAAAGTTCTTACAAATTAGGATAATATTTGCAAGATTATAGTCTCATGGCTGGGAATAATTTCACAATATTAAGTGTTACGAGTAGAACTGTGTTCCCTCAAAATTCATATGTTGAAGTCCTAATCCCCAGGACCTTAAAATGTGACCTTATTTGGAAATAGGGTCTTTACAGGGGTAATTAAGTTAAAATGAGGTCATTAGAGTGGGTCACAAATGGTGTCATTATAAAAAGGGGAAACTTGGGGACACCTGGCTGGGTCAGTCAGTAGGGCATGTAACTCTTGACCTCAGGATTGTGAGTTCGAGCTCCACGTTGGGTATAGAGATTACTTAAAAATAAAATCTTTAAAAAAAGGCGGGGGGATTTGGAGACATGCGCACAGAGGGAGAATGCCATGTAAATATCATGGCAGAAATTGAGATGATGCATTGACAAGCCAAAGAATTATGGTAGGTCACCAGAAGAAGACAGAAATCTTTCTTCACAGCCTTCAGAACAAATTAACCTTGCCAACATCTTGATTTAGAACTTCTAAGCTCTAGAACTGTAAGACAATAAATTTCTGTTGTTTAAGCCAATTCAGTATTCTTTGTTACAGCAGCTGTAGAAAACTAACACATTAAACAATTTATATTGTTCTTAGATTTGTGCATATATAGGATAACATGAAGCATGGTGCTGATTTACAGATGAAATTACATATTGTACAATAATACGATATAATATTTTGTAATATCATGTGATTACTTATCATATGACACCATATGTAATATATATGATAATATATAACAACCTATACAATATATATAATAGGTTAATGATTACATTATATTATTATAATGTTTCATTACATATTGTGCAATATCATGTGATTCTTTATCATATGGTCCCATTACTATGTTTGAATATGCTATATAAAGTTCTTAGTTCATTTGCTATAATTCTTAGCAAATTGAACTATTGCTTTAGGAATTTAATTGATAATTACAGCTGCTACTGGCTCAGGGAGTACAATTTCTTCAAATTAAAATTAGTTTTAAAAAACTAAATATTACAATAACTGAAGAAAGTTTTTGTCTAACTTGGCATTGTTGTCAAAAGAATGCATGCTAAAATCTCGTGTAAAAGTCTGCGTAAAATGACAAAAGCAGTCATTTTGCTGAAATGAAGGCAATAAAAAAATAATGGAACTAATATATAACAATCTATGAATCATATATAATATCTCTGGCCACGAACAAAACACCCAGAGCAGCATAATAATGATTAACGTAGTCATTTTTGATAGTTCTTGGCTTGTAGTCATACACAAACCATAACTTTATAAGTATTTTTTGATTTTGTCATTATGAAGGTATATTTGTCAATGTGGGAGGACAGAACATATTTCATTTAACAGTTTGCTAGCTTGATTTATAACTTCTAAATATTTAGACGTGTGGTATGTGGGCCTCCACTTGTACTCATGCCCTGGGCCCTATAATTGTTAGGGGTGGGCCAGGACCCAGCAATGACAGAAGAAATAAAGCCTGAAGCTAAGAACAGAAGCCAAACTAACGTCTCAGGCTTGCTCCTACTACATAGTAAAATGCCATTCCATAAGCTTCGTGTGGAAATCTGATGCAGTCCCTAGAAGGAGTGACAAGTGTCTCACCACCTTTGCCTTCCTAGACCATTATCTCAAGGACCCTCCAAGTCCTCCATTGGAGATTGTGTAGCTTTGTGGTCTCAAATGGCACTTGGCTCTCACCAGGATTCATTCACCCAAAACATTTCACTATGTTGTGGACTTGTATTGTACTTTGCAGTCACTCTGCTGCACCACCTTCAAGTAAACAGAGCAATGTTTCAGCTACATTTCACTCCTACCTTGGAAAAAGTATTGTGCAGTTTGACAAAAGACTTTCAGAGCAACCCTCAAAGCTGTGACAGTCACCATGGCTATCATTTTGTTACATTCTACCTGACCTCTTGTAGTGAGATCTGCCTGCTTGTTGGGGGCTATGAGGATAGGGAAGGAAGCTAGCATTCTATCTCGGTTACAGAAGAACTCTTAGAAATAGGGTTCAGTGGTGGCAGCAGTGAAAAGAGAAAAAAAGTAGGATATGTCACCAGTTTCTAACAGAAAGAGAAAAAAGTCCATCAAAACGCCAACTGGCAATGTCAAAACAAGTATGTAGACTGTCCTGCAAAAGGCCCCATGGGATTTCCAACTTCGATTGTATTTTACTGTAGCTCCCTCCAAGCTAACATGGCAACTGTACATTTCATGCTCCTGCTACTAATCTGATGGATAATCAGACAGCTAACATGAAACAGGGGGGCCTGACATCAAAGGATACTTTTAGCTGTGGCTGAGCATCGTTAAGGACATCAATATCTTCTCCATAGATATCAGCTCGTGAAAGCGGTACACTATCTTTGTATAAAATTGAAAACCATGAGAGACTCAGACTGGGCTCATCAGAAAGATGATAACAAAGGCAGAATGAAAACTTCAAGAAGTAAGGACATATACATGTTTAAAAATAATTTTGATAATAAAAAAGTAATTCTCTGATGCAAATACAACAGGTAGGACGTCAATTGCTCAGTGCTTCATAGTAAAGGCAGATTAGTGAACTGCATTCATCAAACTTGGATGCAGATTATCTGCCACATTTGAAGCACAGATTAATAGGAACAAATAAGGCACCAGGGTGGGAAGCATTTTTACAGCAAGTAACAAAAGTTTTAATCTCAGTTGAAATAAGACTTCAAAAGGATTCCACATATCAACCAATAGTGAGATTTAAAAAAAAAAAAAAAAAGATAAACTTCGAGAATGCAAAGCAGAGCAACCAAAACTTCAGACCTGTTTTAAGATCAATCAATATTTTCTACCTAGACGAGTAGAATGCAATTAGCACTTGGGTGATTTTAAAGGCTCTTTTACAGTTGCCTTTAATTGGCTGATGAAATAACAGAACAGTGTGGCTGAGGGCCAATGTTTATTTTTACCCATTACCTGTTTTATTAATGGGATTGTGGGCCACTGGGCCTCCAGGCACACACAAATATATTAAAATATCCCACACTGTAATTAAGTGGCACAGAGGGGATTAGAGCAAATTAAGTGGCTGTTATATTTGCTGTGGGTGTAGTCTAGGTCAGACATTCTGATGCTCTCGTGGTAGAGCCCCAATAAATTTTACTTCGTAAGCGTATCTTCGGAAGAAGATATTTTCTTGCAGAGCAAGGGTTTTTAATAAATGGCTCTCTCCACCTAAATAAAAATATAAAGAAAAATGCCCCAAGTGGATGCTCCTACAGTGAAAGAATAGAACACCATAGCCAGGGGAAAGAGCAAGCACATCAAGAATAGCATCAGTTTAAGAAGTGAGATCTTTAGATTCCAGTAACAAAGGACCCAAAATGAATCGAACTTGTGTGTAACTCTCAAACCCGGCACAGGGCTTTCTTCCCCTATGTGAGTCAGAACTTCTGTCTCTGGGTTCTTTTAAGGCAATAAAAATAAGGTGATCACCCAACTGTTGGCCTGTTGGATAACTAGAGCATCAGGAATGCAACACTCTCAGATACACAGAAGAGAGCCTTTCAGGCTAAAAACCTAAGCCAGCACGGTATTGTTTTTTGTTTGATGTGACCAAATCCACTGTGGCAACTAAATTTTAGATTAATTTTAAAGTAGAAAATGTAAGCAGATATTTGCTTTCATCAACATGTTCACAACCAACATGACCACACTTGAGGTTACTGCCGGTGCTGGTCTCTTGTGAATCTTCATATCAGAGAAAAAGCAAAATGGAATGAGGGTAGGGCAAAATGGAATGAAATCTGTAACAGTGTTTTGGCCCAAGAAGAGGACAACTTTGCCTTTGCCCTAAAAACCTTTGGAGAAACACTTCGAAGTGACAAGAAGGGAGATAAATGTACTTACGAGGATCCCGGACTTGCAGTGGGAGGGGGGCCTGGAGAAAGGAAAGGAAAGCAAAAAAAAAAAAAAACAACAAAAAAAAACAGTCAGTCTAGGTTATTGGAGGGTAAGTGTGGGTACAGTCAAACCATTCCAGATTGAAGTTCTCAACCACCCTGAGGTGATATTTATTTTTCTGGGATTTATTATTTTGCTTCAGTTCCCCACAACCACTCGAAGAAAAAAAAACATACCAGTGAGAACCTGTCTATACCCCACACAGTTCAGGGCCTGGAAAATGCTAAGACAAGTGTTAACAAATGAGTCACTAGAGTAGGCATCCTCACGCTGCATAGGGAGTCTGCAGGGGGAGGCTGAGTGGTTATAGGATCACACGGATTGGGACAGCAGGAGTCTTTGATGGCATCTTGACAGAGAAAGGGCATACATGTGTCGAACTTCCCATCTTCTCTCCCACTGGCATGGTGGTTTAGAGCAGGGCTCTGGGATCAGACAGATCGGGACTCCACTCCTGCTCTACTATTTACCAAGACAAGTGTTAACAAATGAGTCACTAGAGTAGGCATCCTCACGCTGCATAGGGAGTCTGCAGGGGGAGGCTGAGTGGTTATAGGATCACACGGATTGGGACAGCAGGAGTCTTTGATGGCATCTTGACAGAGAAAGGGCATACATGTGTCGAACTTCCCATCTTCTCTCCCACTGGCATGGTGGTTTAGAGCAGGGCTCTGGGATCAGACAGATCGGGACTCCACTCCTGCTCTACTATTTACCAGCTGGGCAACCACGCACATGCTACTTAACTACTGGGTCTTGGCCTACTTACTTGTAAAATGGATGCATCTGTACCAGCTTTCAGGTTGCCAGGCACATAGGACATTCTCAGTGTGTTCCCGTTCCCTCCCTCCTCACCCTCTGGGAGAATGATGGCCAAAGGCCATCTCCAGCAGGAGGTGGCTTACCAAACTTGACGAACAAGACTCCCGTGGTAGAAACCACCTTCTTGCCATTTGTTGCCACGCACTGGAAGTAGCCTGTATCTGTGGTGTCAAGATTTCTAATCCTCAGTCTAGAGCCATAGTTGGTTGCCCGAAATGAGATCCTCCGGGGCTCCTGGACCACAGGTGCATCATTTTTGAACCAGCGGATGGTAGGAGGTGGATTGCCAGAGACTTTGCAGTGCAGTTCAGCTGTCTGCCCCAGGGACGTGGTGATGTTATTCATCGGTTCATCAAGGGTCAGGTAAGAATCTGTGAGCACAGGGTGAAGGAGGCAGATGAGAGGGGCAGACAGCTAAGGAGCATCTCCAGGCAACCCCAATCCACTCCAATGTGCCCCAGCACCAGAGAGAAACTGAACAGGAGAGGCATAGTGGAGACAGACAAGGCATGAAATTTTACATTTACTGAGACCCCACGACTGCTAAACAATCATCCACGGAGTCTGCTGCTTACAAGGAAATGTGATACTAACCATCGCTTAAAACCCAAAGTTTTCAAATGATTATATAGTAACTCATGGATAAGTAAATGTACTTTCTAAGCCAAGACAGAATGAGATTTTGTGTTTCAAAGTATAGAAATATACATGTGCCTTGTTACAGACTCAAACAGTACAGTGAAGAAGAAAAAGCAGCAAAATTCACCTCTAATTTCTCTGCTCCCAAATAACATCATTCTTAACATTCTGGCAAAGATTCTTTCAGTTTATCTACTTTTGATAAGAAAGCATGAAAAACTGGAAAAGCAGGAGCACATATTTACATCCACAGGACACAAGATCAAGAAGGATGCTGAATCTTCTTGCCAGTGATGATATAAGCGTTACAAAGACCAGCCAGGTCACTGGCAGACGAAGTAATGAGGCAATGAGTATTTCCATAATGTTACTCATATCAACCATTAACATGTTACAATATACAATTCTATAGATTCAACTTCTAATTGAGACATAATTTACATTTTAGGAAATGTACCAATCTAAACGTATACATTTCCATAAGTATTGACAAATGCATATATCCATGTAACCAATACCCTTACCAAGAGAGAGAGCATCATGAACATCCCAGAAAGTACCTCTAGGATCCTTTGTAGTCAATCCTTGCTTCCACCTGCACCCTTGCCTCCATTCTAGGCAACTGCAGCTCTGATTTCTATCATCATAATTTTGTCTGTTCTACAATTTCATACAAATAGAATCATACTGTACGTACACTTTGTGTTTGGCTTCTTAGAGATTTATTACATGAAACATTTTAAAAATGAAATAAATTTTATTTAAGCATATTCCTCAATACTACATTTTAAACCTCACATTGATATTACTTGCAGAATCCAGTTGCAGAGAAAATAATTTGTTACTTAAAAATTAAGTTCAATATATATATTTTTTTAATTGGTCACTTATTCATATATAAGGACTTTTCTTTGGCTTCGTTTTCCCAGACCAGCCATTCTTGGGTAGGTCTCCCCTGCCATACCCTCGCATTGTCCCCTGTAATTCCCTGAACCCCAACCTGGGATGGCTTATTAAACAGCTGTCCTCTCTGCAGGACTATAAACCCACAAGGGCAAGCATCTAGAATGTTCTTTTTTAATGTTTTTAAATTTATTTTTAGAGGAGAGAGAGAGAGAGAGACAGAGCATGGGTGGGGGAGGAACAGAGAGAGAGGGAGACACAGAATTCAAAGCAGGCTCCAGGCTCTATGCTGTCAGCACAGAGCCCGATGCGGGGCTCAAACTCACAAACAGCGAGATCATGACCTGAGCTGAAGTCTGCCACTCAACCAACTGAGCCACCCAGGTGCCCCTAGAATGTTTTGGTCATCACTACATCTTCAGTGTATCCTACTGTCTAGCAGCATTGTCCAATAGAACTCTTTGTAATGATGGAAATGTTCTATAATCTACATTGTCTAAATGGTAGCTGCTAGCTACAGGTGAGCTACTGAGTACATGATATGTAACTAAAGCTACTGAGGAACTGCATTTTTCAATTAAATTTGAACAGCCACACGTGACTAGTAGCTACTGTATGGTACAGCACAGGCAGAGCATAGATTTGTTGAATTTAATGGAACTCTGTTGAAAAATAACCTTTTTTTGGAGATATCTAAGGTGTTAATTTAAGTACCCAAATTCCTATAAAAATGCTTTCATAAATGTCCAAAATAAATGACTCGTTGTTTACCTTAATTTTCCACAAAAAGATTGGGGAGAAATGTCAAAGTCTAGGCAGCCGCACAGAAGGACGTCACACATGTGAATGACATTTATCATATGTGAGTGGTAGAAAACAGATTAAGTATGACTATCACTCACTGTGTTACTGTAATGACACTTTTCATCCCACTTAAACCACTGAATAATTATGCTTCATAACAGAATCACAAGCCCATAAATTAGTTTGCTAATGCCTTGCTTCTTTATATTCTGATCTTTATCTCTGATATTGTTCCTATAATCTATATACATATATACTCAATCTGTGAATGTGTTTGCTGATAGATATACGCACATGTGTTCCTAAGGTGTTTGAGCTACGACCAGACTAGACAGATTAATTAACAGGTGACTTTATGGTGCTGTCATCATGGCTTCACAGACCCATCTCCTACCTAGAGAATAGCTAACTTTGTAGCCTCTGTAGAAAAGAAACATAGAGATAGCAATGCCAATATAAACATAGTGACTAATCCTCCATTGGGCAGGTTCTGAAATTCTATTGATTGGGTTTGAATTCTGGGTCTGCCCCCAGTTATCTGAGTGAACTTAGGCAAGCTACTTAACCTCTGAGTACTTCAGAGGCAACTGAAAAAAATAGGAATAATAAATCAGGCAAAATTGTTAGAGCATTAAAATTAAATTGGGTAACACATGGGATGCACTTAAACTAGTGCGGGGCAAAAAAGTAAGTACTCAAAATGTTAATCACTGTCATTGTGATTCTTCTTATAATAACAATTTTTGTATTATACTTTTCAGGTTACTCAATCTCATGTTCTCCTCTAACAATCTGGTAAAGTAGGAAACAAGCATTAATTATCATGATGGGGAAATCTCAGAGATGCACTGACTGGCCCCATGGTTTTCAGAGAGCTGCACATTGTCCCCAGAGCCTCCAGCACTAATGGCCTTTAATTCTTAGGCTCAGCCAAGCACTTAAAGTTCAATTGAGCCAGCTGGCCAATATAGTAGTGAGAACAGATAGACTATTTAGAATCCTATAGTATGCCAGGGGGTTTACCTCAGTATTCACCCGCTCAATAGCCCCACTTGGGAGGAATTGTTGTCATTGCTTTACAATGAGGAGACCTAGGACCAGAGAGGTTAAGTGACTTGCTCAAGGTCACATGGCTGAACTGAGGTCTAATCCAGACCTCTCTGACTTCCATTCCACCAGACAGCTTTGGCAGCTCGAGCCCCACTGGGGGGTGGGGACAGATTTCAAACTTCGGCCCTAAAATAGAGCAAGCTGGGGACACACATACACACCCACATGCCCTTAAGTCCTGCCAGGGTTGTCTAGTTAATGGGTCTAAGCTTCAGCCATTGTTCTGGTTTCCCTCCAGAGGCCAGGTAACTCACCTGACCTGATATCAGTTTCCCCTGCCTATTCCCTGGCAAGCCCTTCTCCCTGAGGGCCTGTTTTCTGTCCTTTAATAGGATGGGTCCAGCCTTGAGCTGGAGGGGTCTCCAGAGTGATGAGAGGTGTCATCACCTAGGTACCTCCACAGCCTGGCTCTCCCCTCCCAGATTTCTACCTTCTTTCAATATTGAAGCTACCCAACACCAAGCCACACTCCCCAGAGGCCAGGGTAATAGCTGCTGGGTTCATGCCTCAAGGGTTAACATTACCTGCTGAGTTTTAGTCAAAAACCAAAGTCACTTCTCTTTCATTTTCCCAGACAAGTGGTTGCAGCCAAAGCCCAGCAAGCTTTATGGCCAAGCCCACATATCATATAAAAAGGTGAGCTGCCACTTTAAACTATGTCTTTGGCTCTAAACTGCAATTACTTTACATGATACCAGAAGCACAGGCACACAGAGTTTTAAGTTTTTTCTTCTAAAAACATAAATTAGGCAAGAACCAGAGAGTTCCATAAAGGAAGATAGTCTTTCAAGTACCCTGTGAAGGTGTACTTAAATGTATTGAAAACAAATTAGTGAGGGCTGATCTAAGGCACAAAATCAACCTTCACAGACTCTGGAGCCAGAATGCCTGAATTCATGTCCTGGTTCTGCCACTTATCGGCTGTGTGACCTTGGGCAAATTACTTAACCTCTCTGTGTCTCAGTTTTGTCATCTGTGAAGTTAGTATACTAGTATCTTCCTAATAGGGCTATTTCAAGGATTAAATGAATTAATACATAGCAAGTGCTTTGACAGGTCTGGCCCCAAGCAGCATGTGAGTTTCTGGTATTTTATTAGCTATATTTTTCTTTTCTTTTTCTTACAAATATCTTATTCATAAAAGTAGGGGGTGATCATTCATCCAACTGATGGGTGCCTGGCCAAGTCTGGCAGATTTACAGCAAAGGACACATGAGGGGTGAAGTCACCTGCCTGAGATCACATAACTAATAACTAATAGGGAAGAGTGGTTAATTTGTCCATGAAGTTCTATACAAAATCTACCTAAAAATACAAAGGAGGATTACAGGGCATCTTGAAATCAGTGTAGTAGCTGGCCCAAGGGGTATATGTCCAGAGAGAACAAAGGAAGCGTAAACAAATCTTTGTGTTTACGGAACAAAGGAGACTTGCCACAAATGCAGGGAATTTGGTTTTAACTTTTCACTGATAAAGAATAATGTTCAAATTTGTTTGCCATCTGTAGCTGCTCACTTAGAACAAGCAAATGGTCTGGTCCTCAGTTTGGCAAAGACTAGAAGCATCAGAACAACATTTGGCCTAAACAACATGAAAGCATTCTGTGACTGGAATAAGATAAAATAAAATAAAAACGCATGTCTGTATCATTACTATCAGTCTTGTTGTTAACAAGCCCCTGGCTACGATCCATTCTCTTTCCAGAACCAGCTGGATCCTTCTGTAGCAGCCTCATGGACCACACTCGGGGATCCACTCTCTTCTCTACTCCCAAAGTTTGGTGTGGCCACTGCAGGCTCTGACCTCTGACAATGTGTGCTTGAGCCACGTCATTCTTCTTTCCCTTCTTCCCCAGGCCACAAATGTTGGCAGACTGGCCAGTAGCAGGTGGGGTATAATCTGGCTTGAGAGAGAAAAATATTCCAATTCTGCTGACTCTACCCTCTAGTTTTGTGTTACTGTGTCTCCCAGTGGTGGTACTGGTAGTAATGATGATAATGATAAAAACATCAACAATGATGGTACAATAGTGATAGCGATACTAGTTAAGACCGAAAGGGTATTTACTATTATGGCATGTGTTGTTACAAACTATTGTTGTTATTCTCATCTCACACATCAGAAATTTAAGGCACAGAGAGGGTAAGAAAGTTGTTCAAGACCCCACGGACAGTAAGTACAAGTAAATCAAATTATTGATTCAATGCAATTATGATCAAAATCCCAGCAAGACATTTTATGGATACGGACAAACTGGTTCTAAAGTTTATATGGAAAGGCAAAAGATCCAGAATAGCCAAAACAGTATTTAGGGAGAAGATCAAAGTTGGAGGACTGACATACCCAAGTTCAAATCTTGATATAAAACTACAGTAATCAAGATAGTGTGAAAGAATGGACAAATAGATCAATGAAATAGAGCAGAGAGCCCAGAAATAGACACACATAAATACAGTCAACTGATCTTTGACGAAAAGCAAAGGCAATAGAAAGGAACAAAGAGAATCTTTTCAACAAACACTGCTAGAACAACTGTACATCCACAGGCAAAAAAAAAAAAAAAAAAAAAAAAAGGAAGAATCTAGACACAGATCTTACACCTTTCACAAAAATTAACTCAAAATGGATCACAAACCCAAATGTGAAATGCAAAATTATAAAACTCCTGGCAGATAACTTAGGAGAAAATCTAGATGATCTTGAATACCAAAATGACTTTTTAGATACTACCCAGAAGATATGATCCATGAAAGGAGTAATTGATAAGCTGGACTTCATTAAAGATAAAAAACTTGTGCTCTGCAGAAGACAATGTCAAGAGAATGAGAAGAAAAGCCACAATATAGGAGGAAATATTTGCAAAAGAAACATCTGATAAAGGAATGTTGCCCAAAATATACAAAGAACTTAAAAAAAATTTTAATGTTTATTTTTGAGAGAGAGAGAGAGAGCAGGAGGAGGGGAGAGGCCAAGAGAAAGGGAGACACCAAATCCAAAGCAGGCTCTAGGCTCTGAGCTGCCAATACAGAGTCCGACACAGGGCTCGGACTCACGAACTGTGATATCATGACCTGAGCTGAAGTCAGACGCTTAACTGACTGAGCCATCCAGGAGCCCCAAGAATTCTTAAAACTCAATGAGAAAGCAAAAACCTGATTAAAAAACAGTCTAAGACTTTAACAGATACCTCATCAAAGATACAAAAATGGCAAATAAGCATGTGAAAAAATACTCCATATCAGATGTCATCAGGTAAATGCAAATTAAAACGAGATACCATTATATACCTATTAGAATGGCCAAAATACAGAACACTGACAATACCAAATGTTGGTGAAGATGTGAAGTAACAGGAAATCTCATTCATTGCTGGTGGGAATGCAAAATGTTATAGCTACTCTGGAGGACAGTTTGGCAGTTTCTTACAAAACTAAACATATTATTACCATATGATCTATCAATCTTGCTCCTTGGTATTTACCCCAAGGTGATGAAGCCTTAATATTCACACAAAACCCTTCATACAGATGTTTCTAGATTTATTCACAACTGCCAAAACCTTGAAGAAAACCTTCAGTGGGTAAATGGATAAACTGTAGTACATCTAGACAATGGAATATTATTTAGCACTAAAAGAAAATGAACTATCAAGCCATGAAAAGACATGAAGGACACTTAAATGCATATTATTATTATTATTATTTTAATATAATTTATTATCAAATTGGTTTCCATACAACACCCAGTGCTCATCCCAACAAGTGTCCTCGTTAATGCCCATCACCCACTTGCCCCTCTCTCCTACCCCCCATCAACCTTCAGTTTGTTCTCTGTATCTAAGAGTCTCTTATGATTTGCCTCTCTCCCTCTCCGTAACCTTTTTTCCCCTCCCCCTCCCCCAAGGTCTTCTGTTAAGTTTCTCAAGATCCACATATGAGTAAAAACATATGGTATCTTTCTGTGACTGACTTATTTCACTTAAGTGCATATTATTAAGTGAAAAAAGTCAATCTGAAAAAGCTACATGTTGTACAATTTCAACTATATGACACTCTGGAAAAGGTAAAACCATAGAGATAGAAAAAGATCAGCAGTTGGCAGGGGATTGGTGGGGGGGCAGGCAGGGGATGAATGAATAAGCAGGACATAGAGGATTCTTAGGGCACTCTATAATGGGGGGGTACATGTCATTACAACCAATAGAATGTACAACACCAAGAGTGAACTGTAATATAAACTATAGGCTTTAGGTGGTTATGATGTGTTCACCAATTGTATGATGTTGTGGGAGGATGTTGATAATGGGGAAGGCTATGCATGAGTGGCAGCGGGGGGTATATACAAAATCTCTGTATCTTACTCTTAATTTTGCTGTGAACCTAAAAACTGCTCTAAAAAGAATAGTCTTTAAAAAAATTAGATGTTCTAATTTTTTGTTCTAGGAAACAAGTTCTCAAACCTTTGGTTTCAAGACCGTTAAATACTCTAAAATATTGAGGACCTCAAAGAGAAAATTTAAAAACATTTGTTTACTAATTTATTGAAATATTAAAAAATAAGCTCATTACTTATTAACATGAAAAATATATTTCAGTGAAAAATAACTATATTTTTTATACACACATAAATAGTGAGAAGGATGGCATTGTTTTCTATCGTTGTGAATCTATTTGGCTTAAGAGCAGACAACTGGATTATCCTCTTTTTGCATTCAATCTGTTGAGATAGGTTGTTTTGGTCAAAGTATATGAAGAAAATGTGGCTTTACACAGCTGGTAAGGGGAGGGGTGTTTTAATAGCCTTTTCAGATAATTTAGAATATTCTTCTGTGATGCTACACTGAAATTTAACAAGTGGTAGTTTCTTAAAGGTTAGTTGTGATGTGAATCTGATAGGGATCAGTGAACTTTTCATAACCTGTTACATTAAAATGGATTGGTTTATCTTGTACTTTAAAGATCTTTTATCCACATACAATTTTGTAACACATGAATTGCCCATTTAGAAAACATTGGTTCAATGAATTGCCAAATGGGTAAACTGAATTAGGTAGATTTTCCAAATGTGAACACATTTAATTACATAGTAGAGAAAAATCATTTTTGTTAATATCACCACCAATCTCATCAATAAAGACTGGAAAGTTGTCAAGCTCATGGTGGTGGCTAGGAGTTTTCCAAAATTTTAATTTTTGCTTAGAAGCTCAAATTTTATTATTGGCTAATACTATCTCCTATTTACTTGAAGTGGCAGGCTTATTTTGTTCATTTTCAAGAATACTCAAAAATAACTAACCATAGTTTGACTGTCAATCTTTTAGTTTTTTGGTATAGTTGACAAGCAATGTTCTATTAGTTTCAGGTGTACAACATAGTGATTCAACTTCTCTATATGTTATACTATGCTCACAAGTCAGCTACTATCTATTACCATACAACACTATTACAATGCCATTGACTATATTCCCTATGCTGTACCTTTTATTCCTGTGACTTACTCATTTCATAAGTGGAAGGCTGTATCTCCCTCTCCCCTTCACATGTTTTGCACCCCACCCCCCGCAACCATCAGTCCGTTCTCTGTATTTATAAGTCTGATTCTGCTTTCTGTTTCTTTGTTTATTCATTTGTTTTATCAGATCCCACATATGAATGAAATCATATGGTATTTGTCTTTCTCAGGCTGTCATTTTTTTTAAGTAAAAAAGTGGGCAGTTCAGTTCACAACTCAACTGCTTTTCTTTGCGACAGCCATAGTATTTCAGCAGTCAGCACATCTGGGTACCCATTTTGCCATATGGAATATTAAAGATAGGTACTCATGGGTCAAGATTTAATTAAGTTAATCATTAGTACTGCTTCATCAAAGATGTTCTTTCTAAAATTTTTTAATGTTTATTAATTTTTTTAATGTTTATTTATTTTTGAGACAGAGAGAGACAGAGCATGAACAGGGGAGGGTCAGAGAGAGGGAGACACAGAATCCGAAACAGGCTCCAGGCTCCGAGCTGTCAGCACAGAGCCTGACGCGGGGCTCGAACTCACGGACCGTGAGATCATGACCTGAGCCAAAGTTGGCCGCCCAACCGACTGAGCCACCCAGGCGCCCGGATGTTTATTAATTTTTGAGAGAGAGTGAGAGAGAGGATGAGTGAGGGGACGGGCAGAGAGAAGGAGACACAGGATCTGAAGCAGGCTCCAGGCTCTGAGCTGTCAGCACAGAGCCTGATGTGCGGCTCAAACTCACGAACCATGAGATCATGACGTGAGCTGAAGTCAGACGCTCAACCAACTGAGTCACCTAGGCACCTGACCCACTGCACCTGAGCCACTCAGACACCCCTTCATCAAAGACATTCTTTTTTTTTTTAATTTTAACTCACGAACCATGAGATCATGACCTGAGCTGAAGTCAGACGCTCAACCGAGTCACCTAGGCACCTCAGTCACTGCACCTCAACCACTCAGACACCCCTTCATCAAAGACATTCTTTTTTTTTTTTAATTTTAATGTTTATTTATTTTTGAGAGAGAGACAGATTGAGGAGGGGAGGGGCAGAGAGAGAGGGAGACAAAGAATCTGAAGCAGGTTCCAGGCTCTGGACTGTCAGCACAGAGCCCGAAGCAGGGCTTGAACTCATGAACCATGAGATCATGACCTGAGCTGAGGTCTGACGCTTAACCAACTGAGCCATCCTGGAACCCCTGCCTAACCATTGCTTTTGTGTAATCAAGATGGGTAAACTGCAGTTCAGAGGACTTAAAGACTTATCCCAGACCTATCCCGGCCAACAAATGGCAAAGCCAGGAGCTGGACTCCAAGCGCAGTGCTCCTTCTGTCACGCTTGACAGCTGTTCTTCACTGCCCATCTGGGCCCTGGGTCGGTATGAAGCTCTCAGAACAAACTAGTTTAGCTTAGACCCTGTGCACTATAAGCCAGAGAGCTCTCTCTGTATGGCCTGGTTCCCATTTCTGAATAAGCAGCTTGGGGTTTGGGGGCAACTCTAAGTGATTATGGCACTGGCCACAAAGATCTGGGCAAAGACCTGAGCAAATTTTGGGACTCTAAATAAAAAAAAGGATTTGATATTTTTGTAACATAGGAAAATGAAATACTAGTATTCTTTTAGTGCCACCATGTCCTCCATTACCTGTAGAAAGTGATGATTATAGCTAATACTTTTGGAGCATTTACAAGGTGCCAGACAACCATTCTAAGTACACTGTACACATTAACTTCTTAATCTTGAAAACAATCCCATGAGTTAGACCCTATTATTACCCTCATTTTAGAGATAAGGAAATGAGACACAGAGAGGTTAAGTATTTGCCTGAAGTCACACAGCTAGAAAGTGACAGAGCCAGGACCCAGACCCAGACCTTTGGACACAAGAGACCATATATTAGCCAATGCACCATTCTCAATAAACCCAGACTGTGGTCTCTCATGGTCCCCCACTTCCCGTAACCAGGACTACAGAATATTCTTGCCCTTTTTATGAGTCCATCCAGCACGTGACAATACCCACCGGCACTGAGAACAACTAAATCACTACCAGTTACATATGACGTAACTAGAAGTCACCATTGAGAATGAGCTTTTTAAAATACAGTACAGGCATCGTTCACACTGATGCTTAATCAACCTAAAAAGTGAACTGTGAGAAAAAAGAAGTTAGTTTATGAGCTTTCTGGGAATTGAGACCCTATTTCCTCCTTTTTTCCTTTTTGTATTCCCCTTAGCACTCCATGTGTTATTGTGAACTTCGTAGGCATTTAATAAAGGCTGGTTGATTAAGTAAATGGAAGGCTCAAGTGTATTTCGGGCAAATGAGCTTTGGAGACACCCCATTTATTACTTACCCATTTGACAAGACGTCACATCCACAAATCCCTCCCAACATTTATTACTTAATTTTCAAAGTGCCCTCCCACTCTCCTCAGGGAGGGAGGTGGGGCCAAGAGTTATAGTCTCATTTTGACAGGTGAGGGAAACTGAGATATAAAGAGTTTAATGGTCTTTTGCCATGGCAACCCAGCCAGTCAGCCGGGGAGCCAGTCACAATTAGACTTAGGGCCTAGGTCTTGGTATCAAAGAGGCACATGCCAAAATCCTGGTCTCCTACAGGACCGATCCTTCTCAGAAGAGGGAGGAGGCTCCCCAACATGAAATAAAATGCTTAGCTAAACATAAAGGAAGGCTGCCAAACACAGTTAGGTCATCGCATTTGACTTTGAGAGAACATTCTGTTCACGCTATCAACCTGCATTCACTTTCAGCACACTTCACCATAAATACTTCTGACTCACTATCTCGGGAAATATTTTTTATCTTAATAAACTCAATGCACAACATAATCTAAATCGGCTTGCACATTCTTGAGTTGGAGCCACAAGCTGCATTTAATAAAAATCAGTGGAAATAGCAGGGGACTTCTGAATAACCGCAGTTTGTTATCTGACGTGGGGCTGCTGGGAAGTCTCGAACACACGGGGAGCAGGAGGTCGGTAAGTTGAAGGTACGGAGAGAGCTCGAGACCACTGGATGACCCCACTTGCTGGAACTTAGTTCCCACTGGAGGCACTATTTATAATAATGGCCTGTGGCATGGTAATTAAGAACATGGCTCTGGAGTTGGATGCTTGGCTTCATAGCTGAGTCCCACCTCTCACCTGCTGGTACTTAACACCTCCCCTCAGTTTCTCTGACTGTAAAATGGGGCCAATAATTGTACTTCCTCACTAATGTTCTTGTGGGGGTCAAATGAGATAATCAATTTCTGGCGCCTCCAAAGTATTCACTGCAAGGAGCTACAATTAGCTATAGCCAGAGATTCTCAACCCTCCAGAACATCACTGTGGCCTGGGGAATAACAAACAAACAAAACCAACACCCATGCCTAGGTCCCATCCTTAGAGATTCTAATTTAATTGATCCTGGGTGGAGTCCATGTACAAGCATTTTTTTTTAGATGCCTCCCAAACATTCTTCCAAACAGTCAACGGGAGAACACTTGGCTGCAGTAATTCCAACCCCCATTGTCTGACCACTGATTTTCACCTGGCTTCCTGCTAAGCCCAGTTTTTACTGTTCAACAATCTCCAGGAGGATTCTCCACTACAATTCCTGTCATTCCGAAGAAACAAACACAGAGACGTTACTGCACAGAAGATACCTCAGCGAAGGTAAATATTTTCTGGCTGAACAAACCTGCTACAGAGCAGAGGATGAGATGCTTAGAAGTCAAAAAGAAAAAAAGAGCTGGTCTGGGCTGGGTCTGGGCCTACCACTCACCTTTTCCTGAGAGCTCAAGTACTAAGGCAGCAAGCTGAGCTTGGGCTGAATAACCTCTGAGTAACAAGAGAGGTTGAAAGGGTGTCTGTAGTACCAAAGACAACAAACAGCCAAATACACAGCTCCTTTCTGGGGAGCAAATGCATATAGATCAGAAATGGTTCTACAAATGTGCACTTAGAGCAAAAACTCCTATAAATCTGGACTAATGGGGGAAAAGCAGCTGCCTTTATAGGTCTTTCTTTAGAAAGCACAGTAAATACACAGCAACTCAAAGGAGTTTATGAAAACTTTGCTACCTAGAGGCTTGATTTAATGAATAGGTCATTTTTACAAGTGGGCCAATTGTATGTAAATGGCCTCTTAAAAGCTCAGAGAAACTACTTTTCCCTCTTAAGTAGTTCAGATCTACACAGAATGAGAATGGCTGGCCTCCAGCATTTAGACTGCTTTCTGTCCCAACTATAATTAATAAAGGTGGAGGGAGAAAGGAACAAAGGTGTTGAGCACTGATTCTATCAGGCACTTAATATATATACATATATATATATATATATGTATATATATTATTACATTTTTTCCTTCACAGAACACTGTGATGTATATAGGTTTTTGTTACGCGATTTTAAGGAAGATACCAAAGCTAATAGAGGTTTTAGTGTTGCCATGTCTGGCGTGGCCGGGATGAAATCCAGTTCTGACACCTTCTCCTGCCCCCACTTCCAACTTGTCTCCTTTCAATCTGCTATGTGATAACCTACTGTCATTAAGAACCTCTTCCATTATCAACTCACCTGAATCCATCCAGATGACATCTCATTTAAACACCAAAGATGCCATGATCTCTACTTACCCTTATTTTTTCTCCAGGAGCAAGGTATCTAAAGGGATCACTGGCAACTGCCAACAAGGTTACTCTAGTGACTTTTAAACTTTTTTGGACTTCTGTGACTTATTTAAGTATCCAATTTATTGTACTGCAATTTTCAATCATTTTCATTATGTGGGGATTATTGTGATTATTATTTATTATTATTATTTTTATTATTATTATTATTTATATTTTTAGGGTTATCATTGTATTCATATTTGTCACATGTATGTTTCATTTAAAATTAGAAATAATAAGAATACTTTAAAATGATGAACAGAAACACAGTTAACCATCAGAATGGTGACTTGACTTTGGTATAATCAATCCCATCCAGCTGAAATTCACAAGGACACAAGATTCTGGCTTGAGAACTGGTCTCTGCATCTTAGAGAAATATTCCCAGCCTTATTTCTGACTCTCCTGGTCTTCATCAATCCTAACTATAAAGTAGTAATTATTTTAATTAAATCCCCATCCTCAGCTGAATGCTAGGATGATAAGTAAGTTCATGGGTTTAAGAGTTCTTCCGATGTGAGGTACATCTACATTTCAAGCCATGCCTAGCAGCTTTTCACACCCCTTCAAAACCAAACTAAATAATACCAGCAAAACCATCAGCTATTACCTTGCCTCCCTAGAACTTAGAAAAGTACTAACTTGAAAACAACAAAAACAAAGGAAAGTTTTTGACTCTCAGGCTCAGGCCCTGCATGCCATCCTGCAATCTAAAAACTGCATTCTTCCCCCTTTATGGGTGGGTTATAAGCCTTTGTAAAATGCTGACAGACCCTAACTGTAGCAGGACAGGATGAGTGGGCCTGCATAATGAACTTTTAAATTACCAGAGATAGCATCTAGAAGGCCAAGCCTGAGAGATATGTTTCTAGTTTGGGCTGTGGGCCAACGCAAACAGAGCACATCATAAGTCATCTCTGCAATTTCAATACCATGGATAGGAGATGCCTCAGCATCAGCATGATGCGTGATCCTCGCGACAGAAGCCTGTGGATGCTTCTGCACCATGCAAAGGCAACAGTTTGCTTTCAGCCCTGCTAGGAAGCCCTTTTTGAGGAAGAACCAAGCCACATTCAGGGCCTTCAAAGACAAAATCATTGTGTATTTTCACTACCCTGGCCTGACTCTGCGAGGCAGCGGCTTGTCCAGTCATAATAAATTCTCAAGCATTTGATGGCTCTAAGGGATGCCCTGGTGGCTTTCAAAATAAAAGTTTGCCATTCTGGCCAAGGAATTTCTATTCCTATAGGGACCATCTCAGTTTTCTAGTCACATCTTGATTGAACAGATCCCGAATCTTTTGTGTGCCGGTCAGCATTCCAGCAAGATTCCATTGCGGCCAACATTCCAGTTTCAGGTTTTCCCAGAATATGAACGTCAGGGGACATGAAAGAGCACACAAACCATTCTTTCCCCTCTTCTCCATTCACTGTGCAAGGTTTGTATTTCAAAATTTAAAAGAATCTGCTGACTGGTCCACATCTCAGATCTCCTGTTAGCAGTATACTGGAGAGGACCCTGTCACCTGAAAGTTCTCTGTTAGGAATGGGGTGGTTTTGCTCTCAGATTTTGAACCAGTTCCCCCCAAATTAGGCACTATCTGCTCTACTTCTTCAACAAAACAGAAAAGTACTAAGCAATCTGGAGATGAAAACTGGAAGGGGCACTATTTTCTCAGTAGTAAGAGGCAAGAGTTAACAAAGCAGACAAAGCAGGGAACACTGGGGATCTGTGCATGCCCTTTTCACTGGTATAGCACCTTCACCTTTGCACAGGTTTGCTGGGAGTAGATGCAGAAAATGTTTGATAAAGAACAAATGGGTTGAAATGTTCGAAGATCTCTCATCCTGGCTATAGTATCAGACAAGTAAAGAAACAATCATACTAGAGTGTGATCTGAGTATGTTCAGGGTGATAGAGGACCCGAGAAAAGGGAAACTTGACCTGATTTCTGGGCCAAAGGTGACACGTAGCAATCGGTAGGAGGTATGGCCTCTGTCCTTCAGGTTCTGTGTAAGATCTTGAAGGGAAGAGGAGGAGACATCCCAGGGATCTAACTTGAAAGTATGGGTCAGAGTGAAAGTAAAGTTAAGTGTATGATCAAGATGTTGATCATTGAAGGAGATTGAGAGGGCGGTGAGACCAAAATGGGCAGGCCATGCCACAGTGGCAGAAGGGCCAGGCTGTCCCCTGTATTTCATTAGGCATAGTAGGCAAGACCCAGAGCAGAGTGGAGGGGGAGAGAAACTTCAGACTTCCTGTCCTCTTGCTGGGATCCACAGGCACTTGGGGAAGAGGAGGAAATGAAGGGGAAACAGAAGAAAAATAAGTAAATATTTATCAAATACCTATGTAGGCACTGGGGAGGTACCTGTCCCATCTCTCTTCACAAAATATTGATGGGAAAGAAACCAATAAAAATAATCAGAAAAAGGTAAGACACAAGGGAAGAAAAATGCTGTCTTCTACTTAGGAAAGGCTGAACATGCCCAGCTGCAGAAATCATAGAATGTATGACAGTAACAGGGGCCATTCTTGAGCTGGGCCTTGGTGGAGAGCAGAGGTTCTAAGACCAGAGAGAGCAAGCCTGGGAGAGACAGGGGGAGTGAGGGCAGAGAGCAAGAGCTATGCAGTTGCTGAGGAGAGTGGGAACATGCAAGGTGCAAGGTGCCACCCTTGATGACCCTCCTGACATGACCCATGTGCAGCTGCTGACACAGTGTCATCCCTACAACTTCCTCACTTTACTGTGTTCCCCAGTGGGGCATGAATGATGTTTGAAGCAGGAAGTTTCTTCCTGTAGTATTGCCCTGCACATGGCAAGGTGTTTAATATCTTAGGCCTCTGCCCAATGAATGTCAACTGCATCCCCTAATCATTGTGGCAATGGAATACAGCACCACATATCCAGCCACCTTGAGGAACCCTGAGGCATCTTTTCATCATGATCTTAATAACCATCATGTTAACATAATACCATTAAAATTTGTTTAAAAGACATCATCTGGATGAGAATGTGTTCTTGAGAGGCTCCCAGCCCCTCCCCTCGTACCTCCCCTGCCTTAAGCTAAGCCTGGGGGGGGTCTGCTTTCAGGAGGTGGAAGTGGAGGAGATGGCATTCTGTGGGGGAAAGGAATGGCTTGAGTAAAAGCTCAATCAAAGGCATGAGTGTCTAGAGTGCATGAGAGCAACACAGAAGAAATCATCCCCATTTGCTTTCTGGAAAGGTTGTGGATGAACAAGTAGTAGGCAAGAAGGCCAGAAAGAGAGGCTGGGCCAAGAATGAGAAAAGACCTCAAACAGTAATGAAGCATTTTGTACCTCATCTGGCTGGCCATGGGCAGCTTTTACACAGTAGTAAGCCACACAACATGTGCCCGGAGCTGGGCTTCAGGAAATATGAGCTGATCCCGCAGGGCAGGGAGGATAGAGCTGGTGAAGAGTGTGATGGAGAGAAGGGGCTGGAAGGGTTCTGGTTTTGTACCTATCTCTATTTCTTCCTCCCCAAGTAGGTATGACCTCAGAAATCCAAGGAAAAGCAGCCACAAATCTCTGACCGTGGATTTCCATCAGAGATCACAATGAAAGGATTTCCCCAATTGGGGAAAATTTAGTTCTCCCTCCTATTTACTTACTCTTAAAAATAATGCTTCAGCATATATCTTTATGTGTAAATCTTTTTTCCCTTTTATATTGTTTCCTAAATTCCACTTCTAGACATGTCTCTCACTCCTTCCTGGCAAGGCCCAAATATGAGTCTTCTGTCTGTTCCTCCAGAGGGCCTGCCACAAAATCCAGCACACAAGAATTTTATGACAGAATGAGACCCTAACCCTACCTACTCACCCACACTAACTCCTAGGCCACAACACTGTGATTATAGCTACCAGTGGCAAAGTAGTCAGAAATGATGTAGCTGTCAGTGGGGCCAGAAACTTGCAGTTGCTCCCAAAACCATGGCTCCCAACTCCAATGTAAGCTCCTTGGGGCCAGAGATAGAGCATTCATCCTTTCACATCCCCCTTATGTGAAGAAGTATAAAGCAGAGATGCAGAAACAGGTCTTAAAGTTCTTGGACACTTCTCTTATCAAAAGGTTGAGTCTGTGCCTTCTTTCCTTACACTTGGGAGGTCCTCTGTGATCCTTTTAAGGGAGAGAATGTTGTAGAAGTGACATATGTGTGGTGACTTCTGAGGCCAGGTTAGGCAAGGCTGTGTAGCTTCTAATAGTTTCTCTTGGGACAGTCCCTGGGAGAGCCTTCAACCGCCATGTAATGAGTCCAGTTACACTGAGGCCACCATGTGGAAAGGCCTCCATATGGAGAGTCCACAGGGAGAGGTAGAGAGAGAGAGTGAGCACACTAGGTTCCCATAGAGCTCCAGCTGTGGCAGCCCTGTTTGAGTACTCTCATAGCCCAGATGTCTACCAGACATGTGAATGAGAAAGCCTTCAAGATAACCTAGCCTCAGGCACCATCTGACTACAACCATATGGTAGACTCTGAACAAGAACCATCTGGCTGAGCCCAGTCAATTCCCAGAAACATGAGAGATAAGAATAGATGATTGCTTTTGGAATCCATTAAGTTTGGAGTGGTTTGTTACCTAGCAATAGATAACTGATACACTGTCTCCATTTGAGACTCTAAGGAGTGAAATAAATTCTCCAGAATAGCAGACATTTACTTAAGATGTATCTTGTGGCAGACTCTGTCCGAGAAAGTTAAGGTATGGATTCACACACAGTCCCTGCCTTCAAAGGGCTTCCAAAGGAAATAAGATATGAACACAAGATAGGAATAAGGCTTCCAAAGGAAGTAAGATAAGATTATCATAGATATTAGAAAAGAGTGCCACAAGAAAGGCACAGAGTATATGTGATGGGAATACATTCTGGGAGATTTCTAGATGAATTTGCTCTGATGATGAGTTAGCAAAGGTGGGAAAATGCCCTTTCATCTAGGGTACCAAGAGTAAGTATGAACATTCATCTATTTGTTTACTTGGTCATCTATGTAATCAAACAAGTACATACTGGAGAAAGAGTCAACCTGTCTTTGTTCTTTGTTAAGACTCTGATTGACTGCATGTAACAGAAGCAAACTCAAGCTGGAGTACAAGGGTGAGAAGGAGCAGATGACATGGATGAGGAATTTACCAGAGAATGCAAGGGTTTCTGTGGAACTCTGGCAAGGAGTCCAGCCAGGCCCCACGAGGAACAGGAACAAAGACTGGAAAGCTTCTGGGAACCAGGTCAGGATTCCCCCTCCACCCTCTATCTTTGGTTCTTTTTATGAATCTGTTTAAATCTCCTCTCTTTGTAAACCATTTTTCTTGGCTTTTCTGCACACACAGCAAAAGATAATCATTTCATGTTATCTACCCCAAGTTAATCTCATGGCACCACCAGCAACTCAAACATTGGCTGTCTCTGAGTCCCAATTCCACGTTTGAGGAAAGGACTCTGATTGTCCCAACCAGGGTCAAATGCCCCTCCTCTGGTCCAATCAACTCTCTAGAGAGGGCAGAGTTACATAACATAAACATGGTTGCTAAAGGCTCATCACCATGGGTCTTGGGAGCAGTTATCAGACAACAGGGAGTTCTTGTAAAGTAAGCAGCCTTGCTCAACAGGGATTATTATAAAGTCTAAGACATTGTATGGATTTTTGATAAGAATAACAATTTTCTAACTTAAGTTCCCTTTTTTAGGCACACTAAAATCCTTTCCAAAGCCACTCTGGAAACTCTGAAAAATTTTAGGAAGAAGAGTTAATTTTCACAACTCAGCCAGGTCTTGCACAATTATCATTGTTTTCCAGCACCTTTATAATGCTCCTGTGAACATTATGACAATGTGGCTCATGGGGAAACCTCAAACTCTAAGTTACCAGGCTGTACCAGAGAGCCTCCTTTCTTGCTACTTTATCAAAAGATGGGATTTTAAAAACATAAACAAAAGTCTCCACTGAAAGCTACTGAGGATTTGGGTACCACTTTAGAAGCCACTCTATTTGTGGATGGCCCCGCAAGAGAATCAAGTCAAGCCATTAGGGAGATTTTACTGAAAGGTAGGTGCCTCAAGATTAATGCTATTGAATAAAGAAAAAGTAGTAATTTTTGACATTTTGATAATCACTTTAGGGTCTGGTTCTTATTAGCCCCATTTTTGCCTTTTAAAAGGTATTTTTTTCCTTTTTCTTTCTTCTTCTTGTTCTTTTCATTTTTTTTTTTTTACTAAAAATGTCAGGAAATTTGGAACAGAAATTTACAATAAAACACGTCCCCTGACCGTATGATCTATCAATCTTTCAGATAAACAAAATACTTATAGAAGCCTGGAAGAAGGCAGTTAACTAATAATAGTTGTTGTATTGGTAATTATCATATGCAGTTGATCTTTGGGAAGTGGAATAGAGGAGAGTGAAGAGAACAGGAAAATGTAGAGAGTGACAGAGTGAGTGTGTGTAAGACAGAGAAAGAAAGAATTCAATAACTCATTTTAGCTATAAATGCTTTAAAATCTTACAGATGCCAACAGGACACTCTTGCATACTTTTTTCCCCAATCATTCCATTTTGCAAGCTACATTATTCACAAATGAGACATTCAAGAAACACCAATTCTGAACTAAAAGTGTGCACACTACCAGTGGAAAAGCAAACAAAAGCAGCTAATGTACTGTGGCTAAAAAAATTTTCAAACAAAGTGGCAGTAATTTACTGCCCTTGCTCTTAGCTGGACCCCATGAACATAATCAGAACCCCCAGGACTGATGGGAAAGTGTGATTTACAGTAAGTCTCAGGATAATAAAAGAAAATGAAAAAGCAAATTGCGCATGAACATGAAAGCTGTATTTCTTCCGCTTTCAGCAACTGAATCAAATTTCCAGCCAGAATTTCTGAGTGAAACTTAGAAGTCCCTCAAGAAGCAAACTATGAGCCAGCCAGCATCCATACTTGGACACCGCCCCAGCTGCCTGAATGACATAATTAATATTTAGAGATGGCAGTGATTAAAAAGACCCACACTACCCCATCTGTTTGGGTGGTAAGGAGGTAAGTGGACCTGGGTTTGAGTCCTGGCTGTGTTACTGGCTGCCAAGTGCTCTCTGGCAAATTATTTAACATCTCCAAGCTCCAGTGACACCTGCTACCTCAGATTGGTACGTGGATTAAATGAGATAAAGTATACCAAGTACTTCAGAGGGTATTTAGCACATGCTAGTAGTCTTGATAAATTTAATTATAAATTATAAATAATACACTTTGCTAAGTGAATTAATATAGTTAAGGCATTTAGAACAGCATTTGGTACATAGCAAAGTCCTATAAAGTGTTTGTCAGTATTATTACTGTATAGTAAAACCTCAGTTAATCACAATGTTTAGACATTGAGGTGACTAAGTTACTTTATTTTCATTTTAAAAACCTCCTCCAAACCACTTCACTGTTCAAAGTCTTTGAAAATCTTTCTAAAATATTTGAGTCCACTTTTCAGGGTTAGTAAGTATAATATGTTAATATCCATTTCAAACGTTTTACAGTGGGGTGCCTGAGTGGCTCAGTCGGTTAAGCGTCCGACTTTGGCTCAGGTCATGATCTCACGGTTCATGGGTTCAAGCCCTGCATCGGGCTCTGTGCTGGCAGCTCAGAGCCTGGAGCCAGCTTCGGATTCTATGTCTGCCTGTCTCTCTCTGTCCCTCTCCTGCTCGTGCTCTCTCTCTGTCTCTCAAAAATAAAGAAACATTTAAAAAAATTAAAACTTTTTACACTGGATCTTGCATAGTTCTAAAAACACAAATCAGAAGCCCTGGGTTCCAGTACCAACTCTTTTATCTATCAGCTCTGTAACTCTGGGCCTCAGTTTACTCATCTGTAAAATAAGGACAAGGATACCTGTCATGCCTTTCTCATGATAATATTGATGACTACCAAATGCAATCATGGGTGTGACATTACTTTGAAAACAAAAAAGTGCAAGGCAAATAAAATACGGCATACATTTATTATTAGTGCTCCTTGGGATATAATAACAGTCTGTTTCTGAGGATGCATACACACGAGGGTATGGAGGTTCAGAAATGCATCGAGAACACTGTGTGTGTCATGAAAAGATGCTCAACGTCGCTCCTTATCAGGGAAATACAAATCAAAACCACACCCAGATATCACCTCACGCCAGTCAGAGTGGCCAAAATGAACAAATCAGGAGACTATAGATGCTGGTGAGGATGTGGAGAAACGGGAACCCTCTTGCACTGTTGGTGGGAATGCAAATTGGTGCAGCCACTCTGGAAAGCAGTGTGGAGGTTCCTCAAAAAATTAAAAATAGACCTACCCTATGACCCAGCAATAGCACTGCTAGGAATTTACCCAAGGGATACAGGAGCACTGATGCATAGGGGCACTTGTACCCCAATGTTTGTAGCAGCACTCTCAACAATAGCCAAATTATGGAAAGAGCCTAAATGTCCATCAACTGATGAATGGATAAAGAAATTGTGGTTTATATACACAATGGAGTACTACGTGGCAATGAGAAAGAATGAAATATGGCCCTTTGTAGCAACGTGGATGGAACTGGAGAGTGTGATGCTAAGTGAAATAAGCCATACAGAGAAAGACAGATACCATGTGTTTTCACTCTTATGTGGATCCTGAGAAACTTAACAGAAACCCATGGAGGAGGGGAAGGAAAAAAAAAAAAAAAGAGGTTAGAGTGGGAGAGAGCCAAAGCATAAGAGACTGTTAAAAACTGAGAACAAACTGAGGGTTGATGGGGGGTGGGAGGGAGGGGAGGGTGGGTGATGGGTATTGAGGAGGGCACCTTTTGGGATGAGCACTGGGTGTTGTATGGAAACCAATTTGACAATAAATTTCATATATTGAAAAAAAAAGAACACTGTGTGTGTGTGTTAAAATATACACAACACAAAATTTACCATTTTAATTATTTTTAAGCGCACAGTCCAGTGGCATTAAGTACACACACATTATGTGCAATCCTCACCACTATCCATTCAAAAAGCTTTGTTTTATATTCCCAAACTAAGACTCAGTGCCCATTAAACAACAACTCTCCATCCTCTCTCCCCGCCCCCACCAGTCCCTGATGACTACCATTCTCCTTTCTGTCTCTACCAATTTGACTATTCAAGGTACCTCATATAAGTGGAATCGTACAGGATATTGCGTTTTTAATAAATTCCCTATTTATTGTCTTACCTTTTCCATCTTTGCCTTTGAAAGGTAAGTATGGAAAACAAAGGCAGTTAATTGAGGATTTCATTTTGTGAGTTCCAGATCCCTGAGGTTTGTGATAGGACTGTGATCTGCCCTGGTAGCATCCTCAATAAGCCCTGATGGGGCTGATCATGCAGTCCAGTCTCCACTGCAATTTTGGAAGACCTCTTAGAAGCTGTGATATTTTAAGGCTATGCAATGAGAACAGGGGAACAGGGCCTGGTCTCACCTCTACCACAAAAGTATTGTTTGATATTAAGTGACTCATTCTCTTCTCTGAGTCCTGTCTGTTAAACTGAAGGCTGATTGGATTAAATGATCTCAAGGGAGTATCAACTTCATATTCAAATGTTTCAATGGCATTTCTACCTTGTAAGATACTCAAAAGTATCATTCTCTCCCTGTTTCCACCTCCATCCAGGAGCAATGTACTTTGTGTAGTAAAAGTGGAAGAAGAGGAGGATACCTGTGATATTTTTCCTGGGAAAACAAAGCAGATGCAAAGAAAAACTCAAAACAACAACAATAAAATTGAACTGGTTTTAGATGTTCATGGAAGCTCATTCTGTGTTGTTATCTCTACTCTGACCAGGGGTTAGGGGTGGTGGTAGTGGGAACAGAGTAGAGAAGAGTTCCATAGCACATGCCAAAATGTTATTTAAAACACACTTGCACACAGGGGCAAAAGGCTTTGCTCAAATTCAAGGCTATGACTTCACAATGGGAGAGAGAAATACTGAGCTAAATAAACCACCTGAATTAAGAAGATAGAGATAATGATCATTTTTAAAAGGTCTCTAAAGTTACACCAAAATGTACACCAGCTCCAAGATTCTAAGGCCCAATTCTGTTGAGTACAAAAAGTATAGCCAAATATGAGATGTCATAGACCAAAAGAGTTATGTATTTGGAGTGAACAACTTTCCTTATCATTCATAAACTTTCTAACTTGGATGCATTTGTATGAGGAGATGCTTCTGGTCTGATAAGAGCCTGGCTCTGGGAAGAAGAACAAGATGACCCAGATTCTTATGGAGGAGACACTTTCACACATGAATCACCCAAGAAAAATGGCAGCTGCTTCAGAACATTGGCTGCCTGCCGCAGAGGCTGATCCTGGGAGGGCTCGGTCTACAGGGACCCACCTTCAGTATGGAATGCAATCAGGATAGCAAAGCTAAGTACCTCATCCATCTGACTTCTAGACTCAGGTGACAACTTGTGCATATTATTTTTCCCTCAGACAGAGTAGTCCTTGTTTGAAAATATGTAGACCCTATTGACTAGGATCAAGTCAATTTTATTAATATAAGTATTTCCAAAGCTGTATTCTCCAAACATCTTTGTAAATAGAAACTAATGGGACCATTTAAAACATTTAATACTGTAACAATAATTTGTAATAATCTTAGTAAGAGTTTTATAATATATCTTTTCCAAAAAAAAAAAAAGACAGAAGATAGGTTTTATAGGTCTATTTCCATTAAACCAATGTCAGAGATTGAGAATTTCTGAGTCATGGGATTTGGGAGATGGAAGAAAACTGAAATAGTAAATTATACCAACACCCCTAGAGCATTCCTGATCTAGAATTTCTGGAAAATGGTCATGCATCCTGCTTCAATATCTTTAGGGAGAGGAAAATTGCTTCTTTATGAAGGAATGGGCAAAGGAAATGGACTAACTACATGAAATTACACTAGGTCTTTAGCCTTTTGTAACTTTGATTTTCTCATCTGTAACAGAAGGAACTATTGTATAAGACTATGTGGGAGTAGAAATAAAGTGTGTAGAGTAACAGTGTAGCTCTTGGTTATCAATGAATGTTATCCCCCCAACTTTTTAATTAAAAAGATCTTCCCTTTATTGGACTGAAATCTGCTTATTTGAAACTTAATTGGTAGTCTCAATCCAAAGCTCCCAGGGAACATGGAACTATTTTTTCTCTCTTCTATAAGGCAACACATCCAACACTTGGAGACAGTCACAGAGCTTCCTGTAGTCTTCTCTTCTGCAGCCTAAACCCACCTGATTGCCTCTACCATTCCTTAGAACTAATGAATCACTCAAGTCATTCAAATCACCAATGAATTCTATTGGTACCTTTAGGGAGTACCAATAGAATTAGGGCTAGATCAGTTGCGAGCATATTAAAGCAGGGTCCTTGCTTTCAATGCAGTCTGGGTAAAATAGGGACTAAATCAAAATACAAAGTTGTATTATTATGGAGAAGAAAGGGCAACTAAATATGACTGGAAACCAAAAGAAACTTCACAGGAAGTGGCATTTGAGTTGCATATTCAAGAATTGGAAGGATTTTGAGGGGCAGCTGGGTAGCTCAGTCAGTGGAGCGCCCGACCTCTGATTTTAGCTCAGGTCATGACCTCACAGTTCATGGGATCAAGTCCTGTGTTGGGCTCTGTGCTGACAGCAGAGACTGCTTGGGGGGGGTCTCTCTCTCTCTCTCTGACCCTACCCAATTCATGCTCACTCTCTCTCAAAATAAATAAGTAAATAAATAAATATTTAAAAAAAATTTTTAATGAAATGGACAATGATTAAGAAAATGAAAATACCTAGGGTTGGTGGAGGGAAGCAGAATGGTACCTTCTCCTGCACTGCTAGGGACTGTAAATATGCAGAAAGATTTATGATAACATCATGAGGCCAGATACTGTCCGTCCCAGGCCCTGTAATGCAATTTGCATCACAGTATTATTTATAACAACAAAAAACTGGAATAGTTCTAACTTTTCAACCATTGGAGATAGGTTAAATAAATTAAGAAATGCCCCTACAATGGAACATGTTTAATAAGGCCAATAAAAATGATGTCATTAAAAATATTTAATGACACAGAAAGAGGTTTGTGATGTTCAAAAAACAAATGCTGTTTACAATAGAGAATGCTCCAATATGGTTCCATTTTAGTAAATACATATATAAAAACATGTGCATAAGAAAAGACTAAAAGAACACGTGTTAGCAGTGGCTATATAACTTTGGCATAATTTCATTTCCTAGGTTTTCTACAACAAATACAATGAGCTTCTATAAGTACTTTCAAATCAAAGACTTTTTTAAAAGAAGGAAATGATTTAAGGAAAACAGCAATAAAAAGTTCAGAAGAGGGGTGCCTGGGTGGCTCAGTCAGGTGAGTGTCCGACTCTTCATTTTGGCTCAGGTCATGTCCCAGGGTTATGGGATCGAGCCCTGAATCAGGCTTTGCCCTGACAGTGTGGAGACTGCTTGGAATTCTCTCTCTCCCTCTCTCTGCCCCTCCCCCACTCACATGTGCACTGTCTCTCTCAAAATAAATAAATAAACCATAAAAAAAAAGTACAGAAGGCCCTCCAGGCCCAGGCCCACCTCACCTCAAATGATCTGAGCTGCTGAATCCAATTTCCTAACAGTAGCCTCCTGGAGACCTTAGTTTTCCTGAAATAAGACTTAATAAGGCTGCTTCCACTGACCCTGGGGAAAGGACCCAGGTTGTTTAGGTGAATTCTTAAGTGGTCTTTCAAGATATCCCCAAGCCTTTCCCAAGTCTCTCTCTCAGCAGAATGAGTGCAGCAGAGAGCCGACGGGACACGCCTAGCAGGTTTGTGCAGCACAAGAGGAATAGGCTACAGCAGGCAATCCTGACTTGACCAGGACACCCTCTGTCATCAACACCTAATGAGCTGCACTCATTTCAAGGCCAGCAGCTCAAGGTCTGCCCAGGATTTACCTGTGATCCAGGCCCAAGGTTTGATAAGATTGTCATGATCAGCCTGATTCCCACAGGGAACTGTTAGCAGGGAGATGCCCAACGCCAGCAGATAGGCTTTCTCTGAGCTCATGTCTTCAATGAGGTTGTACTATTCCCCCCCCCACCCCAGCTCCCCGGCCCAAACATCCCTATTCATCCGAACAAACTTTATTATAAAGCAAAGAAACAAGAACAAAACATGCACCAATAAAAGACAACAGTATCAACAGCAACAAAAAGTACAGTCTGTAAAAACAGACACTACTAAGATTCCACTATTGTCATAGTTCTTGTAACACACATGCCTGGTAAGCAGCTGGGGGTGATTTCTGATCACCTGGTGGTTCTTGATGTAAAAATAAAGACGAGAAAAACATATGCAGATCAACTGTACAGCTTATAGAGCACAACATTATCATCTTAGGATGTAAAATTGATCTCATAGGACATTATTACTCCTGCGTGACAAGTGAGAGCCCCGAAGTTCTGAGAGGTTGAGGGACTGGCCCAAGGTTACTCTATCAGTTAGTGGCCATGGCAGGGCTCTGACTTGGGTTAGGGGCAATAGCACTAAGTGAAAACAATTTCAGCATGGACATGTCAAACTCACCTGTGTGGCCCTCACGGCACTAGCAGTACATAAGAATAGCATGCTAAAAGCTTATCAACGTGTCTATTTTATTGATTTGGTGTTTTTGTTTTTGTTTTGCTTTATTGAGGCAAAATTCATATAACATGAACCATTTTAAAGTGAATAAATAATTTAGTGGCATTTAGGACACTCACAATATTACATAGCCACCATTTCTATCTAGCCCCAAAACATGTCTGTCACCCCCAAAGGAAACCCTATACCCATTAGGCAGTTGCTCCCTGTTACCCCTTATCCCAGTCCCTGGCAACCTCTACTTTTTGTCTCTGTACATTTAACTATTATGAATATTTTTTTACATGAATGGGACATGGGACTTTTTGTATCTGGCCTCCTTCATTCAGTGTAACATTTTTGAGGTTCATCCATGTTGTAGCATGTATCAGTATGCCATTCCTTTTTATGGCTGAGTAATATTCCATTGTATGTATATCTCAGACCGTGTCTGTCTATTCATCCACTAATGGGCTTTTGGGCTCTTTCTACCTCCTGGCTCTTATACATAGTACTTCTATGAACATGCATGTCCATGAATCTGTCTGAGTACTGGTTTTCAATTATTTGGGGGTATATATGAGTTTTCTTATTTTCTTATGTATTTTACTTATATTTTATCTGACTACAGGAGTATAGGATATTTACTGAAGAAAGTGTGGAAAGTAGAATGAAAACACAAATTAAAAAAATCACCCAAGGGTAATGAAGAATATCTTCTTCCAGAAAGGATATTTTATAAGCTAAAAAGCTTATAACCTCATTCTATTTTTCCTCCCTATAAACATAGATTATTATTTTAGAACTTGGTAGTCACTGAGAATATGGACATTGTAGTCAGAAAAACCTGGATTTGAATCCTGGCTCTGTCATTTATTAGCTGAGTCACGTCACCTCTGTAAGCTTGATTTCCCAGTCATAAAATGGACACAATAGTACCTAACTCCAGGGTTTTTATGGCAGATTAAATGCGATGATGTTGGGGCGCCCAGGCGGCTCAGTCAGTTAAGCATCTGACTTCGGCTCAGGTCATGATCTCACAGTTGGTGCGTTCAAGCTCCGTGTCGGGCTCTGTGCTGACAGCTCAGAGCCTGGAGCCTGCTTCAGATTCTGTGTCTCCCTCTCTCTCTGCCTCTCCCCCACTTGCACTCTGTCTCTGTCTCTCAAAAATAAATAAACATTAAAAGTTTTTTGTAATGGGATGATGTTGTGATTCAAGTGTCTAGTATGGCACGAAGGACAGAACAGGCATTCAGGAAGTGTTAGCTGTGATAGTATTTCCCACACAGAGATTTGCTAACTCTACCATAATGTGAAGTTCAAAGAAGAGGAATTTTGTGTTTCTACCACTATAGCTTTAGAGCAATGCCCAGCACACAGCTGGCACTCAATAAATATCTGTGGAATGAATGAGTGAATATAAATGTTGGGGAAAATTTGGACATTAGAGATCTGGGCAGGATCTCTGGGAAAACTCAGCTGAGTTCAGAAGACAACGGCCATGGATGGAAAATTCTTGCAAGTCATTCTGCATTCTGCATAAGCATATTCCAGTGGCTGGAGTTGGTCAGGTCTGACTTCGGGCCCACATAAAATGGAATCATATGCAGAAAACAGTCAGAAAATAAGTTCGTCTTAGTTGCAACAATTGGGGGCAGAGCGAGGAGTCCTCCAAGGCATGTGGTGAGTTGTACTCCCTAAGCTGCTGGACCAGCTAAGTCTCGGAGCTTTTTTCAAAGCAAATGAAGCATTTGATGGAATAAACCCAGGCAAAGAGATATTTAAGCATAGGACCTTGACAGGAACTGCCCTGAAGTAGTATCGCTTGGAACTAAAGAGATGATTAGTGAGCTTCTCATAGCCCTACAGGAAATCTTGCTTGGCACAGGAATGCAAAATTTTCCAACCTTGTCTAAAAACAGTTTCCCCACACTCCACTGCCTCATAATGATGTCTGTAATGGATTGCAGAGCTCACTGCCTGCTGAAGGCCTCACTGCCTTCCTCCTGTTGTGGGTCCTTATCCCAACGAGGGACTTGCCCTGTTTGGGGACTAACTTCTCCTGCAAGCTCAGGAGGGCTAAAATGGAGATAGAGGCATGGTAGTTCCCAGGAGACAAGCCAGAGAAGACGAAGGACTGACTCCTACCTCAGGTGGCTATTAGTAGGGCCTAGGCAGGGAGGATGTGAAAATCCTTTGTTCCAAGGTAACAGGCTGTTTTTATGTAGGTGTGTTTTCATACTTCTCCTTTAAAGCATCTCTCACTGCTAAAATGAAATTATTTTTAGTATATGTGAAATTCACTGTTAAAGTCTCTCTTCCACTAAATTACAGACTGTTTCTGTCTTGTTCACTAGTACATCTTCAGCCCCCAGTACAGGCTTTGAACCAATAACCAATAACCAATAACCAATAACCATTTGCTGAGTAAATGAATCTAAGGAATTTTATTACAAATTTCAATTTAGTTAGAGGCCATATAGTATACTGGTCAAGGACATGGGTTTGAATTCTGGCTTCCTGGCTTTGCAACTTTCGGCAAATTGCTGAAATTGCTTTTTATCAGTTTCCTGATGTTGCTGTAACAAATTACTACAAACTTCGTGGCTTAAAAAAGCAGAAATGTATTCACTCTCAGTTCTGAGGCTAGAAGTCCAAAATCAGACAGGACCATGATCCCCCTAGGGGCTCTGAGAAGGAATCCATTCCTTGCCTCTTCCAGTTTCCGGGGGCCCCCAGCATTCCTGGGCTTGTGGCTGCCTCTCTCAGGTCTTCACATCACCCTCTGCTCTGTGGGTCTGTATGAAATCTCCTTCTGCCTTTATCTTATGAAAACACTTGCAGGCATCTAGGGCCAACCCAGATAATGCAAGATAATTTCTTCTCAAAATCCTTAATTTACATCTACAAACACCCTTTTTCCAGATAAGGTAAAACTCATAGGTTCTGGGAATTAGGACACGGACATATCTTGTGGGGGTGGGGGGCACCATTCAGCCCATGACACTTCTCAAAGGCTTTTTCCCCCCCATCTGCAAAATGGACATACTATCTTTTAGAATTATTATGAGGGTTAAGTGTGACAATGCATATAAGTCTCTTAACATGACTTATGGCAGATGAAAAGCCCTCAATAGATGGGGGCAGGGAGGTATTACTCCTGAAGGCCATAGAGAAGAAGTGATGGAGTTATGCCAACCCATTCAGACATTTAAAAATGTTTTCAGTATTAGTATCTATCTATTTATCTCTCTATTTATTTAACAGGGCAGGGACTTGAGCTCAGCCCTTTTACATGTCATTACATTCGGTACTCCAAATAGTGGAAGACGGGTATTCTCTCCATTTACACCCCATTTAACCAAAGCTCAATTTTCAAGAACCTGAGTTAGCACAGAGTTCAAATTATACACCAAGAACTTCTTCCTCCAAACCCAGTTTTTCTCTATACCACCTCAGAAAATTAAGGACAGAAGTGGATAAAGTTCCAA
The DNA here is from genome assembly GCF_018350195.1 of Panthera tigris. NCBI lineage: Eukaryota > Metazoa > Chordata > Mammalia > Carnivora > Felidae > Panthera > Panthera tigris. The sequence continues at coordinate 52,250,891 of NC_056667.1, read as the reverse complement.
GCTTCTGCACATGGATAAATCACTTGTTAGAGAACGTTATGGAAGAAGCCAACTATGGTGCAGATTAGCCTGGAAGAACTTGAAAACACTGGTCCTCAAACTTCGTTGCAAGCTAGAATCACCTGGGAAACTTTTCAAGTACAGACTGTATAGAACAACGAAATCAGAATTGGGATGAGGGACAGACCCTGACATTAATAACTCTTAAAACTCCCCAGATAATTACAATTACAGCTGAGGTTAAGAGCTACTGCTCTATCAGCAGTTCTCAGGCTTTGGTGGGCATCAGAATCACCCAGGAAGTTGGTGAAGATACAGAGGATTAGGGTTTCCTCTGCTTCAGTGAACCTGGGTCTTCCCAGGTGATTCTGATGCCCACCGAAGTTTGCAAACAACGACTCTAAAGTACCTTTCAACTTTGGTGTTCTGTTTTCCACTACTCACTTGTTTATTTCTCTATGTATTCAAACACCTGTACTAGAGTCGGAGCTACAGGGACACATAAATAAGACATAACTGCTGTCTCAAGATTCCTGGCAAACTGTTCTGCTGCCCCCACTCTCCACGATGCTCCTCCTAGCTGGCCCTCCTGCTAAGAATGGAAGATCCACGAGGACATTCCAAAGAAAATCCTCTTGTTAAAATGAAGAAGATGCTTAGTGAGTATTTCTTGCATGAGGAAGAAGGGAAGGAGAGGAAAAACATGAAAATAAACATCACCCAGCAGTGTGGGGGGCTTCCCCACGTCCCCCACGGAGTAAGGCATGGTCACCTATGATGTCAGGAAAGACTTCTTTGAAGAGGTGAGGTCTGAACGGGGTTTACAGGGATGACAAAAGCTTGAGAAGGGTACTCTCATCATAGCAAGCACCAAAATTTTCACAGAGCCCTGAAATAAGGTGGGAAACAATTACTGGTTTGGTTCTACAACACAGCAAGCAGGAGCAGAGGGTCAGGATCAGTGGGAGCTGAGGCAGGAGCCAGATGGCAAAGCACTTTCTATGATCATCCTTCTCCTGCCCTTAGCCAAAAGGCCTCTAAGTCTAAAAGTCCCAATGAGTTTTTGAGCAAAGCTTGACCAAAGCCAGAGGCCCAGGACTAGAAAGGCCTATGATCTCTTCGAACAGGACCTCAGTTGTCCACAAATTTCTAGAAGAACCCTGAGACCAAACTCCAATACCATCTCTGAAGTGGGTGAAGAGTAGGTTCCCTTAGCAGGCAGATTTGAATCCAAACTAAAAGACACGCTGGCAAGGAAAAGGATGGCCTGAGCAAATCAAGAAACTCTTTCTCTGCTGCCTCCTGATTATTATGCGTCCAAGAGTGTGCCTGGTCTTAGCCAGCAACTACCGCAAGTGGTACTAAGGGAGTAAGGAGTCTGAGACCCATGATAGGAGGTAGATTCATCTCTATCCCAATTCTAAATGGTAAAAACAGGAGCGTAAACATTTCCAAGCTTGTTTGGTTGTTCCTCTTCCTCAACTGGGCCGTAGTTGCTGGGAGCAGGGAGCTCTGTTCTCCTCTCACAGCCAAGCTGGTCTTTTGTGGGACATCCTAAGCTCTGGCACCAAGAGCTGGAGCTGGAAAGACCCCTGAGTGGTAAGGCTACCCTTCTGCTCCTGTGGTGGTGCCCACCGGCAGCCCCTCCCCTTTGAGCAGGATTTGCAGAAGCAAAATTGACCATAAAGGGGCATTTTCCCTGTATTTTATGACAGAATTCCATAGGCCTCGTTTTGGAGGTTCCTTCACTGAAAAAAATAGACTTATCAAGTAAAACAGATTGACAAGAGTCCTGGAGAGCACAGCTTGTTTGGAGGGGAACTGATTTCACATCACATGCTCCCATCCTGGGTTCTAAGTGAAGGGACCTAACTAACAAGGGATAGTTAGTTAGCAAGGGACAAAGCAGACCCAGCGGAGTTGGCAAGCAGCCCCCTACTTTCCTATCAAGAAGATATTCTTCTCACTGCTTCCAGGCCTAGAACAGATTTTTTTTTTTAATTAACCGCTATTACAGAAAAGGAAACTCACGGTTGAGACTAGCTTTGTATGGTCAGGAAGAGCTTATCTGAGTGGATGACAATTGTGCCCAAGATCTGAAAAAAGGAAGAGGATTCTGGGTAGAAGGAACAGCATGTCAAATGCTCCTGGTCAAGAAAAGAGCTTGGCTTGCTGGAGAAGCCTAAAGGAAGTGAGTGCATCTGGTGCAGAGCGGGCATGGGAGAGCAGTGCAAGGTGGAGTTTGAAAGAGAGAAAGGCAATGATGGATCGATCCTCAGGGCCCTGTTTGAATCTGCCCAACTACTGCCCCAAAGCTGCAATTTCCTGAGCTGCTCTGGGATTCTGCCCCTGTCCTTTATGTAATTATAGAAGTATAATCCCTTTGTGCTTCGGACTTCTTTTTTTAATTTTTTTTAATGTTTATTTATTTTTGAGAGAGAGACAGAGAGAGACAGAGCGCGAGTGGGGGAGGGACAGAGAGAGTGGGAGACACAGGATCTGAAGCAGGCTCCAGGCTCTGAGCTGTCAGCACAGAGCCCAACTTGGGGCTTGAACCCACGAACTGTGAGATCATGATCTGAGCTGAAGTCGGACGCTCAACCGACTGAGTACCCAGTCCTGTGCTTCAGACTTCTAATTTGAAAATTTTTCTCCACAAACGGGACCTTGCTCAAAATATTGCCTTTTTTTTTTAAAGTTAATGATCAGATTATAATTGGTAACAATAATCCCTTACACTTAGATATTTTAAAGTAGTACATACACATCCAGAATCACTTTTAGAAAAATTTTTTTTCATGAAAAGTAGTTCCGAAAATTTTAAAGTTGGACTGGACAATAGAACATCTCTTCATGCTATAAGGAGGAAACACGGGCTCGGATATTTACCTAAGATTTCACCTGTTTTTTCATTAGAGCAGCACCTTTGAATGGAAATATAACACAAGCTACCCAAGGAAGATCATGTGTAATTTTAAATTGTCTAGTAGCCACAATAAAAAGGATTAAGTAAAATTAATTTTACAATATATTTCACTTAGTTCAATACACGAATATTTATCATTTTAACGTGTAGTCAGTATGAAAATTATTAATAAGATATCTTAAGTTCTTTTATCATGCCAAGCCTTTGAAATCCACTGAGTGTGTTTTCTACTTATACTACATCTATCTCATTTTGGATTGGTCACATTTCAACTATTCAAATAGCCACAGGTGTCTACTGACTACTGTTCTAGACCATGCAACACTGGGGCCTCATAATGGGTAAGGCAGCCAGAACGAGGGTGGATACCTCCCTTTTTACGGATGAGAACACTGAGGTCCAGAGCTTTCTTGACAGATCGCTGACCTGTTGGCAGACTTGAACTGGGACCAGATTCTAGGTTCCTTGTCACGTGTTCTTTCCCATATTATACTTCCCTCCCCTTGGGCATAAGGAGGAGGAGTGGAAAGCACAAGAACTACCAGAAACAAGCGCCCATCTGTACTGGAGAGGGCGATGGGGCTTCATACTTCTTAAACTCTTAGAACCTTTGGGGTTGATGCCTCTTCTCCCATTTTCCATATGAGGTTCCAGAGGCTCCAAGTGTTTCTGTTACTGATTTTGGCAAGATGATATCTGTTCTTTGAAGAAAATGCTACCATCAGTATTAGGAAGATGTTGCTTGACACTGTAGGAGCCAAGAATAGGCTGCCCCAAGGTGGGCCACTGTGGCATGGACATTATTTTGAGTTAAAGGTAATCAAAACCCAGCAGATGTGGGAAAAGCTCTCTTCCTGATCCTCAACTGCTTAAATTTACACTGGAGAAGACAGCCTGCAACAGGAAGAAAGCTATTAACAGAGACTCCCCTTTACCTAAGAAACTTATCTGCATAATAGGGCAATCTTGTTTTTCTAAACATCTCCTTTCACCTTCCTGCACAATGGCCTTCCTCCTTTTTGTATCCTTAGGCCCTACCCCTCTCCTTAGCTTCTATAAGCTTCATGTTGCCTCATTGTCTTTAGAATCTCATGTCTGTGTGGATTACACCTATTAAATTTGATTTTCTCCTGTTAATCTGTCTCATGTTAATTTGAATCTAAGTCCAGCTAGAAAGACCTCAATGGGCAGAGGACGGTCTTCCTCCCCAACAAGGCTGACACCTGCTGAATTGAGGCCTCTTAAACACTGCAGGGCCACCCTAGGGATTCCACGAGGAATTTTTCCAACCAACTACCAGTTCTGAAGATGGGATATAAGCTCTCAGAGACCCCAGTCCTAGGAGGACTGTTCTTGAGCCTGCCAAGTACTAACACTCCTGATCCAGTTCATCCTTACATTGTTCTTTACCCGCTGCCACTGCTCCAAATCCATACAATCAGGAGCATAAGAAAAGCATGCAGCTACCTCATTTGAGCTAGCTGTGAACTAAGGTCCAAACTACAGGCAGTCACTATCATTTAAATAGACTCTCTAAGTGCCACGGATAAATCCAGTAACAGAAAAAGGGGACAAGAGGAAGCAATCACTCCTGAACCAGAGAACCTGGTCACATTTCTTTACAGTCAAGCTCTCAGGGAAGAGGTGGGCTAAGGGACTGAGGCCAGCATGTATCCATCTGTCTATTATGACCATGCAAACAGATGCCCTTGGCACAACACACAAGTGTGGCCCATAGATGTGTCTGTTGGCCAGGAAAAGTCTTAGGTGATGGATACAAATGCCCCCACTCCAGAGGTGAGCAAAACGAAGCTCAGAGTCCTAGTAACTCCAGAGCTCATGCTCATAAGAACCACACTGTATACTTCCCTACTATGTGTAAAGCTCTAAGGTAGTAGAGAAAGCCAGGTCTCCATTTAAAAAAGCAAACCAGGACAAAAATACCCCCAAATCTAGTCTGTCAGCACAGAGAACTATTTACAGTTGGAAGCAGGCCTCAGTATTTTTTTAAGTAGGAGGCTCCCTCCCTTTCTGCTACCTACGGGTGCAATTTCCAGTCCTTTCTCCAAAAGAAACATTTGGCTTTCTACAGAGAACCTCTGAGACCTCATGTGACTGAAAATGGAAGAAGGGGAAAGAGGCCCTCATCACACCCCATCCCAAACCCCCCCTAGGGAAGCTGAGGTTGGGCCCCTGTAGATCCATTTATTTTAGAAGGTACTTGGTTCTAAAGCATTTGTTTCAGAAATTACCCCCCTGCCCCATCAATAGTAGCTTTCAACGGCTCTTCCCGGGTGGCCTTGTCTCTTTTAAATTTCATTTCCTGTTGGAAAGGATAAACAGGTAACTGTTTAATGCCATTGACTGGACTCATTTAACAGAAAAACAGGACCTGAGTGAGGCTGGGGAACCAGGGTGGAGTTGATAGGTGGAACAGAGCAGCTGGGTGAAGAGAAAGACATTAAAGAATATCAAACGATGGGGTTTATTTTACTGCTTCTGCATGTGATGGAACTTACCCCACAGGAGGAGGGGATATGAATGCATAGGAGACAGTGTAACCAGCTGCCATGTTGAACATGGATCCCTGGACTTGGCCTAGAGGCTTTGGTGGAAATCCTGGCACTCCCACTCACCATGGGTGCCCTTCAGCCAACTCCTTTAAGCCTGATAAGCCTCAGTTGCCTTTCTCTTCTACCATACAAGGTGGTACGAATTCAAATGATGCATGCAACATGCTTATTAGCAAGTGCCTCACACACAGTAGGTATTCACCTGCAGCAGCTATGAATCGACATAGCTGAGATATGAACCCAAACAATTTAGCATCATGTTTCCTATTGCATACCATACATTGCGATGGGCAATAAGAACATGTCAATAGATAAGAGAGCCCCTGACTTTAAGAAAGGCAGGCACAAAATAGATAATTTCAATACAGCATGGTAAGGACTGTGATCAAGATAGACATGGGGTGATATGGTAGCCCACATATGAAGCATTCAGGGGCACTGTTGATGGCATGGTCGATGAGACTGACGAAAGCATTCATTCATCATCTCTCTAGAATACAAGGTCCAGCAAAGTAGGGATACAGCCTATCTTATTCAGCACTATGCCCATTAGAAGCCCTGTGGGAAAAAGGGGGTGAGGGAATGCTTAAGGCACTGCTTAAGTAAGGAAGGAGTCAGCCAGGAGGAGAATGAGATTAGAGGCAATCCAGTCAGAAGAAACTGCATGAACAAAGGTGCAGAGACTGAAGTAGAGCCAGATATTTAGGGAATTAGAAGCAGGTTGTTGAAATAAGTGGAGTATAAAGTAGGGGGTGGGGTGGTGCCCTGGGTAGCTCAGTTGGTTGAGTGTCCGACTCTTCAACTCTTGATTTTGGCTCAGGTCATGATCTCGCAGTTCAGGGTTTGAGCCCTGCATTGAGCTCCGTGCTGACAGCGCGGAACCCACTTGCGATTCTCTCCTCTCTCTGCCCCTCCCCTTGGCTCTCTCCCAAAATAAATAATAAAAAACTTTAAAAAAAAAGATAAGTATTTAAAGTATGGGGGTAGGGATAGGTGAGAGGAATCAGCAGAGGTAAGCCCATGGAGAACCTTGATCATCAAGCTAAGAAGTGGGGTGCTGGTGTGGGTGAACATTCACATATGGAAGGCCAGAACGGGTGTGGGCTGGTTGAACAAGATCTAAAATCTCTAAAATATGCTTTCCCTACAAGCCTGCCAAAGTACCTATGATTTTTTTTTACTATAAAGCCCAAAGTAATAATCATATTAACCAGAACCAGCTGTTACTTCTTACTCTCCAATTAGTTTATCAGATTTGCTAGCCAGGTCAACTTTCACAACAACCATATGAAGTCATTACCCTTTATTATCTCATCTTACAAATGAGAAGACCAAAGCACAGATCGGTTGAGTAGCTTGCTCAGAGTCACATAGAATGTAGGTAGCAGATACAGGATTCAAACTTAGTTACCTCGGTCCCAGAGTTTGTTCCCTTAACTGCCATATTATCTCAAATCTGTCTTCCAGTTCACTATTTCCCTCTTCAGCTGAATGCATCCACTGTTTAACCCACTTGATGAACTTGTAATTTCTATAACTCTATTTTTCAATTCCAGAATTTCTACATAGCTATTTTAAAAATCTACTTTTAAAAATCATACTATCTTGTACTTGACCTATGGCTTCTATTTCCTCATCTCCACAAAAAATTTTATGTATGTACATATGTATAAAGTTTCCCATGAAACTTAAAAAAAAAATTTTTTTTACATTTATTTATTTTTGAGAAACAGAGTGAGACAAAGCATGAGCAGGGGAGGGGCAGAGAGAGATGGAGACACAGAATCTGAAGCAGGCTCCAGGCTCTGAGCAAGCGGTCAGCACAGAACCTGACGTGGGGCTCCAACTCACAAACTGTGGGATCATGACCTGAGCTGAAGTCAGACGCTCAACCGACTAAGCCACCCAGGTGCCCCCCCCAATGAAACATTTTTTAAATGTTTACTTATTTTGAGAGTGAGAGAGAGAGAGAGAGAGAGAGAGAGAGATCATGAGTGGAGAAGGGGCACAGAGAAAGGAAGAGAGAGAGGGGAAGAGAATCCCAAGCAGGTTCTGAGCTGTCAGTGCAGAGCCTGATGCAGGGCTCGAACTCACGAACTGTGAGATCTTGAGCTGAAATCAAAAGTCACAAGTTTAACCGACTGAGCACCACTCAAGCTCCCCTCCCATGAAACTTTTTTTTAACGTTTATTTATTTTGAGAGAGAGAGAAAACAAGCAGGGGAGGGGCAGAGAGAGAGAGAGAGAGAAAGAGAATTTGAAGCAGGCTCCACACTTTGCGTTGAGCCTGGAGTGGGGTTCGATCTCACAACTGAGATCATGACCTGAGCCAAAATCAAAAGTCAGACGTTTAACCAACTGAGCCACCCAGGCACCCCTCCCATGAAATATTTTAAACATACATTCTCTCTCAAATTGGTCTATTGTCTTTAGTTTCCAATTATGAGCTTTTCCATGTGTTTTGTCTACTGGCTCTTGCTAATGGTGGGCTTCTTTTCTTCTTCTCTTGCATGTACTATAATTTTTAAAAGTAAACTTAACATCAGTAGGAGTTTGCCGGTCTTATTTAGTGGTTTTGATTTTAGAACTTTTGTTTTTGGTGGGAACGCCACACGTACTGTGATGGTGAGACAGTTTGTGAGCTGGTTTTAGGTTGTCCCCTGTCAGGGTCTCAGAGTTTAATCAATTCCAGACCAAGTTTTTACATTATCTTCTTGGTTTGTGGCTTGTATACTACATGAGAAGAACTTCAACCCCCAACCCCCATACAGCACAGGTTGGGGCTTATATTTCCTGTGAGTGATCCCAATGTCCCAGGGTGGTTTGTGGACTGCCACACATATCCTCAGCAGAATTCTCCTTCTTGCATGCTTGGTCCAGTCATCCCTCACTAACAGCTTAAGCAGTGAGGTGGTTTCCTATGGCCTCAGTTCTGATCCCCAAAGGGTATTGAAACTCTAGCCCCTAAGAACCATACTCATTGCCCATATTTTTATAAAATCTTTTAATTCCTTCTTGCTGATCATTGCCTCTACCATTGAGTTTGCTCTTCTGGCACCTGGAGATTTATCTTTTTTCTGTGCCACCCTAGCAATGATATTTTTTTTACATTGTATATTTTCATCAGCATCTCTCTGTAGTCAGGGGGGAATGTGCCTTGACAGCTCAATCTATCAAATTGACCAGAAGGCTTTGATTATACATTTAGATACCAGTCCTTTCCACTTGACTCTGTGTTCACAGAGGACAGAGACCTTTGTCTCATTCATCTTTCACTACTAATTTTTCAGACAGTGCCCAGACCAGAATAGGAAGCAAAAAAGATTTGGCTGATGAATAAAAGAATTAATCAGTTCTCTCTCACTCTAAATGGGAATGAAAGACCATATACTAATTATCTTCTAGAGAAATATGATACCAAGAAGCTCTGGAAAGCCATCCATGCCCTCTGGAAGGCTCATGTTGAACACACAAAAAGTTTGCCTTAGTCCAGCTTTGTAGCAAGTAGGTTCACTACTATTGACACTACTTTCTTTTTTTTTTTTTATTTTTTTATTTATTTTTTTTTTTTAATTTTTTTTTCAACGTTTTTTATTTATTTTTGGGACAGAGAGAGACAGAGCATGAACGGGGGAGGGGCAGAGAGAGAGGGAGACACAGAATCGGAAACAGGCTCCAGGCTCCGAGCCATCAGCCCAGAGCCTGACGCGGGGCTCGAACTCACGGACCGCGAGATGGTGACCTGGCTGAAGTCGGACGCTTAACCGACTGCGCCACCCAGGCGCCCCTTGACACTACTTTCTTGAAAGGCAACCACTGCTAATTACAGTCCTGGTCTGGTAGAAATTCAAAGTCTGGCAAGCTAGATTCTTGACTGGTGGCTCTGCTGCCTTTTTAGCAGATACTGATGTTCTTTTATAGCCATAATTAGAACCTGATCAACAACATGTAGTGTACAATGATATCATTTTTACTGCTGGTGCCATAAAGAGCTTGCCGATTAAGTTCACATTGTTTTTAAGTAGGCTCCACACCCAATGCGGGGTTTCAACTCATGACCCTGATATCAAGAGTTGGATGCTCTACCGACTGAGCCAGCCAGACACCCCAAGTTCACATTCTTGAAAGCACCTTGCACAGTACTTGTCACATAGTGAGTACTGAGTTAAGATTTAGTGTGTTTCATGTCTTCTTTTACATTAAAAAAAATGTAAAAATATTTGTTGAAAATCTATTGCCTCCTAGGCATTGTGCCTAGTGCAGGACATGGAAGGGAATAATATACAGTCCCTGCTCCAATCCTAAAGTAGAAAAAGAATGTCCAAAGTAAATTTAACAATAGAAAATTATTCTAAATGTCCTCCTACTTAAAGTGAAAAGATATTTCACCTTATCCTGCCACCCTAAAATGCCTAATAAAGTATAACCATCAGAATATGGGTTACCTGGTTGACTCAGTTGGTTAAGCATCTGACTCTTGATCTCAGCTCAGAATAACCTTGCCTATTACTATTTTATAAGGTTCTCTCTCCTCAGAGAGGAAATACAACTCGCAGTGAACACATGAGCAGACAAAAGAGAGCTGATTATAAAAGGCATCTGACATAAAGGACAATGATTTTTGAGCTTTTATCACTATAATCCCAGAACCTACAATCATGCCTGAAGTAAAGTAGAATAAGTTTGCTGCATGTTTTGCACATATATATACAGAGGTGTCCATCCACATATATGGCCTAAGTTGTCACTCATTATTCCACACATTTATTGAGGATTCCTATGAACAAGAGTCTGTGTTAGATTTTGCAATGGAGACAAAGAAAAAAGAACAAGAACGAGAATAAGATAGAAATCCTACTTACAAGGAGCTTTCAGGCATAAGAATGAGACAGACAGGTGTATAAATCACCATGATATAACACAGAAAATGTTAAGAACAGAGAAAAGGTCTATGGGAGTTCCAAAGAAGGAAAGGCCACTTCCTGCTGAGGGATTAGATAAGACTGTGGCTAATATAGAATGTGTTGTTTTCCGTCTTGAAGGATAAGTAATTTGTGGCATGCAGAAGGGAGAAAATGGGCACTGGCAAAGAAAAAAAGGGGTGATTCAGATGGAAAGAATAGCTTAGGCAAAAGGAGAGAGGCAGAAAAGCACAGGGTATATAAGAAGAAATATAAATTTTGCTGGAGATGCATAAAAGGATATAAAGGGGGCTAAAGAGAAATAAGGCTAGAAAGGTAAGATGAGCCACATTGCAGGGGCTTTGAAGGTGTCCTGATTTACCATTCCAGAGCACAGGGTCTCTATCGAGTAACCAGAGCTTAGCATATGGTGGAGCTTAATTAATACTACAACAACTTCATAGCAGGAACCTGTTCCCCACGTGCACACAGGAAGCTGCCATCTGTACGCACAGGCAATTACAAACATTCCAAATACTCTGCCCTGAACCCTGCAAGCACATCAAATACTCACTGTAAAAGGTCACCCAGCAAACAGCTCTGATCAATCCTGGCTCAGGCAGAATCAAATCCCCTAAATAAGATCCACTAGATGCAATGTCAGGAAGGTCAGAAACAACCCTATTTCACATCTTGAAGCATTTTTACCATATGGAACATTTTAGAGGAAGAAGGGAAAGGAAAGAGGAAAAAAAAAACCCTCTCCAGAAATCATAGAATTCCAAGTAATCAAATATTAAATAATCACAAAGTAAGCAAGGGGTTTATTTTGGCCCCCACCTCCTTCTAATGATCTGAAAAGCAGCTGATTTCAAAGAAGGCCATGCCAGGATTAAAAATGGAGTTTCACGCCTCCCCCCCCTCCTCCCCAGTGCATCCCCATTGTGTACCTTTGTCGAGTTCACTTGAAATGTTCCATGATGAGGTAGGCACTAACTCAGCAGTGACTGACATCTCTGTTTCTGGAAAGAAAAAGAAGGGAGGGGAGAAAGACAACGGTGATATTAAATATATAAGTAACTTATGGGCTGTTAGAAGCATTACAGGAGATTTCCAAAGGCACTGCCTTCTGAGAGAGACCACCGCAATCCCATAGCTTATTAAACTGAACAGCCGCTCTGCTTGCCAGGCAGAGGCGCCTGCATTACAGAGTCTATCCAGATGAGCAATCTGTAGGCCAGATTCAAAGAGGTGTTGTTGTTTTTTTTTTCTTTAAAACATGGGCTTGAAAATTAAAATACAAAGATTTCATTAACAAAACAAACTAAACCTGCAGAAATGACTGAACGTTATCAAACATCAACTCTTCCTTTTCTTGTTAGAAGATCACTCTTAGACAATATATTCAATAGTCTTTCCATGAAAAATGAGAACTAAGTTTGCTCTTTCTGCTGATTTCACTTGCTGTGTTTGTGAATTGATAGCGTTTCTATTAATGGAGAAATCTATTTCTCTACATTGAAACTTAGAGTCAAGACAAATGAAAGCTAAGTTTTTGAATATGAGAGTCATGTGAGGTAACTAAACTCAAAAGACAATTTTTTTTTTTTTTTAATTTTTTTCAACGTTTTTTATTTATTTTTGGGACAGAGAGAGACAGAGCATGAACGGGGGAGGGGCAGAGAGAGAGGGAGACACAGAATCGGAAACAGGCTCCAGGCTCCGAGCCATCAGCCCAGAGCCTGATGCGGGGCTCGAACTCACGGACCGCGAGATCGTGACCTGGCTGAAGTCGGATGCTTAACCGACTGCGCCACCCAGGCGCCCCTCAAAAGACAATTTTCAAAACCACCATAAATTAAAGCAAACATGCAAATCAACAACAGAAAGGGCATAAGACACTATGAAGATTTAAAAACTCTACAGCAGTAATAGACTGTAATATACAAATGATGTTTTTATTGTTGTTTTTGAAATTTTAAGCCATGATGATGTCATGCACATTTTAATAGGGTTGCATTAACCTCCCCTTAGACCATACACACACACACACACACACACACACACACACACACACACACACATGTACTTTAGTACATACAGAACTTTAGTATGGAGCAGAATCTTGGAGAACTCAGTGCCTACAACATTAGATAATGACACCCACATGAATCCATTTTCCTTCCTTCAATCTGGTACAGACATCATTAATCAATTATGGCTCTTTTTGCCTGTTAAACCTGAGATCTGCCTTAGAGTCTTTCCAGTACAGTGCTCTAGGTAGACACTAAAAATGGATCTGAAATGCAAGGTGAACTTTTTAGTAAGTGGAAGAACTGGGATTCAAATCCAGGTCTGTTTCTATTGCCTACATATCTCCTAGTAGCTCATGCTACCTGGTACTCAGGTCTGTGAAACCTGATGTGTTTTTCATCTTACCTCTCTCTGGCTTCACCTTTTACCTAGATAAGCACACTTTCTACTGTTTCCTTATTTACTGATAGGGCTTGGCTGCCACTTGGCCATAGAAATCACACACCATAGTCAGTGAGCTTTGTCAAGAACAGGATGTTTATCCACTGAGACCTTGCAAAGACCCACTTCTAGTTTGTCTACTGGGTCTCTGATCAACCTGCCACCTACAGCAGAGACAAAAGGGTTGTTTGGTTTGTGCAGACCTCCTTGACTTGCCCTGTCCCAGCAGCAGGTGGGAAAGAAAGTAGACAAACCACGCATACCCTCCTCACTGCAAGTGGCCCCAGTCCCCTCCTAGGTCCTGAGCTAAAAATGGCACAGATTCTTTAAAGGGGACCTGAAGTCAGGTGCACAGTATGGCAGGAACCTCAAATCATATAACATTGCAAAATATGAAAAGAAAAAGAAAACAGCATCCCAGGTGGGAAAAATGCTTAACACAAAAACACAGTAGAAGGCAGGGCTTCTGGTATTAACCACTTGTCCTAGGAATGGGTATTTCATGCAGGTGACTTCATGAGGAAAAGCTAATTGTCTGTATCTGAGGGCCCTCCATGAAGGACTCCAACCACAGCTCCGCTTAACCCTGTTCCTGTTGCCACCTACTTTGGCTCTTTGAATAATGGCCCCTTGTTTGCAGTATTATGGACTACTGTGGTTCACCTTCCAAAAGGGCTCATCAAGCACTCCAACACCCAGACTTCAGGGAGCTTGGGAAGAGAAGCATGGCAGCCAAGGCAGCATTTCAGGCAAAGAAGCAAAAGGTGGGGAAGTGGTGGGATTAAGGCAGATCTTGATGGCATTTACATTCAATATTTTCATAGCTTCATCTTACTGCTGCTCACAGTTAAACTGCCAGAAATATAGGTTTCATTTTACAGTATTAATTTTTATAGAAAGTTAGCTCTATGTCCCTTGGTTTTTCTAACCTGACTTTGAATTGCTGATTGAGTATAATTTGGGACCGATGACAAATGAATAGTTTCTTGGCACTGCTAACAGTAAAATTATTCCCCATGTGTCCCTGGACACTAATTACTACTCGGTTCTTAGACTATGGCAAAGATAATTTCAATTCGCAAGCTCATTTAGTGATTGTGATGATTCTGAGGAATTCTGTACTCGGCCTCAAGATCTATTCCTTCAGATAACCACATGTTCAGCTTCTCGATAGAGTGATAATAAAAACAGATAAAATATTTTAAAATATGAATAACCTTCCTAAAAAATATTATCTTCCAAGGCCATATATTTTAAAAGAAAGGGTGATTATTTTATGTGAAAAGTTTAATGTTAGCAATTCTCCCTCACACACAAAAAAAGTGATGTTTAAGAAGCTTCCCCTCCCCCGAAAGGAAGATTGACTTATATGTGAGAAAAATTCAGTACGTCTCAGCTTTGACTCCATGGAGTCAAAGGTTAGTAGTAGCTTTAGAGAGAGACACAACCATCAGCCTTGACCATATAGGATCTCCACTAATGGATTCAGCTTCTTTCCTACCTCCTCATCATGGCGAAAGGAGGAGATATTTCCCAGGACATTTCATACCAGACTAGCAACATCTCTTTGTGTAAGAGTATTGTGGTAAGAGCAAATTAATATGCACCAATTAGTAGATAGTTGAATAGCTAAATTACTAATTTTGTGATCATAAGCAAGTTATTTAACATCTTTTGACCTCTATTTTCTCATCTGTAAAATGGGGACAATGAATGCCACCTCACAGGACTGTGGTAAGGATTACATTAGATTATGGTCCAAAAGGGTCCTGCACAGTGTCCAGCATAGAGTGAGCACTGAAGATCTTTTGTGACTTCCTCTCTGTCTAGTAAGGCAGATAATAGCCATCCTCTACTTGGACATACTCCTGTTAGCTGCTACTTCACTGTCGAGGTTTGAAATAACACATTCTCCATGCTTTTAGAAAAGACTCTGTATTTCTCATGCCTTACTAATCTAAGCCAATCTTTTCATTTTTGTGAGGTTTTCCCGAATTGGTCACCAGTTCTCTTAAGAACATAAGTGTTTTTATGTACTTTTATCCAATTTAGGCAAATCAAGCATGTTTTAGAAAACTCCAGCCCTTATCTTCCCTGACCCCTGCAGGAGGGCAAACCATTCTTCTCCCGATTTAATCAATAGGAGCTATTATCTTTGCAGTTTCACTGATGATTGACTTCTTGGCACGGATTCTGCAAACCATAAGGTTTTGGTATTTAAGCCTGAACAGTGGGAGTGTTATTTGGAGGAAAGGAAAAAAAAAAATAAGCCTTGAATCCTCCTCATTGATAAAAGCCTGTGCTCTCTGAAAGGATTACTGGTTCATCTCAGCAGTTGGCAGGTGGAGACCCAACGTTCACAGGATGTGGAAGCTCTTATAAGAAGCACCCAGCCATGCCACATCCTGTATCCTGATCCAGGGATACGTGACGTTACACAGACATAAACCAGCATACTCCAGAGACTAGAGGCCAGCCCAATGGTCACAAAGGCCAAGTGTGAGGGAACAAATGTCTATCCCATGGCCCTCCTTGACCAGAGACCCCGAGTCCCAGAATGTTGTGTCTGGGTGTGCCTTAGCTATAATTCTGTTTTTTGCACCCACAAGATTTTGTGGGACATTACAGGATGTAGGGGGAGAGAGGACAAGAGGACAGGGCTCTAGGCCCTCCTTCGTCAGGAACAATTTTCTGTTTCTCTCTTTTACGTATCAGATATTGTGGAAAAGTCTTCGAAGCTCTAAACCAAAAACCAACCAAACAAACAAACAAACATTAAGCCTCTAATATGGTATGGTCTTCTCATTTTACAGATGAAGAAAGTGAGGCCCACAGTAGTCAGGTGATTTGGCGAAAATCACAGAAGTTCTAAGTAGAGCCAGGCCTTAGAAATGGCTTAGAAATAAACTCATGCTGCCTTCTCTCTGTGATCCATTTTCTTCTGTCTGTGCCTCTAAGCTGTGATACGTACCCTTAGAAGCTAAGTTCAGAGAGACACACAGGGCATTTTCAAACAGCCAGGGTCAGTCCCACTAAACAGGCACACCCTTCTTCTCTGCTTATGATCACTGGGGGCCAGGGGAGGGTGGGAAGGAGGTGGGCAAGCTGATGGCTTTGAGTTGTCTGCTGAAGGCTCTTAGCCATGGTTGCTTCCTGACTCCAGTGCCTCAGTGGAGGAGAAGCCCATAGCCAGGTATCACCAAAAGTACCTATTTGGAAAAGTAACAGGCAGTTTACACTCTCTAACAGCACAAGGGGGTTAGTCAGCCAGGGCGTTGCTGCAGCTCTGGGATCACAATCACCCCACATCTGGGATCCTGAATGAGGGGTCCTTCCACTCTGGGGACTGAACTTACTGAGAGAGGGAAGCGAGAGCCTTTCTCACCCCAGGTGGGATAGTCAGGACTGGAGAATTACTATGCTCAGTGTCTACAAGGACCTTATAATCCTCGGTGGCCTCAAATTTGGATTTCTGATGTAATCTTTAAAGGAAATTAACAGTACAGTCGCAGAGAGAGAAGAGGGCACAATTTTGCCACCTTAAACCCCCTGCTCAGGAACCCAACCACACCACCTACACTGCACTATGAAAACATATTTTTTAAATAAAACCTGTAATGACTTTGTCGATAGCACAATTACCATAGAGGTGGCAAAGCCATAAACTTGTTGAAGAAAACTTTAAAGTATACTGAACTTTGTAGTATTATTCATATTTTTATATAGAGGGAATTGTAAAAAGCAAAATAAAAAAAATAAGAAAGATAAAAAAGGTGTCCAGGTTTTCTTAATGTGTAAGGGGCTCAGAGATCTTGTCAAAAATCCATAGTTAGATACCATTACTATCTCCATTCTAAGATTGAAGAACCTGAGATTATTAAGACACCTACTTGCCTACACAGCTTGTTAGGATAGAGGCAGGAATTCTGATCAATCTGAGCAGGGCGTCTGACAGCAGAACCAGAGGGTCTCCAAATGTGCCAAAATCAGGGGAGAGTGGGGGGGGGGGAATCCTAAAAGGTGTATCCACTTTCTCTCTGGCTTAAGCCCCCTTCAGCCACAGGAAACCCCTGTGAACTCTAAGCGCTGCAGAATACCGTTTGAGACCCTGTACCTGAGACCACACACCTCCTCTCTATCAATGCCTGGTTTCCTAATTCTAAAACCCAAAAGGATAGTAAGGACCACGAGGGGAGGGGAGGAAATACTCCTTGACTCACCCTTATATGCCTCTTTTTTATTTGTACAGACTATTTCCTTCTTTAAATCTGTTAAATTAATATTACGGATCACATGCACTTCTTATATTTAAAGGGATTACGCTACACAAAGCACCACAATGACATATATGTCCTTCAAAGCCAATAAAAGTAAACTTGAGGGGCACCTGGCTGACTCAGTGAATAGAGCATCTGACTCTTGATCTTGGGGCTGTGAGTTCAAGCCCCATGTTGGGCATGGAGCCTACTTAAAAAAAAATCTTGAAAACTATCTTACTTAAAAACTTTTATATTTGGGGCACCTGGCTGGCTCAGTCAGTTGAGGAACTGACTCTTGATTTCAGCTTAGGTCATGATCTCACAGTTTGTGGGACTGAGCCCCATGTCTACCTGTCTGTCTGTCTGTCTGTCTCTCTCTCTCTTAAAATAAATGAATAAATAAGCTTAAAAAAACTGTTATATTTGGGCTCCCTTCCATTGAACTCTAGAGAGTCATTCACTCATTCAATACACATGTATATTAGCACTTTCTGTGTATAAGAACTGGGATGAAAAAGCTTGTCCTGGTCCCCGGCATTTTCAAGAACTCAGTCTCAGGAAGGAAAGTACAGAAACACAATTATAAACAGCATGCTAGGGTAACAATAGAAACTGGTAGAAATGGCCTTCTAGCCCCATAAGCCATTCTCCCCACCCTGCCCCAACCAGGCTAAAAACACCAAGACTACTGAATAAAATATCACACACAAAAATATAATGCATAGCTGAGGTTGAAAGGAAAGAAATTCTCAGGTGCCAAAAAGGAAGAGAATGGTAAGTGGAAGCTAATGTGGGAGGTGCCTTATAAATACAGACCATCTGAGCTGGGGTCTCAGTTTCAAGGTTCATTTGAAAATGAAAGATGTGTGGATAAAGAAAATGTGGTATATATATATATATATATATATATATATATATATATATATACATACACACACACACAATGGAGTATTACTCAGCAATCAAAAAGAATGAAATCTTGCCATTTGCAACTATGTGGATGGAACTGGAGGGTATTATGCTAAGTGAAATTAGTCAGTCAGAGAAAGACAAAAATCATATGACTTTACTCATATGAGGACTTTAAGAGACAAAACAGATTAACATAAGGGAAGGGAAACAAAAATAGTATAAAAACAGGGAGGGGGACAAAACAGAAGAGACTCATAAATATGGAGAACAAACTGAGAGTTGCTGGAGGGGTTGTGGGGGGGATGGGCTAAATGGGTAAGGGCATTAAGGAATTTACTCCTGAAATCATTGCTTCACTATATACTAACTAATTTGGATGTAAATCTTAAAAAATAAGAAAATAAAGTTAAATTATAAAAAAAAGAAAAGAAAATGAAAGATGTGGCCAGAGAGAGATCTGGGTTCTTGCTTAAAGCCTTTACTAGAGCCTGGGAGACCATCCCTATCTGTGGGAAGGGCTGAAAACACTTCCTCTAATGGCCTAGAGAAACTGCTATGCCCTTGCAGTCTAGGAATTAGAAGGGGGAGGAGAATGTCTGTTCCCCATCTCTATAATTTTGTTGTTTCATGAACAATATATAAACAGACTCCTACAATGCCCTTGAGATTCACTCAATTTGTTGCATGTGTCAATGGTTTGTTCTTTCTCATTGCTGAGTAGTATTCCATAGTATGGATGTACCACACTTTGTTTAACCACTGACCTAGGACATTTGGTTGTTTTCATTTTCTGGCTACTAAAAATAAAACTGTTATGTATCCATTCACAACCGTTTGTGCTAAATTCTTTATTTCAGTAAGAAGGAAGGTGAATCTAGAAAGAAAGAGTTATATGCAAGAAGCAATAATAGGCAAATAAACTGGAAAATATGTTGAAAATATTAAATAAGCCTTGATTCTAAAAATGAATATGTGATTAGAAGTACAACAGGGGCGCCTGGGTGGCTCAGTCGGTTAAGTGTCCGACTTCAGCTTAGGTCATGATCTTGTGGTTTGTGGGTTCGAGCCCCGCATCAGGCTCTTTGCTGACACCTCAGAGCCTGGAGCCTGCTTTGGATTCTGTATCTCCCCCTCTCTCTGCCCCTCCCCTGCTCCCACTGTCTCTGTCTCTCAAAAACTAAAATGAAATGTTAAAAAAATTTTTAAAAAATACCACAGAGGTAAAAGAGGGTTCCAAGTCAGCATCGAGAAGGAGTACATCCCCCAGTTTAGGGAGGGGGAACCCAAGGATGGCTGGTGGCAAAGTCTGTTCCACTCTGACAGAAGGTCTGGGTATTGGAAATTCTATGGCACATTCATGGAAGTGCATGTAACTCAATAATGGTCATACTTAATTGCATAGTATCAACTTTTTCCAACAAGTAAACAAGTAGTAATTTCAAAATCTAGGGGCTTCTAGTTTTGTTTTTTTCTTACAGATAAAAAAGCAACATCCCAGCTAATTACTGGTGAGGCAGGATCTTCTTAGGGTCAATGCAAGTCCTAGGAGAAATTTCAAAATGGCTCAAACCTTGATTTTCCCCAAGAAGTTCAAATGACTGGATCCAAAGTTAGCACTTCCTCACTCACCCATGGTGCTGCTCAACGGATGCTTAGTGGAACAAAAGAATTGGTTTATTTCTAGCTTCAGAACAAGATGGCAAAGACATAATAAAGAAAAGGAGGAAGCATGCTGAAAAATCTTTAACTCAGAAAATGGTCTTATCAATCTATGTAGGTTTCATTTCATTTTCTTTCAGGTGCTGCATAGACAACTCGATTCCCAAAGACATCAACAAACTTCACTTATTTGTTCTGGTTTCCACTTCACTGCTCTTCCTTATAGGCTTTTCCCCTCAAAAGTGCCTCCTGGCAATTTTTTCTTCCTCCCTGCTGTGTTACCTGTACTTGTCTTTGGTGTTTGCCATTTAATCTTCCCCCTTTGTATGGCCCACGCACACTTTCGTATTCTATTATCAATTTTGTAAGAAAAGTCTATTACCCTGTAATTGTCTTTGGTCAGTTCATGGTCTTCTGTCATTCAGAAGAAACAAGAAACCCAAGAAAGAGGCTTTCCTAGCTGCAATTCCATGACTCTCGACTCTTGCAAAACAAATGAAGTCTAGGTTAAGTTCCACACACAATAGGAGCAAAGTTAAGTTGTACCAGGTGACCCCTAAACAGCGTATTAGCATACAGTTTGGAAAAAGAGATGGCTACAAAGGATGTCTTTAAAAACTCCTTACAAGGGGCGCCTGGGTGGCTCAGTCGGTTGAGCGGCCGACTTCGGCTCAGGTCACGATCTCGCCGTCCGTGAGTTCGAGCCCCGCGTCGGGCTCTGGGCTGATGGCTCAGAGCCTGGAGCCTGCTTCCAATTCTGTGTCTCCCTCTCTCTCTGCCCCTCCCCCATTCATGCTCTGTCTCTCTCTGTCTCAAAAATAAATAAACGTTAAAAAAAAATTTAAAAACTCCTTACTTTCACCTGGAGTTTAATGTTATTAAATTTGTTTGTTCAATGATTCCCCCATTTACTCATTCAATAAATATTTCTTGAGCACTTACTCTGTTTCAGACCAGCTAAGTGCTGGCTGGGTGCTAAAGATATAATGAACAAAATTAAGACCGTTTCTTACTTCACAGAACTGTGTGGTAGGAACACATAGGAGTAAACTAAGCGGGGCACCTGGGTGGCTTGGTCAGTTGAGCCTCTGACTTCAGCTCAGGTCATGATCTCATGGTTCATGAGTTCGAGCCCCATGTCAGGCTCTGAGCTGACAGCTCAGAGCTTGGAGCCTGCTTAAGATTCGGTTTTTCTCCCTCTCTCTCTCAGCCCCTCCCCGGCTCTCGCTCTGTGTGTGTCTCTCTCTCTCTCTCTCAAAATAAATAAACATTAAAAAAAAATTTTTTTTAAAGAAGTAAACTAACTGTTAAAATATAGTATGATAAATACTGTGTATGTGTGGTGGAAATGGGGATGGGGGTAAATGGAACTAGCGGTCTTGAGGGATACTGTTCTGACCAAAACCTTTGGTGATAAACCTTACATGGTTTATGGAGAGCCAGATGTTTAGATGCATACAAGGATCCTGGATAATCTAATTTCCTCCTCTGAATAAAACAGGTATGCCCCACCTGCCAGAGTCCCATAACTTCCCTTCCCTGCAGAACTTGGCTACTAAAAGAAGCAGGGAATGGCTGTCCCAAGATCAGTGATTTGGCTTTAGCCCTGTATACTTCTTAAATTGATTCTTAACAGGGACTGGGTCCTTCATGCTTTTATCTTCTTAGCAATGTAAATATCTGCCAGGAATGGAGGGTTAGTCTAGCCTGTCTACGAGGTTCCAAATTTTCAGTTCCTTATAGCTTTCTAATTTACACTTGGCTCTGAAAAGAGAACTAACAGTCTATTTAACATGGTACTTTGCACAGGTTAAATGACTTCTGCTCCAGCCAGACCAATGAGGAAATAGAATACATACAACAGAAGGTTTGATGCACAAACTTCATCTCCTTGAAATAGTGTAATGCTGACATTAATAAAATCTTTCTTATGTTTGAACCTCAAATAGGATACTTCTCTGTTTAAGTCACAGCAAAACAACCATGCAGTGCAACAGGAAAACAAAATCTATCTACTAATTCAGTGACATTTGGTTTCTGTTGAAGAGACAAAAAAAAATCTGGAATTACTCTAATTTTCTACTTTATAATTTGCATTTAATTCTATGGTCCATGTATCCTTTGGCCATCAGTGAGTAAGTGCTCATTCTTTCATTCTGATTAGATAGCAAACTTCTTGAGGGCAAGGATTATGTCTTATGCTTCCTTTGTGCACTACCTGGTTTCTACACAATTCTGAACAGGCTAGATGGGAAATAGCATAGCAGAGGAATTAAAGGTATCATGTTGATTGAGGGTCAGACATGTTCAAATCCAGGCTCTGTCACATACTAGCTTATGACCTTGGGCAAATTACTTCACACCTCTAAACATCAGGTCCTCATTCAAAAAATGGATACAATAGTAATGGCATTGCATTGTGATGAGGATTAACTAGGAAAATATTTGGAGATGAGTTTGGTGTCCAGCAAAAGGTAAACCTTCAGCAAAGTAGCAGATATCACTATTAGTTTTTTTGTTGTTTTTTGTTTGTTTGTTTTGTTTTGTTTTACTTGCCATAGGTACAGCTTGAAGGCTATTTAATGCACTGATTCCCAAACCCAGCTGGGGAGCACTTTAAACAAATCCAGATTCTGGGACCCTATCCCTAAATTACTAAAGCTCCCAAGGTGGGTCTTAGATAACTACCCCAGCACTAGTCTTCTGTAAATCACCGGTTTAAGGAAACTCAAATAATGATATGCCTGCGAAAAAGTGAAAAACACGAAAAGGTTTAACTGAACAGATAAATTTAATGTAATTTAAGAATCAAGGGGAAAGGAAGCTGGCAGACAAACGTATCTCATATTTGTTGTAAAATTCCAAAGTGGTCAGCAACCTCAATATTGAGATAGCTCAGTGAATATTAACCAAGAACAAAATTGGTACCTCTTGAATGACTTTCAAATCCAAGTATTTATATTTAACTTGAAGGTTCTCCTAACTGGTTGACCAATGATTCAGCCAATTAGACTTTTAGGAGAAAAATTATCATCCTACAAAGAACGAGGCAGTATTGTCCCAGCCAGTATCTGTGTTACATAGGATCTCAATGGCTGGGCATTCTGTTTGTAGATGCCACAACGGGCATGCTCTAAATGTATGCAGTCACCCTATCCTAGACATAAAAGGAGAAAAAAACAAAAACGCTTTTCAGCTTTGATTCTCAGCCACTTAAAGCATTTACTAAGAGAAGCCCACTTTGGATGCAGTTGAAAAGGCTATGAAGATTCCAAGCACCTTACAGTAATACAAGTACCTTGTATTTAGGTAGCTCTCTTCCTTTCAAGAAAGTCTGTACACAGAACAGACATGAGCTCATGACTCCACATGTGAAGGATCAAGGCTCAAGATAATCATACCCTGGTTGGAGTTGAAGAAACCCAGACTCGGCCAGAGAACTTGCCTAAGGTCCCCTGGCATGTCATCAACCGCCAGGAGAAGGTAACCACCGTCTCCCCTCCCCCAAACCTGGCTCCACGCAGGCTCTCTATTATACTGCCGGTGAAGACTCTTCCCCAGTTTTAAGGTTTTTGTTTTTGTTTTCCCTAATACCTTCCAGCACACTGTTAATTCAATCATTTCAAAGTTCCAAGGAGTGAGGAGTAAAATTTTTAACAAGAACTATTTTCAGAAAAAAATCTATTGAAAGTATAATTTGTACCTTCTGGATGGCCCTGGAAACCAAGTGTTTAAGTTAATGGGATTGAGGGACTCTTGGGTTGGTGGAAATTATTTTAATCAGAGAGGTAAATTTAAGAGGATTACTATTATCCTACAAGATAGTAAGACGGTTTTGCTCCAGCCATATTAGCCTGGGCGTGTAGGATCTAGATGGCTGGCAATTTTCAAATACTCTATTTGCCTCAAATTACTCCAGTTTAAAATGCTTTCACCCGTCTGGACTCGGTTTCCTGTACCATGTCATTGTTGATAGCCTAAGGGGATCAATAATTAAAATTAAATAGAGGGAAACATGATGCAGAGCCTAAGTTGGGACCAGAATCCCTTCCCAGAGCCTCTTAGTTCAATCTCTCCCTCTTCTGAGGTCCCATAGTGTTCTGTTTGCTCCCCCCTTAAGACACTTCACAGTTTGTAAGGTAACCCACAATTGTTTCAGCATGCTTCTTTACAAAAATTGCATGTTGCCTGGGGCATCTGGGTGGCTCAGCTGGTTAAGAGTCTGACTCTGGATTTGGGTTTAGGTCATGATTTCATGGTTTGTGAGTTCGAGCCCCACGCCAGGCTCTGGGCTAACAGCACAGAGCCTGCTTGTGATTCTCTGTCTCCCTCTCTCTCTGCCCCTCCTCCACCAGTGCTGTCTCTCTCAAAATAAATAAATAAAACTATAAAAATAAAAATAAGCAAATATTTAAAAATAAAAATTAAAAAAATTGCATGTTTCCTGTGGCTAGGAACGAAATCTTACTTATCTCTACACATAGTATCAACTATTGCGTTGCACACATAGTAGGCACTCAACAAATGTTTTCTGAATGCATAGGTGATATAATAGCTGCACTCTCCATATATTATTACATTTATTGGTATAAGGTAGTGTGGTAGGATGCAAAATGGCCAAGGTGCATTCCTCTGTGTCTCCACACCTTTTTGTAACTCTTCCCACGAAGAGATGGAGTCTACTTCCCTAACCTGAATCTGGGCTGGCCTTTGGCTAACAGAATGTGCCAAGACCTTGGCCCTGTCCACATGAAAGAACTACCAGCCAACACACTGACTCATGAGATAAACAAATGCTCGTTGTGTGTGGTCACAAAGTTTTGGGATGCTTATGTAGGATCATGTGTGGGTAATAGATACCCAATTAAAGATAAGAACATGAAGGCCCAGTGAAGTTAGGAACCAGCCTAAAGCCACGGAGTGAAAAAGCTGGGATTTGAATCCTCTTCCTGATTCTAAACCCCACATTATTTCCACTGAACAAGCTGACTAAATTTCAAATATTCCCATGCCTTCAGAAGTAAGAGACAAATGGGAGAGGAGCCTCCTTCCACAGTGAAGCATGGTGAAGAACTGAGTGTGGAAGCCAGCCACCCTCGTCGGACAAGGCTGTGTGTTGGCGGCTCACCTGCTCAGACCTAAGAGATGCAGAAGTACAGGATCTCTTTCACACAATGGTCTGGAAGGAATGATATTCCCACATCCACAAATCCAGAGCTCAACTTATAGCAACTGCTATTCAGAGTTGGAGATCTGGTCATTCTCACGTGCAACATACTGTTTTATTCATGTCTCTCACTGGAAAGAAAAATAACTTTGCACATAGTTAATTTTGTGACTGTTCGCTTCCACCATCAAGCAACCAAGACTGCTATGGTTTTCAGACCTGATGAGAACAGCTGGAGTTGGTTCCCGGGGGTTGAAATGTAGTTCCTCCAACAGCCTTCAAGCTGCGTTGGCATTTGTGGTTGCAGGCACGGGAACTTTTCACAGCAATGCGGGACCATGCTTTGGATTTGCCGAAGAGCCCCTCTTATGTGAAAAGGGAGGCTTTTTCTCCTCCAAGAGCTGTCAAACAGCAGCATCTCAGGAGCCCTTTCTAGTCAACCGCAGCGAACAAGAACAACCAATGCTACTGTGCACATGATGGATGGGGCGGCCTGTTCGCTCATGTGTGTCACCTCCCAAGATGGGCTACTTGATCTCCGGCTGATAAGAGGATGTTCTTAATAGCTGCTTTGCTTGGAGAAGGTGTATACCTTCCCCACCAGGAATGCAGTCATCCGTTTCCAGTCAGGGATGATCAAGGTATTTGGGGCAATTTGTTGTGTCTGGTGGAACCGTTTGGGAAAGAGAAGCAATCTGATGGGTTCTGTCATGCTGCCTCTCCCTTGAGTTCACGGTCAGTTGAGGGCCCATGCTGTGACATCATCTACTAGAAGGCCTTCCTCACAAGCCTGCTCTGCTGCCCTCATTTATCCTCACCTGCTCCCTATCCTGACCTTGAGGGGGATAAACCAAGTTTATCCTCAGCACATGGGAAAAATTTATGTGGCAATCTTGGGAGTGAAAAGGGCTTTTCAATATTTAACACCAGATTTAAAATCCATAAAAAGAAAGATGATAAATTTGATGGCATTAAAAATGTTCTACAAGGAAAAAAGCAAAAATAATATCAAATAAATGAGAAAGTAGAAAGAAAAAAATTGTTGCAGCTCAAAAGGCAAAGGGCTAGCTGCTATAATATAGTAAGCAAAAGTTCTACAAATAAGCAAAAAAAAAAAAAAAGAGAGAGAAGAAGAAGAAGAACCCCAAGAAAGCAATAGATAAGTGGAAATGAATAGACAATTTACAGATAAGGGAATATATGTGGTTTTGAAATGCACCAGGTATGCATGGCATCATTCCAGATGCATATGTGGAAAAATGTTAAATTCACTGACAAAATAAGAAATGTAAATTAAAACGTCAATGAGATGTCATTTCCTCCCGATCAGATTAGAAATTTTAAAAGAGATTGATAACTCACCATATTGAGAGGGACATGGGGAAACAGGAACCCTTATACTGGTAGGAGTATAAGTTTGTACAACTTGGCAATTGGTGAAGTTTTAAATGCAAATGCCCTATGAACAGCTATAAAAGGGATATACAAAAGTAGGGAAATGTCAACATCTGAGGAGGAAACTGGGGGTTGCAAGTCAGAAATGAGAAGACTAACTTCTTACTGTGTATCCTTTTGTGCTTTAAAAGTTTTATAGCATGTGCAAAATGAGAGAGCTAAAAAAAAAAAAAAGAAGACTTAATGATTACAACTTCGTATGATGAATGTTTCTCTCAAGGTGTGCCCAGCATGTTATGGTACTCCAGAGGAAGAGCACCTCATCAGAGTGTATGGGAGAGTAATAGAAGTAATCATCAAAGGTTGTAAAGGGATGTTGACTCTTGAGCTGAGTCTTCAAGGACAAGTAGACATTAGCTAGGCAGACAAAAGGCTCTTTTGTCCCAGAGAGCTGAGCAAATTTGGGGAACTACAAACAGTTCATTATATATTGCTGCACGTTCATTTTTGCTTCTTTTGAGTACTCATCTTTATATCCTCCAGGGCCAACACTCATTAAGGACCTGATATTTGCTGAATCTCATTGACTGGCAGGCAGAAGAGGACACCAGGTCAAGAGGCGCAGGACCTGCCTTAGTTGTTCACACAGTAATAAAAGGGAGCAGTGACAGCAATGAGCGGGAGGAAGAGGCAACGTGAGAGAAGGACTTCAGCAAACACAACAGTGACAGGGCAACCGTGTTAGTCATATTTCCTATATCAATGATAGTGTGCAAAATACATTTATGCATGTTTTCACAAACATTTATTGAAAGGTTATTATCCCCATTTTCATTGTGACAAAACTAAGAATTAGCGATATGCCAAAAGTCGTTGCTAATAATGGGGCCAATTAAGACATGAGCCCATGGTTCTATCCCCTACTCTAGAGTGGCCTCTATTCAAACCATCACTAGTTTACTAGGACGTGTGTATATATGCCATAGCTTTAAACACAAAATACTCTGAGCAGAAATCCACATGACATAATTAACCAATGCAGGGATTTTTTTGTTTTTTTCTCTCCATTCTCTGGGCATTATAGGTATCACTTAGTACTTATATTTTAAATTCCAACATCTACAAGGGTTGTGGGTGTTTTTTTTTTTAAGTTCACAAAACGAAACAAAAAAATACATCAAAAGAAATTCTCCCCCAAAATTGCAATATTAAATATAATGTCAGGGAATTTTGGTCACACTGGACAGATTATCACATTCTCTGTTCACATTATCATATCATGTTCTCCATACTGAAATGTGAAATGTGGCAAGAAAGGTGAAACAGAGGAGAGAAGGGTCATCAGATTTTATGGCAATGATGTTGGTGATGGTAGTCTGGCTTCCCTAACACGCTTCGAGGTTAACAGCTATTGATAATCCCCTATTAGGGTATTCTTTTTTTGTGTAGACATCCCTCGGTCTTCCTTTCTTTACCTCAAAGAAACTCAAAAGCATTAATTCCTGATGTCTTCAAACTTCCCCAGATGGCAGATCTCAATGGGTATAGCAACTCAATCACAATGTAACAAAAGTGAAATCACAGATAAACCAACCAGAGCCTAAATGACACATGGGAGACAATGGTGACCACAGGCTGCCTCTCTCTGCCATTCATTCAATGGTGATTGGCTGGTTTTCTACACCACCAGCTGCAGAATGCTTGTGCTGGGTGTCATTACCAGGCATGCATGGCATCATTCCAAAGGCATATATGGCAAACAGGCAAACTAAGAAGGGCCCACATTGCACTGACTTTGCAAAATAAAACCTTATTTAGCTGTATGTCAGCAATTTGGCAACCCCAAATGTCTGAAAAATAGTTGTGAACTATAGATCAATATTTTTCAGTGTTCTGAGTGGGTAAAATAGAAGTCCCAAAACCCATGCCATAAAGCTCATGTATGTCAGTTGTGAGTGAATCTACCAGTCTTTTCCTATAAAGATGGGGTTTTTAGCTTACACATAGTTTTAACATGCCTTTCAACTATAATAGTATCTTATGTTAGGAGGATTCTGGGTACTCTATTAAAATGCCAAAAAAGTGAGTTATTCCCCCTTCCCTGTCACTTTTTTTGTTGTTGTTTTTAAAGACAGGAAGAAAATCTGGCTTTTACCTTTTTTTTTAATGTAAACACATGACATGATACATGAGGAACTAGGTTTTCAAACATTCAGTTGAGTTTCTGGAAAAGAGTACCATTCGAGTATTTTATCCTTGACAAAAATACAACTTCCCTTCTCTGGAAAAGAGGTTTGGGATTTTGTTTTTCAGGGTAAAACCGTTCATGATGAAACAGAGAAGTCTTGTAGGATGCTAAAGAGCTCATAAAAAAAAGACATTGAGATGAGTTAGGCATGTAAATCAGAAATATGTGGGATACTCTCAACTGCTCAGGTCCTTTCAAAAACACACCACTACTTCACTCTGTTCATCCTCCTAAGGGCAAATTTGGAAACTGGCAATTTAGCTTGGCATTGGAGAGTCAAGGAATTACAGGACAGGGTGGGGTGGGGTGGGGTGAAGCAAGCCCTCCCTAGACTTTTACGTCTGATGACCCAAGTTCAAAGTGCTCCTTGGAGTTTCAGCCAAAATACCCTCCCACCCCAGCCTTCTCTTCCTGGGCAAGTCTTCAGGTGTTCACTTCAACAATGGAAAAGACCTATATTCCAGCCAGTGCTCTCAAAGGATCCTGTGACTACGTCAGAATACATGGCTCCATATTTAAGAGTACACCACACTTTTATTTCAAAACACACAGCCCTTGTGCCCTCTGTTTGCTGGTGGGACCATGGAGAAGGTATATGGGAGTAGGGACTACCTGTTTCCTGTTAAGGTGCTGACAGTTAGGAAAGATAAAACAAATGGAGACAATTTGAAATGATGGAAGGCTGATTGCAAACTGAAAAAAAGCAAGTGCTATAGACATGAGGCATTCTGAGCAATGAGGAAGAAACACTGGAAAGAAATGAGGGGCAGCTTATTTTGTTGATTCACCAATATCCACACATCCATTCTTCCATATGGATATCGCTGTTAGGGAACAAAGCCAAAAAAATGGGAGAGATGATGAAATTTCCAGTCACTCTATTCTAGGAGACAAACTGCAGTCCAGCATCAGTTGAGAAACATGATGAGAGACCTAGAAACCACATCACTTAAGAAACAATGAAGGAGGGGTGCCTGAGTGGCTCAGTCAGTTAAGCGTCTGACTTCAGCTCAGGTCATGATCTTGCGATTGGTGAGTTCAAGCACCCTGTTGGGCTCTGTGCTGACAGTTCAGAGCCTGGAGCCTGCTTCGGATTCTGTGTCTCCCCCTCTCTCTTTGCCCCTTCCTTGCTTGTGCTCTCCCTCTGTCTCTCAAAAAATAAATAAACATTAAAAATTAAAAAAAGAAAAGAAAAGAAAAAGAAACAATGAAGGAACTCGGAATGTTTGGCCAAAGCAAGGGAAGACTAGCGAATAATTGATGGCTGTTTTCAAATATCAGAGAGGTGATATGTGGAAGAAAGATATGATTTATTCTGTGAGGCTGTGAAGAATGGAATCAGGACCAATGAATTGCAGGCAACCGTTACACAAGTTACAGAAGTTACATCAAAACAGGTTTTAACTGAAAATAAAGAAGGCAATCTAACAATCAGAGGAGTCCCCAGATAGAATGGACTGATCAATGACTACCCAAAAAAATAAAAGCAAATATTCACTGACAGCCTGCTATTTTCAGACACTGAGCTAAGTATTTTTTACAGGAATGATCTCATTTTATCTTCATTAATTTTATAAGGTTATCATAATCAGCAGCAGCAGCTCTTTATTTACATTTTACAAAAAAATAAACTGAGGCTCAGAGAAATCAGTATGAGGCTGTGCCAGGTTTCAAAGCTAAAGTCCATGCTCTTACAATTATATTACAGTGTGTAAAAACAAGTTAAAAAACACAAAAGATAGCAAGTGTTGGTGAGAATGTAGAGAAACTGGAACCCTCGTGCACTGCTGGCAGAATTGGAAAATGGTGCCACCGTTGTGGAAAATGGGACTGCAGTTCCTCAAAAACTTAAATGCAGAATTACCATATGATCCAGAAATTCTATTTCTGGGTCTATACCCAAAGGAACTGAAAGCAGAGACTTAAAGATATGTTTGTATACACATGTTCATAGCAGCATTATTCACAAAAGCCAAAAAGTGGAAGCAATCCAAGTGCCCATTTTCGGATGAACTGATAAATAGAATGTCATATATACGTACAACGAAATATTACTAAACCTTAAAAAGAAGGGAAATTCTGATACCTGCTACAAGGATGAACACTGAAGACTTTACACGAAGTAAAATAAACCAGCCACAAAAGGACAAATATGATATGATTCCAATTATATGAGGTACCTAGATTAGTCAAATTCATGGAGACAGAGGTTGGATTGTAGTTGCCAGAAGTTGTGGGGGAGGAGGGAATGGGGCATCATTGTCTAATGGGTACAGAGTTTCAATCTGGAAAGATGAAAAAGTTCTAGAGATGGACAGTGGTGATCACTACAAGACAGTGTGACTGAACTTAATGCCACTGAACTGTACACATAAAGATGGTTAAAATGGTTACTTATAGGGACTCCGGGGTGGCTCAGTCACTTAAGCATCTAACTTCAGCTCACGTCATGATTCCACAGTTCACGGGTCAGAGCCCCTCATCAGCTCTGCTCTGACAGCTCAGAGCCTGGAGCCTGCTTCAGATTCTGTGTCTCCCTCTCTCTTTCTCCCTCCCCTGCTTGTGTTCTCTCTCTCTCTCTCTCTCTCTCTCTCTCTCTCTCTCTCTCTCTCAAAAATCAATAAACATTTAAAAAAATAAAAAATAAAGTGGTTATTTATATATTACGCATTACTTAGCCACAATGTATTTTTTTTAAAGGAGTGAGCTGTCCATGGCTAGAAGTGTTCAAGCAGAGACTAGATGTCCATATGTCAGAGATACTGAGGAAGGGATTATTATTCCAGGAAGGGGCTTGTTTAAATAAACTCTGAGACCCCTTCCAACTCTAAAATTCTAGGGCAAGATAAGCACTTCATCAATTACAGAAGTAAAAAATTGTTTTATTTTTCCAGAAAAATAGAGACTACCTTTTATCTTGGAGCTTCCCAGCCTAGACCCTGAGACGGCTGGGTCCTGGAGTTGATTTACAATCAGATTCTCTCATTGTTTGTAAAGCATATTACCAGAAAACCATTCCCAGCTCCATTTTAATGAGGACCAATTTGTTATTATTATTTTTTTTTTGGAAACCTCTGACTACCATTGTTAGAGAAGATACAAGAAAAGAAAACCCAGGTCTTGCAGTTCAAGAATTAATGAAGGCCCTGAAACAATTATGCCTTAAATATACAGAGGTCTTCTTAATGTAAATAGACTGTATTTCACAGCAAATCTTCTTAGAACAAGGGATCCATTTCAGCATGACAGAGTGGGCAATGTAGCAGGGCTATAGTCTGTACTCAATTTGCAATTTTACTTCCGTTGACGTTGACTAATGTACAAATAGCCTGGCTTAAAAGGCCTGGGAAACACTAGGTCACAGTGTGAAATATATGCTAATATAGCACAATTTATATAAAAATAGGGGAATGTAAATAGCTAACTGAAGCCAGAGGTAGCTGCTCTAGCCAAGTGAGGACTGAGGAACATTGATAATGCAAAGAGAATGTTGTTCTCATTAAAACCTCCAGGAACACTAACCTCAAATTTTCCTCTGGTTGAAATGCAATGATAAATTTAAACTGAATTTTTGCTGCTCTCTGCAAGCATGTGTGTCTCTGCATTACTGATCAGGATATGACACATTAAATAATCTAAATGAAAAGTCATGATACAAAGATTAATTAACATGCCCAGTCCCCAAATTGAGGAGCTAACAGAACAGTGGGGATAAGCTGAGAGCCCACATACCTTAAAACAAGAACAACAAAAAAAGCAAAGCGTGTTAAATTGGCAGGCAGCATGACAAAGTGGAATAAGCATGGCTAAAAACAACTGCTGTTTATTTAGTGTTTATGGGTCAGGCAAAAGAATTTCACACTCATTATCTCATTTAATCTTCATGATGTGGGTTAAGAACCAGGACAACATGGGATGTAATTCAGTCATTAATAAATTCCACTGGAATCATTCCACAGCAAAACCCTGGCTGACTCATGTATTAGCCCATTCTCAGAGTCAGGCAGCCTCTCATTCCCCCTAAGGTTCTGATTGCTTAGATCTGCATAACAGCGGTCAAGGTGGGGGGGGGGGGCGGTGGTGGAGCAAAGGCAGAAGTAACAAAAAAGCTGTTGATGAATTCTGGGTAACTGAGGCTGAAAACCCAGAATTTAAACCTAAAGGTAAAGTTGAAAATTATGCATAATTTTTCAGACGGCGTGGGTTTGGTTCCGTGCTTCCACCCATCTTCCATGTCATCGTTCACCGCCATACGGCCAACACTTTTATGAACCCCGTGGTTAGAACCTTCGCTGGGCATCTATTGCACATGAGAGAAGTTCAAAGCCCTCAACAGGGCATGCAAAGTCATTTATAATCTTGTCTCCCATTACTCCATGCTAAATTACAGCTCCCCAGCCCAAACACACTCTGCCATTTCAATCCTTGACTCTCTTTACTGGGCTGCCCATTTCTTCCCTCTGCCCCTCCACCCCATTCATTCTCTGACAATCAAATTGGAAAAGGGATCATGTTTGTCTTATCCACTACTGCAATCTCAGTGCAAGGAATACAGCTGGTGCTGAATAAGCATTTATGGAATGTCAGAATGAGAGAAAGACATAAATAAAGGAGGGAGGTAGAGAGGGGAGCAAATTTTCTCCTCTTGTCTTTCATCCTTCCTAAGCAGACACCATCCCCTTCTCTGAGCTGTATGGAACCCAGTCATATACCCCTTTATTCAGTTTTCAAGTTCATCTATTTCTATATTTTGTTTTCACCTAGACTCTCAGAATCCCAGGGGTAGGGACTGCGCCTGTCTAGACAGTCAAAGCTTAGCTCAGTGTCTGGCAATAAACAAGAAATGATTGAATGAATCTTTTGAAGGTCATATAAATCCCACTTAAAGGAACCACCTTAGGTAGCAGTAACTTGGAGGTCCCAGTCAACACTTGGACTGGGTTCCTGTGACTCAAATTTGGCAGACTAGGTAAATAAATATCTGACAAAAATATTGTCCAAGTAAAGACTCTTTGTTTTGGTGAACCAACCTAGATTTATGCACTAAGGTTTACTTCTTAGAAACGCTCAAAAGATCTTCACCTAGAAGCTATTTATATGCACTTTTCATAAGCTTAGTTATCAGTTTTCCCAGTCCAGAGTTGACTAGACATAACAAACTGAGAGTAGGAAAGGAGATGTAGGCAGATAAACTAGAACGTACTCTAAGGAGAAAGAAAGGAGACTCAAGTACTCAAAAAGCTCAACAGCTTGGGGCAATTAGTCTAACTTTCAACAGACCCTGGCTATGTACTCTATTGTGGTGCCATCCAATAATTCATAATGATGACCATGCATTACTGTGAAAAGGTAATTTTTTTTTTAGAAGACAGAGGTGTGTGGGCAATCCATTAAGGAAGATTTCCATTAAATAGCAAACCACTTGGCATTTAATGGGCAATGCTTCGGTCAGTTGGAAAATTCACTTAGGTGGAACAGTTAATGAGCTGACAATGCTAGATATAAAATGTGTTCCTACAGAAACGAAGGAGACTTCAGCTTGTGTATCTGTCTATTTCTAGCTATCCAATACATGGAAAAGGACCAAAAGAAACATCAGTATTAAAATACACATTAAGTCAGGATCCTAAATGCAATAGCAGGAGAGGCTGCATTCCCATGCATCCCCAAACCAACTTTGGAAGGCTGCCTGAGCCCTTAAATGGCTCTCTGCAGAGGAACTCTTTTGGGAACATATGTTTGATAAAAAGGAAGTCACCATGAAGTCAGCAGGAGCAGCTAGATCTGAGACCCTAATGACATTTACAAGACTGTACCCAATGTGGAATTAGCCAGAGATAATTATCTGAACTACAAAGTAATCTCTATGCACTTAATTTCATTCTCTTCCGTATGGTACTCTTTCAAGGATGACAAATAAGTTTATTTATTTTGAGAGAGAGAGAGAGAGAGAGAGAGAGAGAGAGAGAGAGAGAGAACGTGATAGTGCCATCTGGGGAGGAGCAGAGACAGAGGGAGAGAAACCCAAGCAGGCTCCGTGCTGTCAGCATAAAGCTAGATGTGGGGCTCGATCTCACGAACCATAAGATCATGACCTGAGTTGAGATAGAGAGTCTGACACTTAACCAACTGAGCCACCCAGGTGCCCTGACAAATGACAAACTTTAAATGTGATTGGTTGTGGTCTGGTTTGGGGATGGCTGAGGGAGGTAAATACTTAGGGGGGAAGGGGCAACAGTATACAGGCCCCCAAAACGATTCCTCATTAATCAGATTCCTTCCTTCCACCCTGCCCCCTTTGGCTTCCCTGAGTTTGAGGTTCCCAGGGCAGTATGCAGACCCCTTGGGAAACAACAATATCTCAATATCCTATCTCTTACTTTTTGGCCACCCTCATTCATTCTACCTTACTTATAGCCTATTTTTTTCCAGGCATTAAGCAAGGCAATTCCATATAAATGATCTCATTTCTGTAGTAAATTTGGGAATGGCACGTCTCAACTTGGTCTTCATAAACTATAGGGCACATAGAGAGAGAGTTTATTAACCAATAGACTGAGGGCCTTGCTAAGAGAATGTAATCACTAAACCATAGTTTAGTGAGCCACGTGGGACAGGGTACTTTGCATCCCTTTGTGTCTTATTTGATTTTTACAATAACCTGGCAAGGAAGCATCATATAGTAGATGAGCAAACTGTGGCTCGTCACATGAAAATTAATCTCAGCTCAAAATTCATGCAGCTATGTGATGACAGAGCCAAGATTCACTCTTGGACCTTGAAGGTCATACTTACTCCACTCTACCACAATAATAAAGATGGACAGGGGCTCCTGGGTGGCTCAGTTGGTTAAGCATCCAACTTTGGCTCAGGTCATGATCTCATGGTTTGTGAGTTCAAGCCCCACGTCAGGCTCTGTACTGACAGCTCGGGGCCTGGAGCCTGCTTCGGATTCTGTGTCTCCCCCTCTCTCTGCCCCTCCCCCGCTCATACTCTGTCTCTTTCTCTCTCAAAAATAAATAAACATTAAAAAAAAAAAAAGAACCAGGACATTTTCCTTTTAGACAATGAGGAACTACAGGAAGTTTTAAAGCTGTGGTCTGATGCGATATCATCCTGCATCAACCCAGATGGACATCCTGAGTTATTGCAACACTCCTGTCTTACTGAATATTTTTAAAACTTAAAGCCTGGTTCAAAGCAGCTTCAAGAATAGCCCAAAGTGGAAAGCATAATCATGGGTTAGCCTAGAACTCTGAAAAGGTGTGGAAAGGCCAACCTCAACTTTTTGGGCCATTGTTTCTAGACAGGCCTTCCTTGCCCTGGATGCCCATGTGTCAACAGTGTTGTCAGCGCTTAGGACACTGGACAGCACTTCTCTCCCATCCTCAGTGTCAGTGAGATCCAAGGCCAGAGGACTTTCCACCAGCTACCAGGCTTTGGTAGTTTGGGGAAGTAGTAAAGAATAAATAAGTCTTAGAGAGCAATTCACACTATTATACTCTGGACCTCAGTTTCCACATCTGTAAAATGTGGGGTGATAAAATCTCTTCGTGGTGGTGGTTACAATGAGTAAAGAGATAATATTTATAAAGTGTGGAGTATAATACCTGGCACATTGGAAGCTCTTAATCATTACAGTTAAATCCAGTATCTTTAATATTTTCATCTTGTGTAGTTCATGTTTTATGTGCTTAATAAGTCATAATAACAGCATGAGGTAACTTCTACTGAGAGTTATCACGTACCAGTCACTGTTTCAATTACTTATTTCATTATCACAACTGCCTTACCAGATTTTTACCAGGGAGAACATTTTTACCAGGGAGAACTGCCTTACCAGATAGGTAGTATTATTATTCCCATTTTTACCAGATTATTTAATCTGTGATGTATCTAGTTAACCAGGAAGTCTGGTTAGATAGTTACTGCACTTCCCTCTGCCCCACCGGTCATAATGACCATTATTATTTTGTATTACTATTACAGCGCCCTTTAATCCCAAAAGGGATTCCCATTCAACTCCTTGAAAGCAACTCTTAGGAACATTCTAATTTATCAAAAGCATATATTTTAAACTGCCAGAGTCCGTGAAAGGATATTCAATTCTCTGAGGCTTAATGCAGTCTCTTCAGTTTAACTTCCTGGCTATTTAAAGACTTCTTGAGCTGGCTCCAAGTTTACTGAGCCTACCCAGAAAACAAAACCTTCCTAATGGTTCTGGTTTTGTAGACTTCATAAACATTCTTTGAATGATAAAAGGATCACATGTGGTGTTATCTTATTGAATAATGGTCTGGTGGGTCTTCTCCTAAATGAAATGTTGAAGCAGTGTTTTTGTAGGCCAGTGATACATTAGAATAATACCGTATATTTATATAGTGCTTTGCAATTTTCAAAGTGCTTTCCTAATTACTGCCTCATTTGAGTCTCACCACAGGCTTGCAAAGCAAGCAGGGCAACTATTATTACCATCCCCACTTTATAGGCAACGTGGCCCAGCAGAAAGTATCCTGGGCTTTGAAGGAAAACAGCACAGGGTTCTGTTCCCTGCTTCTCAAATAGTCTAGCTAACTGTACGATCTTGAACTAGTTTCTTAAACTGCTCAGGCTTCAGTTTCTTCATCTGTCAATCGGGGATAATAACATACAAGGTTACACAGAGGATCGAATGAGATCCTAAGATGACGAGAACAGTGCCTATCGTTGATTATGACTATTTTATTTTTTATTTTTAGTATCTTTTGCTACTAGAACAAAGCATCGTTAAAAGAGAGAAAGGCGAGGCAGCAAGAGCAAAGTACTGAAAACAAACGGGCAGAAGTGGGGCATATTCACATTCAGGCACCAGTTGCCAAGGGAATCCTCCATCGGCCAGTCAGCCCAGTCTGGTGGATCCGTATCTGACTGTGTGTTTGCGTGAACTCCTTCTCATCTGAGGTCCTTTCAGAAGGTAGCACAGGAGCACCCTCCAGGCAAGGAGAGGAGAGAACAACCGCAACATAAATCCCTGCCTTTAAGATAAGCATCAATCCCAACTTCGGGAAGGTTCCACTTAGCTCCACCCCGGAAGCTTCAAGCTTCTCTGGGCTTCCAGCCCCAAGTCACCCCGTCCCAGCACAGACTGAGAACACAGATGTCAACCTTGAGCACCGTGCCTCCTATAGAACAGATGAACAAATGATGGTAGTGGGTTTTAGAGTCACTCTCGCTACTGTTGTCGGTATTAATTGCCCTAAACCGATTCAGGTTTCTCTGATGTGGCAGCATGAGTGATACACAAGCGTGTATTTTTTCTTCTTATTTTTCCCAGAATCAAAAAAGTATCGTCTGCCTTCCTCTCACAATCTGCTAATGTGATCACTACAGTGTTTGTGGGGCCATTCCCGTAATTGCCCAGTCCTGGAAACCTAGCCCAGGGACCTCTTCAGGGAAAAGGATTACACTTGTGGGCAGACAACACTCTGGCCCCAGAGACAAGCATCCTTTGAGGGCAAGTGCTCCTCGGCCCCCTTACACAGAGCCCCAGAGTGGCTAAGACCATCCCCACAGCCTTCCTTTCCAGAGCCAAGCAGCTCAGGCTATCCACCCCCTGGATAAAACCAAACCTCATTTTCTAAGCTTAACATAAACCAAGTGAGACGCCTGTTGACAGATGGAAAAGGGCAAAAGATTGAAAACGACCTTGCAGATAACAGCTGAGTTGTGTGTCTGCTCAGGCCCAACCTGACAATTACCTCCCCCAAAATGACACCATTTACAGAAGCTTTGGCTAATGATAGGTATAATGTTAACACTGGTACTTTTCTAAAGTAAGTCCTCAAACTCAAAAATGTCCTCACTGGTCCACAGGCAGGAACACAAAAATGAACAGCAGTGACGTGGGTGGACACAGGTCTTACATCATTGCATTGTGTGGACCAAACGTCCCACAGAGATGGGGCCATGGCAGTGTGACTGAAGGGTCTGCACCAAGGATGTCTCTGGCCTCTCATTTCCTCAAGGGATCTCCTACTACATTCATAACCTCAGGCTGGCTCCTCAAACTCCTCAAGGCCTTAGCTGCCTCGTCCTTATCACAGAGAAGTTAATATCAATGGCATTTTTAGTTTTTGTGAAAAAGTTAGACCGTGATGCAGGGGGTTGAGTTAATCCCTCTCTTCATTCATAGCACACTATCAACACTGGTCCCTTTCTTATTTACATTTCTGGTTAATCCCTTTAAATCCACATTCCTCTCCTCTACCATATGCAGCCATTCTGCAGTGTTTGATGTATATATGCGTTTGTTCCTAAATGCTCTGGCAAATGTGCATTGTTGTTTTACGTATATGTATTTTAATTTTTGTAACTGGAATTGTGTCTTAGACCTCTTTCTGTTTCTTACCTTTTTTGCCTCATGTTACACTTTCAGATTCATCCATGTCATTCTAAGCGTACCTATACCATGACTTCTAACTGCTACATACTGTTTACACTGGCCTTTTGTCCTTGGCCCTTTCTAGGCCATTGGGTCGCTCCTTGCCTAGCTCTGTGCCCCCACGGCTGATCCTTACAGACACATTAGCCAGAGCCTAGGCCTACTGGCCTCTTTCTGGTTGTGTTTGACCAATGGGAGGCACCAAGAGAAGACAGAGGGTAGGAAGAAAGAGAGGTCAGGTCGATTGGCTGCCACACTGCAAGCTCTCAACATGCTCCCCGCCTCTCTCCCTGCCTTACTGAGAACTGGGCAGTAGGTCTGCTCCTTTGAGGTCACAGCCAGCTTCTGCTGGGTCACCTCCCCTCTATGGGTCTGGTCTCACTAGGCTCTAATTACATCATCCTCTCCCCTTATCCTTTGGACATAGGGGTGATGAGGGTTTACCCTACTTGATAGTCCCTGGGTGACTTACTGTCCCTGTTGTTCCCTTAACTTTGTCTACCATCATAAACAGTATCTTTGCTAAATGCTTTCCATTTGAACTCTCTTGAACTGGCCATCTCTTTCCTATTGGGACACTTACTGATATAGTATCCTGGGGTCTGTATCCATTAAATTTTACCTATCTAATCTTACAGGAATGGTGCGATAGTTAATTTTATGTGTTGACTTGGGTGGCCCACAGTGCCCAGATGTTTCTGTGTTTTTAAATGAAATTAACATTGGTGGACTTTGAGTAAAGATTGCCTTTCATAATGTGGGTGGGCCTCACCCAATCAGCTGAAGGCCTTAATGGAACAAAAGGCTGATTTTCTCCAAGAGAGAGGGAATTCTGCCAGCAGAGAGCCTTCTAAATTGAACTGTAGCATCGGCTCTTCCCTTGTCTCTAGCCTGCCAACCCACTCTGCAGATTTTGGACCGGCCAGCCTCCCTAATCACATGAGCCAATTCCTTAAAACAAATCTATCTCTATCTATCTACCTACCTGTTTATCTATCCATCCATCCATCCATCCATCATCCTTACATCCATCCATCATCCATCCATCCATACACACACACACATACATGTGCAGAGGAAGAGAGAGGTATACACATATTCTATTGGTTCCGTTTCTCTGGAGAACCCTCACACAGATGGGCATCCCAGATTGTTGCCAATTCCCAGCTACCACCAACAATGCTATGATAAACTTTCTCATATATGTTCCCTTAAGGAACTTATTAGAATTTCTTTGGTTTATATACCCATAGTGCATAGTGTTATTATGTATGATGTTATAACAAAATTAAAACATTTTACAATTTTTTAGATTGTTTACCATGTGCTGATATTTAGGAACTAGAGACAGAACAATCTACAAAATAAATGTGATCCCTGCCTATATTGAACTTTCAGCAAAACAAGTGTGTAAATAATCTGACACATAGTTGGTGCCTAAGAAATGTGTAATTATTGTTGAGACCAGAATTATCTACACCACACAGCTTACTGTCCACATTCCTATGGCTTTACTATTTCATTCTCTTCATCAATATGACTTCACGATGCGAGATAAATCTCAGCCAGGAAGATAAAGGTTGCAGATAAATTCCTGAAAAATCCATTGAAAAAACATCTGATCAACTTTTTCTTAGAGAGCATGACATGACTATTTCCTCTCTGTCATTCTCATACATGGTTGTGTTCACTAATTCTGAACGATTAGAGCTTGATTGTTATGCACCTCAATTAAGTTCTTGCATTCAAAGATCCATCTTTTTTTTTTTTAGTTTTTTTTAATGTTTATTTATTTCTGAGAGACAGAGACAGAGCATGGGTGGGGGAGGGGCATAGAGAGACAGAGACACAGAATCCGAAGCAGGTTCCAGGCTCCGAGCTGTCAGCACAGAGCCAGACGCAGGGCTCAAAATCAAAGGCTTCACTGACTAAGTCACCCAGGCACCCCAAAGATCCATCTTTGTATTAATACAAATCCCCAGACTTCATAAATATCACAACACAGCCCCTTTTCTCCTCTTTCAAAGTACCGGTCTCCCTTATCACAATAAAAACACATAGTTTTGCCCTCTTGACATATCATCACAGTGGTACTTCTATGAAGCCAGCATTGACTATCTCTATGCAGCATGTCTTCCATGTCTTCTTCCTCTCCCTCAATATAGACATTAACGGAATTAACAGTTTGGGATTAAAGTCAAGAGTCCCAAGTTCTAACCATAATCTCTGATGTACATCCATCACAGATGGGTAAATAACCTCTCTAAGGCTCAGTATTCTCACCTTTAAATGAGGGGGCTATTGTTATGGTCCCTAAGGCACTCCCAAAGCTAAACGATAGGAAAATCTGTTCAG
Organism: Panthera tigris; assembly: GCF_018350195.1. NCBI lineage: Eukaryota > Metazoa > Chordata > Mammalia > Carnivora > Felidae > Panthera > Panthera tigris. Next base: position 52,209,602 of record NC_056667.1, on the reverse strand, counting down.
GTCAGTCATCAACAACAAAATTGGTAGTTTCTCAGAAGGCCAAACTTAAGCACTCTTATTAAGATCTGAGATATGGAAAAGGAGATATAAATATTTGTCTTCTACAAAGGAGATGAAAATCTGGGGACAGCGTGTGTACCACAGCTGTATAGCCTGAGAAGAGTGTGTATCAGAGGCAGGGACAAGCAAGACAGAACCACACAGTGATAATGGTGGAGATGATGAAGACGGTGAAGAATGGCATAGCGTTTGCCATGTGCTTTGCACTGTTCTAAGCCATGCAAATTCATTTCATTCTTAGAACAATTCTACAAGGTCAGTACTAATTACCATCTTCACTTTACTCATGAGGAAATTCCGTGAAGACAGGCAATTTAAGACAGGCAATTTTCCAGAGTTGCGGAATGGCAGTCAATGTACTGGCTTCATTTTCTTGCACCCCTCTGAAGGTACTGATGAACAATAAAACCAAATGGCTGACAAAAGGAAGAGGGAAAAAGAAAACACCGAGAAACCAGGGATGTAGACTCTCCTTATGCTAGAACTTTCTCCCTCATGACAAAAAGTTGATGATGGTTTTACAGTACCAGAGTTTGACAATAATGTATATCTAGTTAATGGCATCATGTTGACACTGGACTAGATAGTTGTGTACATTGTATTTATCAAGTCAAGTTGTATCTCCTGGAGAGAACAAACTGATGGTTCCCAGAGGGGAGGTGGGTGAGGAGATGAGGAGAGGAGTGAAACAGGTGAAAGGGATTAAGAATGCACTGATCATGATGAGCACTAGGTGATGTATAGAATTGTTGAATCACTATATTGTACACTGAAACTAATATAACACTGTACATTAATTATACTGGGGTTAAAAAAGTTAGAAATTGTTTTTAATTGTGTCTCTCTGAGAGAGAGTTTCCTGAAGTAATGCTGGAATTGAGATGTTAGATGGGCCACTTTTTCCCCTCTGAACATCTATAGCTTTTCCAAAATCATTAATCTCATGCTTAAACAGTCTCAAAACAACAAAAAACAGAGCCAAAGGGCATTAGGATGTCTGCATTCAAGCCCCAATTCCATCCTTTCCTGACTGTTTCCTCAGACCCACCTTTTTAAATTCTCTGTGCTTTGGTTTCTTTACTGGGAACATGAGAGAATAAGACAAGGGCACCCAAGCAGCACTCACACCCCGTGACATTGCCTTGCGCCCACCGCTAGAGCATAGCAGGGGTACCTCATTCTTGTATTCGTTGCTATTTAACTTGTGAAGGCATGCCTTGGCTCTCCAAAGGACTGTTAATCCCTTGAGGGCAAAAGCTCTACCATATACTTGTTTTTGAAACCATATAAAATACATTTTTTAAAAATTCCACAGCACTATTAGCCCAGTAGATGAGCAAAATACTTTCCAAATGAATGAATGTACCCTTGCAAGTCACGATTTATACCTCAGCCAAGTAAGTGCTATCTGTTTTAGCAATCCTCAGCATGAACTTGGGAACACAGCAAGACGCGGGATGTGGGCTGAAATGATGGAAACTCTGGGCTTCCCATTCACAGGTCCCCAACACTGACAAGATATCTACCCACCAAGGAAATGCCTGATGGAATACTGCCCCAGCAGATTATATAGCATCAACCTCAGACAGGATCGTGGGATCTCAACGCCAGGGAGAAATTACATAATGCTCAGAAATTTGCTTTGGCACAGGGTGAGGACACTGTGGCACCGCTTCGTGTGTGTTCAGCAATTTCAGCATCCCATGATTTTTCTGTTTGATACTTCCGGGCATGAAATAGAAAGAACTCTGCATAACTGCTTAACTGGTAGACCAAAAAAAAAAAAAAAGTTGACCCAAAAAAAGTTCATTTCAGAGAACTCACTCAGGCAGCTAATTATGCCATCATAGTTATTAATTCACTTTTTAAAGACTAAAGGTCTTCCACTTTAAGAATTGCTATTTCTAAGGCAGAAGAAACACAGAGACACAATTGAATTTATGAATCACTCTCTAGTCCAGTGCTCCATGATTCCATTAACAGGATATGCAGCTTTGTCAAAGTACAGGACTGCAAACACATAATCAACTTTTATTCATTTGGGAGCTATTTCTAGCTTGTGGGGAATCCAGATTCCTTATTCCAGTGTCTTCCTTCTGCCAGCCATTTGGTTTTACTATTCTTTAGCACCTCCAAAGAAACACAAGACAATGAAACCAGGAAGTCAAGCAGTCTGGCAAATCACCTACTGGGCTACAATGATGTGGAATCTATGCTAACTGTTCTCCATTTATTTCAGGCAATAAAGAAATAGCTCTGATGCAAATAGAATGTTGGGGCTGGGAAAAACCTTGGAAGCCTTCCAGTGCAAACCCACTCTACAGAGTATAAAACTGAGGTACAATGAGGCAAAATGTGATGTTAGAGGTGACAGAGAGAGCCTGAGACAAAGCTGGAAGTAAAACCCAAGTCTTCAGATTCCCAGTTCAGGGCTCTCTCCTCTTAAACTGTTCAGGAAGTGTGGTAAATTCATAGCTAAAAAAAGACATGAGAAAATAAGAGTTTCTATTTCTAATACATTATTAAGAAGATTCCAGTAATGTCTACGTTAAAGACTCATATTCAATTAATATTTTAGGACAACTCAAGTAATAGTAAATTTCTTGACCACCTGTTACGTGTTCTTTACTTATGGAACATTGGTTTTAATATTTTCATTTTGCTGAGAATAAAGCTAAGTTTCAGAGAAGGAAAGAGATTTGTTCAAGGGCACACAGCTAGTAAGGATTTAATTCTAGATTTAAATCCAAGTCCTCTGGCTCACTACAGAGCTTTTTTATTCATCTTAGTGCTTTATACATTTCAATTATTCACATTCTACCTTCACAGTTTTTATTATTGAAACTATTATTTACTTAACATTTCCCTTTAAATTGATTCACTCTCTATACTCAAATAAATTTAGCCTTCACTTAAAATTTAATATCCATAAAATTATGAGTTTAGCAGGTTAATTAAATACATGTGTTTTATATGTAAGGTAAACATAAAACTTTAAAAATTAAAAAAAAATTTTCACGTGTCATTCAAAATTTCAATTGCGAACAGTGATATCTATTTCACACTTTGAGAAACAGGTACCTCATGGGCATGTTGTAAGGAATAAATATACACCACTTAAAACACTTAAGGCTCTGTTTTCATCATTATCATTGCTATCATTAGTCAAAGCTTCTTAATCTTTGCATACATGAGAATCTCGAGATACTTGTTAAATGCAAATTCCCAGACCTCATTCCTAGATCTGGGATGAAGTCCAGGAATTAACACTTTTAACAAACCTCCAGCATGCCTGTTGCTAATGCTCCCCAAATCATGTTTTAAGAAACCTGTGCCACAATATTGGGGACTATACGATTTACTGAAGCAGGAGTCCTTAGCATAACTACCTCCATTAATACTTTAACAAGTATTGATATTACTTTTTAGTTACCAAATCACAAAGCTGAAGTGACTCCATGGGTCCCTTAGTTTGGACCCTATTTTACAAAGTGCATCAGCCACAGAAAATTCCAAACAGGTTGTCCTTGATTCTGTTTTCAGAGGTCCTCTCTTTTCCCACTGGGACTGAGTAGAAGTATGGGGGGGGGGGGGGACGGCGGGGGGGGCGGGGGAAGAAGTTAACTCTCCACAGGCACCACATTCTCATGGGTGGAACTTCCCAAAGCAGCAAAGTCATAAATATGCTCCAGGCAGCCCAGGGGGAGCTTTTGATCTTCTGTCCAGTGATCCCTGCTTGTCATCTGCTCAGCCTCATTCATCACAATGAAGACAAGGAGCTAAATTAGAGAGCAAGATCCAGCGACAGTGATCTCTTCGGAAGAGACAGGGCAGTCATCACCCCTTGACAGGCCAAGAGGGCAAGGGGCAAGGAGACGGTGTGACTGCTGCAAAGCCAGGCAGGCCTGTAGGTGAGCAAGACCTGCAGCCAGGCTACTGAGGACAAGGAGGAAGAGGAGGGACCCAGTCCTTCTTCAGCACTGGCTCCTGTCTCGGGAGCGCAGGCGCTGGGAGCTACATGGTCAGCTCAATATGTAGCATTTCAAGGTGCTAAGCAGTAACCATCAGCCATGTGTTGTTTAGCTCTTTAGTCCTTTTAAAAAATTAAATGATCTGCTAATGTTCAATATAAGGATATTTTACAAGTAAGTCCAGACTTTCAGTTTTTCTGCAACAACTGAAAAATCTCCTAACGCAAGGCCCACATTCCAGTGTGGCAACAATTGGCTGGAGTTCAGTAGTGGTCACTTCCATTAGAGAGAGTACTGATGTCCAGTTAGCATGAGTCCACATCACTTTACAATGAATTATATCCAATCTAATTAACTCAACCACTTGCCTGTCCTGTTGGCATCTGAGTTTGTGAACCCTATGAAATCCTTTTTAGTATGTAAAATGCAAATACCATTAACCACATTAATGGCATTTCTTCTTTATTCCCACAAACATCTAAATTTTTGTTTAAAAAATCTTTTAATGTTGGGGCGCCTGGGTGGCGCAGTCGGTTAAGCGTCCGACTTCAGCCAGGTCACGATCTCGCGGTCCGTGAGTTCGAGCCCCGCGTCAGGCTCTGGGCTGATGGCTCGGAGCCTGGAGCCTGTTTCCGATTCTGTGTCTCCCTCTCTCTCTGCCCCTCCCCCGTTCATGCTCTGTCTCTCTCTGTCCCAAAAATAAAATAAAAAAAAAACGTTGAAAAAAAAAATTTAAAAAAAAAAAAATCTTTTAATGTTTATTTACTTTTGAGAAAGAGAGAGACACAGCGTGAGCGGGGCATGGGCAGAGAGAGAGGGAGACGCAGAATCTGAAGCAGGTTCCAGGCTCTGAGCTGTCAGCACAGAACCCGACATGGGACTCGAACTCACGAACTGTGAGATCATGACCTGAGCCAAAGTCAGACGTTTAACCGACTAAGCCACCCAGGCGCCCCTAAGCATCTAAATTTTTAATGCCAGGGCCCAAGACTTAAGTAACACCTCATGGGTTCAATAAACATGAGTTGAATGAATAAAGAAATTTACTGAGCCTGAAGCTCTGCTACACATTTCAGGGGGATATAAAATTAAGCAAGACAGGCGCGTGACTTCAGAGAAGGAGTCTGGGGTAGAAAAAAGAATACCAGAGTTGGAGTCTGACTTAGCTTTGTGTGTCTTTAGGTAAATCACTTAACTTTTCTGAGCCTTGACTTCCTCATCAGCAAAGTAAGGGTTATAATACTTCACAAGGTTGTTTTAACGTTAAACAAAAGAAATGTATTTGAGAACCCAGGCTGGTGGGAAATTGCCTGGAAGCACACCAAAATTAGAAAGTGAAAATATGCATAAGAGAGGTAGGCATAGTGCAAAGAAGGAAGAGTATACAGCAGGTCAGGAGGCTCAAAAAAAGATTCAAAAATAAAATGGGTTTTAATCTGGGCCTTAAGTTGCACACAGGCTCAGGTTTTACTGGAATATGAGTGAGAAATTTCTAGGTAGAAGATAGGGTAAGAGTGGAAGGGTGTACAATAGCAAGGTGGGTTTGATCAAGACAGGGAGTATGGCCCGTGAATGCCAGGCTAAGGACCCAGAACCTGATGTCATATGGTATACTGCCCTGCAACTATTGCTGTGAGCAAGACAAAGGCTTTATCATCTTTAGGTTCTCCTTAAGCCTAAGCTAACTCCTCTAACTCACATCCATCAGGTAGATAAAAGACCATGGTTCCAGTGACACCCCCACACGCACACTGCTAGCCAGACCATGTCAGATCCTCCCTCTAGAAGGACCCCCATTAGAATGCTCACAATTTAAAGGGCTTTAAATCAATCTGAGTTGGCCCAACTTTCACAAGATTTATGAAAACCTTTCATGTGGGGTTTCGCAGGTGATTTATTTTTATCTTTCTGGGTAAAATATATATACATACATATACACATTTAAAGCCCATAATGAAATGAAAGAACTAGTAGATTTCTACATCTCAAACGGTAGTAGAGTTACCCTGATGCTTAATAATCAAAGCATCCTAATACAAGTTTAAGTAAATGTTAATAAGATTATTTTAAATTATGAAAACACTAAGGCACACACTTAGTGCTTCTTAGGTGCCAAGCCTCATTCTACACGTGTAACATACATTAATTCCCATAATCCTTACAACAGCCTATGGGCTCTATCATATTAGTATCTTCATTGTATAGATAAGGAAAGTGAGGCATAGGGAGGGTAAATAATTTGCCCAAGTCATATGTCTAATAAGTGACAGAGCTGTGGTTGGTCTGAGCCCAGGTAGTCTCAATTCAAAGCTCACTTTTTAACTACGATGCTACTCTGCCTCTCATGAAGAATATGTACCTCTATGCACCAAGTAAGAATGGGACCACAGAGGGCTTTGAGAGAAGGACCAACTCCATCTTGATTAGCTGGGTCCTAGAGCGACCAGGTGTAGTGTTTGAGGAAGAGGAAGACACATAACAGTGAATGCCTTATTGCCCACAGGCCCAGCTTTTGCTCATGAGAACCAGAGAAATATAGGTCAGAGCTTTAAAGCTCATCTAGGGACACAGTAAGTGTGCTGGTTAATACTGTGGGCCCTGGAATCAGACTGCCAGACTTGGTTCTACCACTTTCTGCTCTGTACCCTAAGGTGGGTTACTGGACCTCAGTTTTTTCATCTGTACAACAGGAATAATCCTACTTACTTCCTAGAATTGTTGGGAGGATCAAAAAAAAATTATATAAAGCAGTTAAAATGGTGTTTGGCATATAAGAATCTCTCAGCAAATGTCATCTATTATTCTTATTTCAGTATTCCCCTGTTTCTGATCAAAATCTTACACAGCAGTTCCATGTATGGTTGGTTTTATTTCAGTTTTAAGTGTGGCTGATCTTAGGGCTCAGTCACATCCAGGCACGGTCTCTGAGATCGGTAGAGTGTACCACCTGAGGTTGGCTTGCCAGAGAGGCTGGAGGATCTTCTAAGGGAAGAAAGAGGCACATCAAGGGTCTGGGCCAAGGAAGGACAAAGAGGATAATACAATTGTTTTGTTATTATTTTGACCTTGTCTTTATGCTCATATTGATACGGTCGGAAGAAATAAAGAATTACTTATTTTTAATCAGTATTTATTTTTATCACCTGCTAATAAGTAATTAATCACCTATCATTGGACTGGATTCTAGAAACACAAAATGTAATGTCCCTGCCCCCACAGAGCTCATGGTCTTCTGGTAAGAGAGATGGACCAAGCAGTGCCCTAAGAGTAATAAAAGAAGTGATGGATGGGAGATTATGGGAACAAAAAGTAGAGGTACCCAACCTAGACTTGGAAATTTGAGCAGGATTTCCTGGAGTAAATAACATCTGACCCAAGATCTACAGAATGAAACAGAGTGGTCCAGATGTGAGGTAAGCAGAGGCTGAAGCTTCAAGACTTAAGGAAAAGAGGGTTGGGGGTAGGCAATGAGACTGCAAAACTCAGCAGGACCATGCCAAAGAGACTAGATATTACTGTGAGGGCACTGGGGAGCCAGTAAGGGGTGCTATGCATAGGAATGATGTAAACAGAGTTACTCCAAGAGAGACTAATTGTTTGGACTGTAAAGAAATGAGCCTGAAGAAAAGAAGCAGAAGTTAGTAGGCTAAAGAGAAGGGGACTGAAATGAACAATATCTCCACAGGAGAGGGAATCTGCTACATGGGTCATTAGATGTAGATGGCAGAAAAGAAAATGGAAGACCAGAGATTGATTTCTAGTTCGTATACTGGATGGACAACAGGGGGCTATTCATGGAGACAGGAAACACAGGAGAGAAGTCAGTTGGGGCGGGGAGGTGGGGAGATGACGCAAAACTCAGTTTTGTATAAGCTGAGTTTGAGATGGTCTTTAGACTCCCAAGGGCAACTAACAATTGGCTCCAGGAGTCTGTATTTCAGAAGAGCCCACAGATTGGACATACAGATGGGATGTCATCACTCAATAAATAATCCCTAGAGTGACGGGAAGGGAATGAAACTCCCAACTAAGACTATGAAATAGAGGCAAAACCTGGGACCAAACCACGAGAAAGAGCGGAATTTAGTGGAAGGGTAAAAACAGGGGTGTTGCCAAATAAGTGAAATAACATGTCTGTATCTCCCGCTCCCCATGAGGGCATTAAACTTTGTGAGGGCAGGTCCTTCACTTGTTAATTATTTTATTCCCAGCACCTGGCACTGAGCCTGGTGCAAAGCTCTGTGGCTATTTCTTGAGTGAATGAGTAAATTGTCTAAGGTCACACAACCAGAAAGTGGCACAGCCACAGTAGTCTGGATGACTCCAAACAGACTCTCTTCCCCCTGTGAACTGAGAGAAGAATCCAGGATTTGGAGTAAAGTGGTATGGAAGGTTTTCTAATCACTCTATAATTCCAGGATTCCAAGAAAGGACCTGTTTAATACTCTCATCACAAAACACTCAATGGGAAATTATTCAATCATTTTATTATTTCCTGGGTCTGCACCACCTTCTGTAAACACTGAGCTCTGGGTTGAGTGAATTCCTGCAGACTCAGATATACACTGGCTTTGCTGCTGTGGTCATCAGCAGAAGCACGTACAGGGTGACCTTCTCTTTCCACCTGCAACCACAGTACGATGGACAAGGATCCCAGCCAGGCAGTCCATAGGATGCTACAGTTAGGGCCTTTCAGAGAAGGTTGTGTTGCTAAGTATGAAACCGGTGGGTGTTTACAATAAAGTTGGGGGTGGGATCAATCAGTTCATCTCACTCTCTTCTGGTATGGAATTTCCCATGCAGCAAAGAAATCAGCACTGCTGTTTCTACTGTTCATTATAGGAATATCCAAGTTTTAGGTAAGGTTCCTCTATATTTAGGTAAGATTTATCTAAACATATAAACAACCAAATACATAAATATCTAAATACTTAGATATTCGCACAAAGTTCTGTATTAAGTAGAGTTCCTATGTTTCAGATTTCTCATAAGAAAAATAATACATACTGCTTGCTAAAAAAAACTTACAAGAAGTGTTAATAAAAGGATAAAACATATTTCATAATCCCACCATTCAGAAATCATCACTGTTATCATTTGAGGTTATTTCCTTTCCTTTTCTATACACCAAACAAAATATATAAATACATGTGTCAAATTTATATAATCATTCCCCTTCTGCTGAGCTTTTATTTTCTATCTAGTTTTTCAGTACTGTAAGATTATTATTAAAAACTCTGCCCATAAATTATCTACATTCTAGGCCCTTTCTCTAAAACAGATTCCTAAAAGTGAATTACTAGGTCAAATACAAGTTAATTATTATTTAACCTTCTTTGATCTGACAGAAGAAAATTCTTACCATCTACCTGTAAATTATAAACAGATGCAAGAGTATACACAGATATATTACGCACAGTCATACGTATTTACATATACTCCTACCAATTTCTAAAGGTCTAAAGGTACAATATGCAATGAGGAATTTATGCATCAGTTGTAAGAGGAACTTCCTAAACAGATTTCTGCCTAAGTCACTTTCCAGGATTAAAAAAAAAAAAACACCCTGACAAAAAAACAGAAAAATTGTGTAAAAAACTTGTGTTAAACTATACCTCACCTTCACGTGAATGTTTATTTATTCATAAAATGTTATAGCCCACCACCAGCCATGGGAACCCAAATGCCACAAGGGATCAAGAGGTGTCAGAGCCAGGACAGACTCTGGACATCCTCTAGTGCAAACCTCCCTCCCATTGCATGAATGAGGAAGCCAAGGCCCTGAGACAAAGACTGATTTTCATCTCCCACTTTAGTGATCAAGTCATGCAAATAGTAAATGGCAGAATTAGGATGATGGCAGGTCACTTCAGGTCAGTTCAATGCTTACTAAGTATCTTGCACGTGCCAGGTACTCTATTAAGTTCTGGAAATACAGACATGACTATAACAGGGTAGATATCAGTGGCAGGGGATGGGGAGCAAAAACAATAGGAGGAACTGTTAAAGAAAGCTGTATTTACTTTCCTCGACAGTATCTTTACTCTGTCATCTTCGATATATAAAGGAATTGTTTTTCCTCAACTTGGTTTCTAATGATGTTATTTCTTTTTAAAAAGAACTTTTTTAATGTTTATTTATTTTTGAAGAAGAGAGAGAGACAGAGTGCAAGCAGGGAAGGATCAGAGAGAGAGGGAGACACAGAATCTGCAGCAGGCTCCAGGCTCTGAGCTGTCAGTACAGAGTCCGACCCGGGCTCAAACTCAAGAACTGTGTGTGAGATCATGACCTGAGCTGAAGTTGGACACTTAACTGACTGAGCAACCCAGACGCCCCAGTGATGTTATTTCTTTAGAAGGAATGAATGGGTGGTGTCTGTTCAATAGGTTGGGTGCCCGACTTCAGCACAGGTCATGATCTCACAGCTCCTGAGTTCGAGCCCCGCGTTGGGCCCTGTGCTGACAGCTCAGAGACTGGAGCCTGCTTCAGATTTTGTGTCTCCCTCTCTCTCTGCCTCTTCCCTGTTTGTGCTCTTTCTCTCTCTCAAAAAAAAAAATAAATAAATATTTAAAAAAATTAGAACGAATGAATGGGAACTTCTTATACTTTTTCCCCAAACTGGATACAGGGCATATATAATTATACCCACCAGGTCTCATAAAATAATAAACTTATGAAAACAACCATAATTGCTAACATTTATTGAGTGGTTGCTTTGTGTTGAGTACCATTCTATGCTTTCACTTACACTAATTCATTTGGGTTTGAGCTTCTACTAAATCAAAGCAAGTCCCTTGAGGAACTAATTTGAGAAAATCCCAAATGTGATGGGGCCAAATAACTAAAACTCAAGGAGTTTAGAGAATACCGTCTGATTAGGCTACACCTAATCAAGGTAGAAGGCAGCCATCTAAGTGGGAAAAATAAAAGTCATTGGAAAACAAGACACAAAGGCTTGCTGGAAAGGTGGTATCATCTGGCACAGGAAATTGATCTGAAGTTGAGAACCTTGCAGACTCACTGGTTCAATCAATGCTTGGTCATTCTCCAGTTAAGGAGATTAGCTTCACTATACGCGATGCCAGTTCCCTCAGTTGAAATGGAAACTAAAATTTGACCTGAAACAATACTATCTGCTTTCTCAGTTGGGAGGTTTTCAGAGGCAGTCAAACAAATAAAAAAAGTCACTAATTACAAAATAGGGGGGGTTGGGGTGGAAAGAGGCACGAAATTAGGACTGCTTGGTTGAGACGGGTCAGACGGTCACTTACAGGCCAGATGTGAGTAGAAGGTATAGGATGAGGGCATGATACCATCACAGACTCTTTCAGCCTTTCCTTAGTTTCATCTGATTTAACAACTCATCTCAGACTGGGTAAGTTTTATCAGGCTTTTGGTAGATCATACCTCCCTACCAAATTACCCAGCAAGACATTTTATAAAACTAGGCATCTGTTCATCCCTCTGCAAAACTCAGACTTGAGGGTAGAACAGAGCGTTCTCATGAAAAGCCACAGTAGTGACTCTGTCAACAGGCTGAGTTCGGGTGTGTCCTGTGGTCCATGAGGGTGCTACAGGCAACAGACCCAGGAGGCATATCTTGACATGCACAGCTGACGCTCAATGAAGGAGATTCTGGCTGTGGCTTTGACAGTTCTGGGTAACTGAACCAACAAAGCGGCGTCTCCAGTTGCTCTGCATTTTATGCCTGTCTACTTGTTTGGCAATGTCCAAAAGAGCTAAGTGGTTTTTACCACATCCAAGACTATTACATGATAGAGCATGAAGATCATAATGATAACTAATTGTGGGTGACAGGCATTCAATGTTAACCCTGTGCAAGGCACTGCACTCAATCTCTACCTACAATGTAGGACTTAGTAGCCATAACAATCCTATGAGGGCTACCAGCAGTAATAGTCATATCCCCACTTTAAAGAGAAATAAACTGAGGCTGAGAGGTTTAGTGACTTGCCCAAGGCCACACAGTTTGCTAGTAGGGAAAATGGAATTAGAATCCAGGTCTGTCAGACTCCAAAGCCCTGTGATACTCGTTTTTATAACCACTGCCTTCCATATTTACTTTAGGAGTGCCTCAAGCTTAATTTGTTATTTTGTTAACTAATTTGAAAACTATAAGTCTCCAAAAAGGAACTATCATCTTTACCATGCAAATGATCTAATAAAAACTGAGTCCCTAGACACAAGAAGTAGAACTCTGGGTTCAATGAATATGAGTGTTCCCCCAAAAGCCGTATGTTAAAATGTAATGCCCAGTGTGATGGCATTAGCAGGTAGGGCCTTTGGGAAGGATTAGGTCATGAGGGTAAGAGTCCTAATAATTGGGGTTAGTGCCCCTATAAAGAAGAACCCACAGGGCTCCCTAGCCCCTTCTGCCATGTGAAATTACAGCAAAAAGATAGTCATCTATGAACCAGGAAGCAGGCCCTCCCCAGACACTGAACCTCTCAGCACCTTGATCTTGGACTTCCAGCTTCCAAAACCGTGAGGAATAAAATGCTGTTGTTTATAGGCCACTCGGTTTACGGTTCTTTTTCACAGCAGCCCAAACAGACTAAGACACTGGGATTATCCTGAATGAGGCAATCACAGCACAACAGTATAAAACACTCTCTCTTATGTTTTGGCTCCCTCCCGCTCTAACCTTTTTTTTTTCCTTCCCCTCCCCCATGGTCTTCTGTTAAGTTTCTCAGGATCCACATTAAGCGTGAAAACATATGGTATCTGTCTTTCTCTGTATGACTTATTTCACTCAGCATAACACTCTGCAGTTCCATCCACGTTGCTACAAATGGCCAGATTTCATTCTTTCTCATTGCCAAGTAGTATTCCATTGTGTATATAAACCACAACTTCTTTATCCATTCATCAGTTGATGGACATTTAGGCTCTTTCCATAATTTGGCTATTGTTGAAAGTGCTGCTATAAACATTGGGGTACAAGTGCCCTTATGCATCAGCACTCCTGTAGCCTTTGGGTAAATTCCTAGCAGTGTTATTGCTGGGTCATAGGGTAGATCTATTTTTAACTTTTTGAAGAACCTCCACACTATTTTCCAGAGCGGCCGTACCAGTTTGCATTCCCACCAACAGTGCAAGAGGGTTCCCATTTCTCCACATCCTCTCCAGCATCTATAGTCTCCTGATTTGTTCATTTTAGCCACTCTGACTGGTGTGAGGTGGTATCTCAGTGTGGTTTTGATTTGTATTTCCCTGATGAGGAGCGACGTTGAGCATCTTTTCCTGTTGGGATGAGCACTGGGTGTTGTATGGAAACCAATTTGACAATAAATTTCATATTAAAAATTAAATAAATAAAAATTAAAAAAATAAAATACTCTGTCTAAACACTTCTGACTCTCAAAGGCTGTGATGTGCAACTATGCAAGTCCCTGGGAGAATAGTCCTCACATTGCCCTTATGGACTTTGAGAAACTCAGGGTTCAGTTTTCCTTCTTTTAAAGAAAATTCTACAGGGGTACCTGGGTGGTTCAGTTGGTTTAGTGACCAATTTAGGCTTAGGTCATGATCTTGCAGTTCATGGGTTTGAGCCCCGCATCAGATCTGTCAGCACAGAACCTGCTTCAGATCCTCTGTCCCCCTCTCTCTCTGCCCCTCCCCTACACTCTCTCAAAAATAAATAAATATTTAAGAAAAGAAAATACTACAAATTATGATCAATTTGCTCAGAGAGGTTTAACAAGCTGGGTGTTTTTCTAAATAAATGTAATGTCTAGGGAAATGTTAAACATGAGAACACTGTTATTGAAGTTTCCAATGACAACACTGTTTGTGATAATAACCAGCCACTACTAGCCATTCTTACCATGAACAAGTACAGAGAAACCAAGTGGTCTAACCTTTCCTGTCTCACCTCCTGTCTCACCTCACCAGACACAGATTATAAGTATATATATCTAAAGTCACTTAAGGAGGCAGGAGAGTTCAGTGGGAAGCTTTGGAGTCATGAAGACCTGGGATTTCTTCTCCAAACATCAATTTCTTTATCCATAAAATACAGATAATGATACTTCCTCACGGAGTTGTTAGAATAAAAAAACTGATGGTGTGTAAAGTGCATAAAGTATTTAAAAGTGCTCACAAAACAATAGCAATTAATGCTAGATAACTTTCTATTTCCTTGTACCTGACGGGGCATAAGGCCATGGGGAAATTTGAACACAAAGTCAACACCTAAGTGAACCCTTAATGAACTCCTTACCCAGTTTTTCAACTGTGAATCTCTTCATGCCTAGTTGAGAAACTCAACATCAGTTTTTTTTTTTTTTTTTTAAGTTACCAAAGCTTCCGGTCATGCCTTTAGCCCATACAGCCAAGTGTTCAAACTCAAACCAAGTAGTTGAGATGCGCCAGCACACATTCAGAAACCAAGATTCACAACAAAACTCAGACCACCATGTGTTAGAACACCACATGGGTGAGCAATCAAAAGTGCCCCACATCACCTTAGAAGTAGGAAGGGAAGGAATTCTTCCTTCTGAACCCTGGAAGATCAACTGTAGGCTCCTTATGGGACAAGGAATGTGATTTATTTATTTTTGATTCCCCTGTTCCTTGTACAGCACTAGAAATACGATAGGACTTTCATAAATATTTAATGAAGAATGGGTGGAATGAATAAAATGAATTCAGACTGCCATGCCAGTTTGTACAAAAGGGACCCAGATTCTATCTATCCTCCTGCCCCACCATCCTCAGAAAGATGGACGCTGGCACTCTACACACTGAATCTGCATTCTAGACAACAGCAAGGAAGAAAGAGGGAGTGGAAGGGGAGAAGCCAAGGGTGAGATTCCTCTTCTTCCAAAAGACTTTCTTGGAGTTCCAAATAGCACTTGTATTTGGACGTCAATAGCTAGGACTTAGTCACATGACCACGCCTGGCTGTAAAGGTGACTGAAAAATGTAGATTTTCTTAGTTGGGAGGCAATGTATACAGCTACAAATCACAGTTCTTCTAAAAGAGAAATACATATTGTCAGGAGACATACAGTATGTAGGTTACTATAATTACATAAGTAATTAATTAAAGCACTCATTAAGTAAACATCATTAAAATTAAACTTTACTAGGTACCAGATACTGATCTAGGCATTAAGGGTATAAAGGTAACACATGGCATCTATGATTGAGAAACTCACTACTGTACAAGACACCATACTTTACCTAGTCAACCAAGGTGATCAGGCAATAAGTCCTAATACTTTTCAAATCTGTCTCCTGTCTTCATCCTCTACCATTTCCAAGTTTTAGTCTTTACCTGGTTTTACTGAACTATCCTATCTAGTCTAATGAACATCTTCTAAATTTTCTTTTTCCATTCAAAGTCACTCTTAAAGCTTCTTGCTTAAAATCCATCATGTGCCCCATTATGTTTAGACAAGACCTGCATTCTTTCACTTGCCACATATTATGTGGCTCCACTGACCTCTCCTAGCATCACCTGCCACCACCGTTGCCCTGGACTTCCCCACAGGTAGCACAAAGACAGCATGGGATCACAGCCTATGTGATGATGCTTTCAGACCAGGCCTTTGGTCATGCGTGGTCTCACCCAAGGCACTCTTTCCACTCACTTATCTGATGGACACCTGATCGCTATTTAAGGCACAGTTAAATCATCACCAACTCTAGGGAGGCCCTCTGCCCCTGTCTCCTTCCTCCTGTAGCCAGGAGTGGATGCTGCCCTCTCCTGCTCCCTTAGCAGCCCCCACGCATGCATCTCCATCTACTATGTCTCCACACTGAAGTGAACTATCACTTTCCCCTTTTATGTTATGTCTTTCATCTTGGTATTCCCAGTGCGTGGCACACCGCAAACATCCATCCCTTCCTCCATTCATTCAAGAGGACCTCTATCAACCAGCTAGATCCATCTCCTGCCCTGACAGGCCTTACAATCTTAAAGGCATCTAAAAAGGAGTTGAAAAGGGAGACAGAATAAAGAAAAGAAGGGAAGAAAGGAGGGAGGAGGAAAGAAAGGGAAAGGGAAGAAGGAAAAGGTAAGAAAGGAAGAAGAAGGAAAGGAAAGACAGAAAAGAAGGAGGTAATTAAATGCCAGTTCAGTCCTCTGGTGCATCTGTCCCCTCCAGTGAACACAGTGTCCATGGCACTGCACTCTGCAGTGAACCCAGTGCCTGAGGCAATGCACCCTCCAGTGAACCCAGTGCCCGTGGCACTGCAGCCTGCAGTGAACAAAGGGCTTGCATGTGTGTCTACCCTCAAGTGTCCAGCGTCCCTGGCACTGCACCATCCAGTGATGGTGCAATCTTAAAGGCATCTAAAAAGGAGTTGAAAAGGGAGACAGAATAAAGAAAAGAAGGGAAGAAAGGAGGGAGGAGGAAAGAAAGGGAAAGGGAAGAAGGAAAAGGTAAGAAAGGAAGAAGAAGGAAAGGAAAGACAGAAAAGAAGGAGGTAATTAAAAGCCAGTTCAGTCCTCTGGTGCATCAAATTGCTTAGCCTTCTCACAGTTTCTAAGAGATTTGAAAGCTGCTATCAGATTCACATTAATTCTTCTTTTCCCAACTAAAAAACAATCTTTAGACTTTTCCCGCCAACATATCCTCTAATATCATGTCTACACTTACGTCTTCATTTTGAAATTGCCCCACTTTCCAAGCTTGATTCTCCTAAGAATAAACATTTCTGCTACAAGATCTAACCCCTTTTGCATTTTTTTTAAAGAAAAACGAAACTTAAGCATATCAGTAATTGGCAATAAACGGAAAGGCTGAGAGTTCAAAGGTTTCAACCAGTCTTTTGAGGGGCTCTACAACACAGGACCCTTTTAAAGAGCTTTGACAGGAATGTTAATTACTTAAGCAAAGTCATGCATGACACACACTTACACCAAGTGTCTGGTCAAACTTTAACAACAAATGTAACTTGAGGTCTCTGGCTCATCTTTCTGCTAAACAGAGCTCCAGAATTCAAATGGGATTACTGCCACAGACCTGTTCCTATTCAAAAATAAACCATTACAGAAAGCCTAGCATTTTCTTCATGGGGCCTCACGAATCCCTTCAGCTGCACAAACTCAGACGATCTCCCTTGACAATCTTGACCACAGAGCTGCTATTCAAAGGTTTAGTATAGCAGCAATTCCAGCCACGCAGCATGCTTTGATTAGGTAGCAAGACATCTTCATCATGATATGTCTTTGCTGTGTGAAGGTCTTCCATCACCAAAAAGAATTTCCATCCGGGAAATTCTTACGTATTATTCCTCTGGATCACAGTACTGAACACTGTCATTCATTCATTCATTCATTCCACAACCAGTAATGAGGATTCTTCTACACGTAAGAGACTGAGTGGTAAACCCACTGTCCTGCCCTCAAGGTGCTCACTGTCTGGTGCTCTCAGGGAAGACAGACACATACATTAACAGTGATGACACAGTGTGATAAACCATGCCAGCAGTGTACTCGAGGAATGGTGAGGTCAGAGGGGAGGATATTAATATTAAGGAATTAGAAAAGGCTTCTTGCAAGAATGATGTTTGAATGGGGTCATTTAAAGTGAGCAAAGTATGCTGGGAATGGGGTTGGAGAACAGGTGAAGAAATGAAGAGGACACTTCAGACAGAAAGGCCACCTTGGGCTAGTGTTCAAACTTACTAAAGGATACAATGAACAAGGAAGGAAATTCAGCACAGTTGCAGGGTAAGAATTTGGAAGAATGAGGAGAGCAATGGAAGTGGGAGTTGGAATGGTAAACTATTGATTCCTAGCTCCTTAGGTCAATATTGATGCAGTTAGCAAAGCCCCTGCCCAATTGTGCCCAGCAAAGAGGACACACAGAACTTAGAAGTTCTGATGAGGGGGTTGGGAAGAAGAAACTTTGAACACATCATATACTTCTACATTATGGCCAAGTGCTACATGGAGTTCCCTGATCATTCAGGAAGCAACAGTTTATGACCTTCCTTAGAAGGAAGGAGGCAGAAACCTAGATGATGGGATAGGTCAAAGAGATATAAACTTAAGCTATGTCACATCTCTACTCTGAGCAGCAACTACTATTCCATATATGTCAGCACTTGGTGAAATGAGAAATTCAAACAATGGATCAAACCACACAAGACGGAGACTGGAGCTGCCTACCCAGTATCAACTCTTCCCTTATTCCTTACTAACAGAACCTCAGTGCAGTTAGGTGTGGCCATGTGACCAAGTTCTGGCCAATGAGATATAAAGATAAGTGTTATGTGGGATGTCGTGCATACTTCTAAAAAGATAGACCATGGACACATGCCTCATTTGTCTTTTACCCTTCTACTTTTCCCTGCCTGGAATGCACTGTGATAGACAAAGCCCCAGCAGCCATCTTGTGATCCTGAGGGTGGAAACTACACGCTATGGATGTAGCATATATGTAGATGAGTGGAAAGATAGGAGTAGACATGACTTCATGGAGCCACCATGTAAGCCTTAGACTTGTCACCTACCTCTAGACTTCTTTTGTGTAAGAGAATAAAACTTCAAATCGTGAAAGATACTATATTCAGGTTTATCCTAACTGTTCAGTCATATACTTCTACTTTCCTTTCTTTCCTTTGGGCAAAGAAGAAGAAATTCCAATCCTGTCTGAAAATGTGCTTCTCTTATTCAGGACTCATCATATGCACTTATAGAAAAAATATGCACCTGGGGATTTGAACACTCATATACCATTGCTGCTGCTCCTTCCCCTGAAACCACAATCCTGTATTTCTGTTGTCAAAATTGTCAAGCAAAGGATTATATGTGTAAAGGAAGAATGGGAAGCAGCTGGAGGACTCAGCAGGAAAAAGAAACTCTTAACTGACATACTGTTGCTTGTACACAAGGTGACAAATAAAGGAATTTGCAAAGGAAAAAGAAAGAAAATATGAGCAGAGAGCATGAAGTGGTTTTCAGACATACTTGCCTAACCATGAATAATCTATGTCAATCAACAAGAAAATAAGTAAATAAATAAACATAGCAAACTCTAAACAGCTATTCGAAGGGATGAGGTGCTCTGATAACTGCTGCCATGGAAAGATCATCAAGGGATATTGAGCAGTGCAAAAGCAAGTTGCAAAACACTTTATACAGAAAAGTTGCGTGAATGAATGAATGGCTAGATCAACGAACAGACAGACATACTGAGTGATGCACTGGATGTAATGCTTTAAAGACATGCAACCAATGTGCCTTCCTGTTCTCCAAGCAGCCATTCCATTAGTACAACCTCAGGAGATGGGAGGAGCAGAGCAGGAGGAGAGCCAGATTTAAGGGGAGTCCCACTCTCCTGCCTTTGGGGAAAGTATGAGAAGAAGAAACAGGATGCTTCTTGGCATCATGGAACCTCATCCCCCACAGTGGGCTGAAATTACAGAAAGGCAAAGGGGGACAGAGTTATGCTTGTTAAGGGGAGAGCAAAAGCCATTCGGAGTATGTACTGCACTTCCCACCAGGAATTCTTTGAAGGCAGGGGGATCTCCATACACAGAGGCCCTGTACTGACACAGAATTGCAACAGCACAGTAACACTGGCATTTTCGAGCTGCAGGAGGGCACTTCAAGGCTGTCCTCGACTCTCAGGAAGATGTAGCAGGAGCCAGTTGGTGATAGGAGACAGTTTGCCACATGTGTCATAATATACAATCGGGTTGAGGTTTCCACTGGGACCACTGCCTACAAGTTCATCATCCATACACCTATTCACACTTATTCAACCAGACACCAACCAAGACTGGCCAAGCCAAACCCAAAGCAGAGGACCCCAAGAGGCCAGAGGCACAGGCTTGAAACCGAACTCATTTTCCACCTCCACTGCCCCACTGTAACTAGAAGGAAGGCAGCACTGAGGAAGACCAGCTAATTTATAATTATTTTAAAAAAGACATTACCTTTCATCAGGGAAATACAAACCAAAACCAGGATGAGATACCACCTCACACCTGTCAAAATGGCTAAAATGAACAACACAGGAAACAACAGATATTGGCAAGGATGTAGAGAAACAGGAACTCTCTTACACTGTTAGTGGGAATGCAAACTGGTGCAGCCACTCTGGAAAACAGTATGGTGGTTCCTCAAAAAGGTAAAAATACAACTACCCTATGACCAGCAATCACACTACTAGGTATTTATCCAAAGGATACAAAAATACTGATTTGAAGGGGTTCATGCACCCTGATGTCTATAGCAGCATTATCAACAATATCCACCTATGGAGACAGCCCAAATGTCCATCAACTGATGAATGGATAAAGAAGATGTGATATGTATACATACATATATAATGGAATATTACTCCGCCATCAAAAAGAATGGAATTGTACCATTTGCAAGGATGTGGACGGAGCTAGAGAGTATTATGTTAAGTGAAATAAGTCAATCAGAGAAAGACAGATACCATATGATTTCACTCATATGTGGAATTTAAGAAACAAAAGAGATGAACATAGGGGAAAGGACAAAAAAAAGAGAGGGAGGCAAACCATAAGAGACTCTTAATTATAGAGAACAAACAGGATTAACGGAGGGAAGAGGGTGTGGGGATCAGCTAGATGGGTGATGGGTATTAAGGAGGGCACTTGTGATGAGCACTGGGTGTTATATGTTAAGTGAGGAACCACCAAACTCTACTCCTGAAATCAATATTGCACTGTATGTTGACTAGAATTTAAATAAAAATTTGAAAAAAAAGACAAAAAAGACATTACCTTATCTTAGCACATCTCAAAGGTAGTGTTTTCAACTCCATTATATTTGCATATGCATTTTTAAAGGTTTATTTATTGATTTTTGAGAGAGAGAGAATGAGCGGGGAAGGGGCAGAGAGAGGGGGAGATAGCGGATCCGAAGCAGGCTCTGTGCTGACAGCAGATAGCACGATGTGGTGTGTGAACTCATGAACTGTGAGATCATGATCTGAGCAAAAGTTGGATACTTAACTGACTGAGCCACCCAGGCATCCCATATGCATTTTTTTTAAAAGTTCTGGAACGGTATCAAAGAAAATGGTAAATGGGATTGGGAATCAAGACAGGAGTGGGAGGAAGAGTGACTTCTTACTTTATACTCTTCAGTCAGATTAGAATTCTTTCACCACAGCTTGCTATTACCTTTAAAATGTTTGAAAATTAGTTTTAAAAATATATTCCTCAGTGCACCTGGGGGGCTCAGTTGGTTAAGCATCCAACTCTTCATCTTGCCTCAGGCCATGATCTCACTGTCTGCGGAATCAAGCCCCATGTTGGGCTCTGTGCTGACAGCTCGGAGCCTGCTTGGGATTCTCTCTCTCCCTCTCGTTGTCTGCCCTTCCCCCACTCACGTGTGCAAGCATGCACACTCTGTCTCTCTCTCTCTCAAGATAAATAAATAAAATATATATATAAACATGTATATATAATTTATCATATATATAATCTATCATGTATATATTCCTCAATGGAGTTGATTCCACAAGCTCTTTCTGCAACGTATCAGGATGTTTAGGAGCAATTCACAAAGTCAATACATGACGGTGATAAGGGACCACTCAGATACACTGAGTTAGTAGAAGAGAAGGGATGTGGGTAGAATTTGGGCTACTGCCTTGGGCCCATCTGACAATAAAGAGCTAATGCTTATTGAATGCTTACTAATGTCCGAAGTACCATGTTAAGCACTTCACCCTTATTAAGTCATGTATTCCTCAACAATACTATTAGTTAGATTCTAGAACTCTGTGTAAAATCTGGAAATATGTGACTTGGAGGCCTCTGGTTACATCTACTTTCGTCTTCAGCTTCCTGAGGGCTATGCTGTGTTGATCAGTAACTCTCCGTCCTCTTTAGGAACGACCTTCCTGATGCTGGCAGCGATCAAGCTGAGCAGGACCAGCCATCCTGCCAGAGTGACGCAGAAGGAATTTTTCCAGTGAGAGGGACTCAGTCCAGGCCTCAGTCTAGATGCCTTCTCCATGCCTTAGGAACACTGGTGACAGTGCCTTTTCCTGAGGTCCAGTGCATGCTAAAGCTTGAAGAGGCTTCAGACATCATCTCATCCAAGCTCCAGGTCACACAAGCCCTAGCATGGCTGGCTTCACCAGCACCACCGCCACCAACAGGAGCCATGGTGCCCATGGGGCCAGGTCACCAGAGCAAATCTCCAGGGCACTGGCATGCCAGAGCTGCCCTTCTGCCTTCCCTTACCAAACAAGTACTCAATGACCAACTCTTGGTAGAGATAATTACGGGTAAAGAACACAGGCCGAGGACCCAGATGGCTTTCAAACCCAGACTTGGTTGCCTCTCTAACAGAGAGGCCCCTGAGCCACAGTTTCTTTATCGTTAAATTTGGGATGACAGCCAGAAATGAAGCAGCAGTAAGGAAGTGTGTGAGCCCACAACACAATGTAGTACACATAGCAGGCACTCAGGCAGTGGTAACTGCAATCAGTATAGCTATTGAAAGCACATATGTCCGGCTTATCTCAGAGCCTTGAATGTCAAGCCATTCATCTAAATCAGATATGGCAGAGGGAAGGGGAAATAGAGAGTGGAGGAAGGAACATGAGAAGAACACACCATTCCCCATTTACCCCAGGTTTGTTAAGGATGTAAGCTTGCTGAGTTCCTTTCTGGTCCTCAGGGAAAGATGGAATTCTGGCACTTTTAGTTTCCCTCCAGAAGAAGAAATAGCAACACAAAAAAACAGGAAGCCAGCTGAATTTATATTTCCTATTTTGATTTACACCCCCTTTCAGCTCACAATCATTATTTTTAAATTAATACTTTAACTGTCTCTCCCAAGAAAAAGGAGGGATAACTTATCTGTTTTTAAAAAGAAAATAAACCCGAAGGGCAAAGAATCTGCCCCCATTGAAATAATTCTCTTTAGAAAAGCTATAAATAAGATTTCTGATTTAAAATTGAGATAAGATTATCTGAAAGAGATGGGAGAAAAAAAAACTGCCAAAGAAAAAAAATTTATGTCTACGTTAGCAAACTCCCTAAAAGGATTAGTTCCTTTCAGTTAAGAGGATTTTTTTTCTTTAAAAGCTTCTTCCCAATTAAAAAAAAAAAAGTAAAATTAATATCTGTAAACCCCTTCAGACATGTGAACTTAATTTCACTTAACCTGGCTGGCCCCAGGGGTTCCAACTCCTTCCGAGGTCCTTCTGACTGCCAAATCTCTCCACTTGTCCAAGCTTTACCTCTGCCATTCAGTCCCCATCTCCTACCACTAAGAACGTTCCCCAGGGAGCTATTAATCACCAATCCAATTTCCTTGGATTCTGTGGGACCTGACCAAAGCTAGCCACTGTTGCATCCCTCAAACTACACCGGCCTGCTTTGCCCGTTGGTCTATCCTCCACGTGTGCTGTTAGCCTCTTAAGTCCCTCCATTGCCATAACAGAGATTCTTATTAAAAAAGCCCGGGGTGCCTGGGTGGCTCAGTCAATTGAATGACCAACTCTTCTTTTAGGCTCAGGTCATGATCTCACGGTTCATGGGTCTTTATTTATTAGTACCTGTGTCAGAGACTGCTGCTACCTGCCTAGAGCACATCTACCAAAATAGTAGAACTGTAAGCTAGGAATCTGGTTTCCCATAGAAGAAAGACTCGATTTTTCAGCCTCCCTTGCAGCTAGATGTGACCAAGTCTGGCCAATGGAATGTGGGAAGTGGATGTGCCCTCCCTTCATCCCTGTTACCCCTTCCTTTTGGAGGAGTGTAGGCATGCTTGTGAGCCATCTTGGCCCATCTGAATGAGCTCTACAAATTAGTAAAGGTGAAACAACAAGAGACTGAGAAGCTCTGAATGGCTCATGCTGACTTGTCTCTTGTAGAATCCACTGTTATTTCCAGTGAGTGTTTTAGCAACCAAATTTATATCCTGACTAGTACACTACACAGTGATAATTATGCTAAACTCATTTGCTTAGCTCAGGTCTCACTCCTGAGGTTCATTCTATCTCCCCAAACCTGGAGACATATCTTCTCTTGTCTCTGTCTCAGATTCAACCTGCACTGTGACTTCTTCCCCAGTCTACTTTCCTCCCAGTTACCTCTCTCTCTCTTTCTCTCTCTCTCCCTTTCTGAGGGGAGGAGGGGTACACAAATAGTACTGCATTTTTTGTGCTGAAAACCTTCATGTTATCTTTGAATACAGCCTCTCCTTTAGGTTCCCAGTTCTATTTAAGGTGGTCTTCAAAGCCTCTCAAAACCATCTCAAACCATCCTCTGCCTACAGGCCCCACCCTCACCTTACTGAAGGCCCTCATTGTAGCAAATCTATGCAGAATCTAAGCAGAAAATTCTGCTCCCAGTGTCCCCTGTCTACTGCAACCCTGTAGGAGCCACCATTTATTTAGCACCTAATAGTGTCAAGCCCCAGGTTGGACAGTGTATGCACATTATCTCTAATCACAACAGCCACTAAGGTAGATATCATTATTGTTAGTTCACAGATTAAAAAAAATCTGAGGTTCTAGCAAATTAAATAAAACCTGTCCAAGGTCACATGGCTGGTAAATAGTAGAAATAGGGTTTGAACTCAGGAGTATCCAAGTTCTATTCTGCCACTTAGCACACTGGAGAATGAATGAATGAATGCCTCCCCACGCTCACTCTTGTCAACCTTCCTAAATCACAGCTCTCATTATGTAATTTTCATTTTCCCAAGATGGAGCCAAGGGTTAAGCCCCCATAATTTTCATGGCCCCCTACCCCTTAGTAACCCCAAATAGGGATGTCATCCAAGTAAAAACAGTGTGGTTGCTCTGCAATGTAGCCTTAGGGCAAGACCTCAAATCTTTACCACCACCTCTCCCCAAAAGCCACCCTCAAGTAAACATACAATCTAGGTAAGAACTTTTGCTTGCTGGCTCTAAGACAAATCCTCTGCCCCTCTCCATCACCCTATCACCAACAAGAAAGTTATCCCCAAAATGTTCCTAGACAGAAATTTTGGACTCACCACTTTTCTACTTGTGGCATCCAGGAATCCACATTATAAATATCAAATTCCCTGGCCTGGCTTCAAGGCTGTCCATGATTCAGGCAAATCTTGCCTATGCAACCTCATCCCCAATACTCCCCTACACAGAACTCCAGCTCCAGCCAGGGCTCACCTGTCATCTGGCCCCAAAATGGTCCCCTTTCACCGCTTCTCACCTGGGCCCCTACTACGGCTCCTACTTGGCCTTCTCTTTATGCTTCTCTTTATCACCTATCCTCCTGGATCCTTCTAGGCCCAACTTGAAGTCAGGTCTAAAGCCTCAGATACCCAGTGTTCTCTCTTTCCTTAGACTTCTAGAGCACTAGTCCTCCAAAGGCTACCTACTGCTCTTTGAATGAAATCCAAATTCCTTACCTAGGGCCTCCATAACTTAGCCCTACTTTCTTCTATGTCTAGGACCTTGCTCATAAAGACCTGGCATATGCCTGCTTTGGAGCCTTTGTATTTGTTGTTCCACTGCCTGGAGTATTCTTCCCCCATATGGCCCATTCTCTTTCCTCCTTTAGATCTCATTCTATATGGGAACTATGAGAGAGGCCTTCCTTGCCCACCCCTTAAAAAAACAGTAAACCCTGCTGCCTCTCTCCCTGCCACACACTCTGTATCCCTCCTGGCCTGCTACTTTTCACCATTGCCACCTGGCATATTATATATATATATATGTATTTCTTTATTCTTCACTAGAATGGAAGCTCCATTAGGACAGGGATTGAATTTGCTTTTGGGTTGTTGGTGCCTGTTACTCAATGAATTAATGTTGGATGGATGAATGAATGAGTGAACCAATGGATGAATGAACGAATCTAGCACCACACTCCACCTTGAGCATAGATTTCTCCACACCCATTTTCTTTTTTCCTTTAGGTTCTTCCAGGCTTACCCCTTCTTCAGCACCTTTGTACTTCACATTCCCAGGAGTGGGTCTAGGTTTTGTGGGTTCTGATGCTTACATAACCAGGGTGGGTGGGTAGGTGGGTTGGGTGGGTGTGTCTTTAAGAAAAATTACAAATGTGGGTAATCTGGGTCACTCAGTCAGTTAAGTGTCCAACTCTTCATTTTGGCTCAGGTCATGATCTTATGGTCATGAAATTGAGCCCCAAGTTGGGCTTTGTGCTGGGCGTGGAACCTGCTTAAGATTCTCTCTCTCCCTCTTCCTCTCTGCCCCTCCTCCACTCACGCTCACATTCTCTCTCTCTCTCTCTCTCTCTCTCTCTCTCTCTCCCTCTTCCCCTCTCTCAAGAAAAAGAAAGAAAAATTACAAATGCAAAATAACAAAGGCCCTTCAGAGGGCCTTGGAGAGGATGCATAAGTCAGAGCCAAGAGCATCACCTTCAGTAGCTTCCTGGGAAATCATCCTCTACACATTCACCTTGCCTGGACCTCTCTCTCTCAGTTCCCTAGATGGCACTTCGCTTGCCAGCCAGGCCTCTGTTCAAAGTTGTTCTCCCCTTAGAAAAGAATTCATCTTGGGGCGCCTGGGTGGATCAGTTGGTTCAGCATCCAACTTCAGCTCAGGTCATGATCTCATGGTTCATGAGTTCAAGCCCCACATTGGGCTCTGTGCTGACACCTTAGAGCCTGAGGCCTGCTTCAGATTCTATGTCTCTCTCTCTCTGCCCCTCCCCTGCTTATGCTCTCTCTCTCTCTCTCTCTCTCTCTCTCAATCTCTGTGTGTGTGTGTTTAAATAAAAACATTAAAAAAAAAAAAAGAGGGGCACCTGGGTGGCTCAGTTGGTTAAGCATCCGACTTTGGTTCAGGTCATGATCTCACAGTTCGTGGGTTCAAGCCCCGCGTCAGGCTCTGTGCTGACAGCTCAGAGCCTGGAGCCTGCTTCAGATTCTGTGTCTCCCTCTCTCTCTGCCCCTCCTTCACTTGCACTCTGTCTCTGTCTCTCAAAAATAAATAAACGTTAAAAAAATTAAAAAAAATTCTCCTCAGTCCTCCTCTATCACCCTGTTTTCTTCATGTCCCTTATCATTCACTGACCTATGTTAATATTTCATCTACTTGTTTACTGTCCATCTTTAACACAACACATGAGAGACTGTCTAGTTCAAAAGTGCATGGAGCCTGGAACAATGTTTGCCACATAGCCATGCCCTGAAAAGAGTTGCTGCATGATAAAATGAGCCCAACAGGCATCTCTCCCCTTTTCTGAAAACCCAAATGATAAATAAGATCAGGGCAAAGAAATCCCGTAGTTAACTCTCCTCTTTTCCAGGGCTTCTTGTGACATCTGAGAAGGTGGGCCATGACCATTACACTGCTAATGAACAAAGACAACAAGTTACTTCTGGCTTTCACCGAGTTCCTTCTATTTCTAACTCAAAAAGCTCAGCAGAATCTCCAGAAAGAACTTTTTACTCAGGAAGGATCAAAGGCTTTACTTCACATACTATATTTGTGGATGCTGGGATTTTCTAGTCAATGTACTGAGGTTTATTGTGTGTTTGATGAAAATTTTTGGTTGTATTTTCATCATCTTTCCCCAAGATGAGTGGTGATCTCCCCCAGCTAAGTTCATAGCTTTGATGACATTTGGGTGCCATTTTTCTGTTTCCTTTAGTCTGGTTTTAGAATAGTTTAACCTCTACGAGACATCCATCATTATTTCCTTTTTTTAAGTGTAGGGTAGCCCACTGGTTCTCAAACATGGCCGCCTTCAAATCCACTTGTGATGCCTACAACCGCCATACATTTGGGGCACTTGCCCTAGATTAATTTAATCAGAATCTCCAGAGGCTGGCAGGGCATTCTGTATATTTAACAAGCACCTGAGGTGACTGTGATGTGCAGCCAAATTTGGAAACTGCTATGAGGAATCCAAGAGACTCAGATAATAAAGAAATCTTTAAGACATTTGCAAAACAAAGGTCGAAGCAACTGGACGAACTCGGAAAAAATGAGTAGGTTTACGAATGTTGTGTAATGAAAAATAAAAGCATCCACTCCCATCCCTCAAGCACATATTCACACACATACATGCCCAATTTTCCTTGATATATACAAGTCACAGCACTGGGCTGGACTAGGGCATTCAAGAAGAAGAAGACTGGTTCAGTTGGTTAAGCATCTTACTCTTGATTTAGGCTCAGGTCATGATCTCACAGTTTGTGAGATCGAGTCTCACATCAGGCACTGACAGTGTAGAACCTGCTTAGGATTCCCTCTGTCTCTGTCTCTCTCTCTCAAAATAAATAAATGAACTTTAAAAAAAGATTACTAAAGTCTTCAAGTTCCCAGATTATTCCTTTTCAGAAATTTAAACACTTCTGGAAATGATACACAACCTTTCCAGTTTTGCAAGGACCAGACAGGACACTGAATTCAGGAGAGAATCACTAAGCTGTTAGTATCTAGAAGAAATCTAGTATTAACTAAGATTCCAGGCACATCCTAAGAATGCTGTATAGCCACAGTAGCGTGTGGCAGAAAGAGAATAGCATCATAACCAGAAAACTGGCTGTATGAACTTGGGTATGCAGCTTCACCACTCGAAGCCCCCATTTCCTCATTTATAAGATGATCATAAAACTAGGCACCCCACAGATTTGTACACTGTACAAACCCCACAGATTTGTACACTGGACACTATTCAAATGTGGCTCTTCTCCTCTCCACCTATCCAAAGCCAGGCTCAAATCTTACCTCCTCACTGGGACCTTCCCCTATTACCTCACTTTGGGCAAAACCCTCTTTTCTCGGAGGCCACAGTGGGCAACAGGAAGGTAAGCTCATCAGTGAGCAGGTCGAGAGTGATAGGTGATCAGTGAAATCACTTCATGGAACCGAATTTGGATCTGATTCCTTTATTTTGGCTCTCCTCTCTCCCTTCTCCATGCTCCTGACTTTTCATAATCCCTTTCTCTGTTGAAAGTCCTCACCCTTGCCTTCATTATCTGGAACAGTTTGGTGCTTGGGCAGGGCTTGATGAAATCACACCATATTCCCTGAAGTTTTGCACAGAGTGTTGAGTTCTGCATTTTTAGTGAAGGATAATTCATTAAACACCTGTGCAATGTCGTTGAGGCTATCGTGCATTATAATGCGATGGCAATAACTTATTCATTATGAATGATCACTTATGTTTCCAAACTTCATCATCACCTTTTATATCAAGTGCCTATAACACATTAGGTCTAGTCCTGGGAATAATATGGTGGTAAGCAAATCAGATGAAAATGTCTACCTTCAAGGAGCTTACACTCCCTGGAAATACCAAATTTCCCATGATATTACCAATATCAGCTACTTTTCAGGAAAAGAAACTCTTCTTTCAAGTGCACTTAGTGCTAACATGCAATAGTCTTCAAATATGTTCAGCCCATAAGTAAAAAATATTTGACCACAATCCTTCATTACATGTAGATCTCTTTATTCAGAACTTATATTTATGTGGTTCTGTACTATTATAGTGTATTTTATAAAATATAGTCATCAAATATAAATGTGCAAAGGATGCGGTAAGGGATAAGTATAAATATAAGTTCTAATACTTTCAGTTCTTGTTTTTTCTTTCTTGTTATCCCAGTGGGATCGTCCTGCATGGCTCTAGGGCATGACCTTCAAACTCCAGGCCAGCCATTTATTACCTGTGTGATCTCGGGCATGCTACGCAACCATTCTGTGCTTCAGTTTTCTCTATAAAATGGATACAAAACAATACTTAAGTTGCAGTGTTATTTAGAGGGCTAGATGAAATAATTTAAGTAAAGTATTTATTCCTGGTATATTATAAACATTCATAATGACAGCAAGTATTACCAAGATGTTACTATTATTCTAAGTGGTGTCTGTTCACAAGCACAGTTTTGGAAGACAGATAGTGTGTCTCCTGATACAAAACTCTAAAGAGTATAGGACATGCTTCTTAGCCATTAGTATCAGGTATCAGGAAGGCCAAGGGTTCAAGACCCAACTGGAGATCATATTCTCCATTGTAACAGATGCAGGTAGGACATTATGGTATTTAGTATCTGTTCCCATTGTAAATCTTGTTTTGACCCCTGGGAAGGTTTTCTGGATGATACCAGTTCACACAGGTCTCAGCTGTCATGTCCTGCCTCCCGCCCCATCTCCTTCACAGGCAGCCGCCTCAGACCATGGGGAGCATGCAGTGGAGCTAGCTGGTACATGCATTACAGCTTATTAAAGGGCACAGAAAAGTGCTCAGGCCCCAGTGCAGATCCACGAGCAGTTTTCAAATTTCCCTGTTTGGATGGGAATGCTTTAAAACTGAAGTATGTTTTCCTTGGCAGAGGTACCCCCCATTAGATGCAATTTCTTCCTGACATTTCAGGGATTGTTTTATGTCTGCATTCTCTATAAGGACTGTCCATGGAGGTCAGAACGAAAATTACGGTTCTAAGAATGCTCACATTAGCATACAGGGTAAGGCACAAGTCCCAAGCTAAATATCTCCATCCTGGCCAGCCTGCCAGTAGGATGATTAACAAGTCGGGCTGCCACACAGGGGACTGTACTGGGAGCGCTCCCGGGGCTGCTGCTCCCCGAGCCAACGCGGGCAACGTGTGTTTAGTCTATCAGAGTATTTACTCAGGACGCCTATCACCGTGGAACCGAGACAGCCGAGACAGCCGTCTGAGAGAGGACTGCCTGCGTCCCCTGCAGAGCACGGGGTGGGTGAGGCGGATGCATTTTTTCACAAGATTCCTTTCCCAGCCTAATCCAGTCCCCACTGCCAGGAAAGATCCGGTATGATGGTCAATCATGGTTGCCTTAGGCAAGCCTGACTCCCAAAAGTAAGGTTTCAGAAGGGTAACAGGTCTGCTAAAGCCTAGCTGCATCCTCTGGAACTCGGACATATGGGAGTACCCACCACTTCCCCCCTGACTGGGCTCATGCATGGCACTAGGACACCCTTTCTATCAGCCTTTCTGTCTTGGGTCAAAAATGCCTTGAGGAGGGGCGCCCGGGTGGCTCAGTCAGTTAAGCATCTGACTTCGGCTCAGGTCATGATCTCACAGTTTGTGAGTTGGAGCCCCACGTTGAGCCTGGAGCCTGCTTCAGATTCTGTGTCTCCCTCTCTCTCTGCCCCTCCCCCACTTGCGCGCGCGCGCGCGCGCGCGCGCGCGCGCGCTCTCTCTCTCTCTCTCTCTCTCTTAAAAATAAATAAATATTTTTTAAAAATGTTTTTAAATGCCTTGAGGAAGCAAGGACTGCCTGTCACAGACATCCAGAGCCCCTGATGTGGAACACAGGAGCCATGACTTGGACCCTAAAGACCAGGGTTCGAATCAGTCACCTCACTGCTCTGAGTCTGTTATATACAATTTCCATACAGTGAGAATTATAAAATCTCTCTTCAAGCATTGCTTTAGAGGAGGATAAAAAAAAGAAATTGAGGATAACAAAAGCCAAAATGTTCAATTATTATATTGAAATTTGAATACATTTGTTTTTGTGCCACTAGAAGTTAGAAGCAATATAGCACAAATTAAGCAGACCAAAAAGAAAAAAAAAGGCAAATAGACATTAAGGGAAAGAACTGGCAGAAAATTTTAGAAATAGTATAAGGGTACCTGAGTGGCTCCATTGGGTGAACGTCTGACTTCAACTCAGGTCATGATCTCACGTTTCGTGAGTTTGAGCCCTGCACTTGGGCTCTCTGCTGTCAGCACAGAACCTGTTTCAGATCCTCTGTCTCCCTCTCTCTCTACCCAGCCCCCCCCCAAAATAAATAAACATTTAGAAATAGTATAAAAACTCAGAAATAGTATGGCCTCCATAGAAATAAAGCAGAGAGAAGGAACCAGTGGGCATCCGATTAGGTTACATACTGGAGAGTATAACCTGGGAGAGAACTATGAGCTTTGAGTGCCTGCCCACAGCCACGTACCAACCAACAGAAGCCAGGGCTAAAGATGTGACAGAGGATGACAGGGCTGTGCTGGCCAAACTGTTAATGAATGAAAAGAGAGAAGCTGAGCATTCTCTGCAGCTAAAGCAAACCTACATAAAAAAGCACAATACAGGGGCGCCTGGGTGGCTCAGTCGGTTGAGCGTCCGACTTCAGCTCAGGTCACGATCTCATGGTCCGTGAGTTCGAGCCCCGCGTCGGGCTCTGGGCTGATGGCTCAGAGCCTGGAGCCTGCTTCTGATTCTGTGTCTCCCTCTCTCTCTGACCCTCCCCCATTCATGCTCTGTCTCTCTCTGTCTCAAAAATAAATAAACGTTAAAAAAAAAATTTAAAAAAAAAAAAAAAAAAAAAGCACAATACAGAGAAGGAGCAGAAAACATGGGAAGAAGAGGATCTGGGCAGAATAAGAGGGACACGGTTTTGTCTGCCACATTTGACCAAGGGGCCTTCCCAGTCCTCTAAAATGAAGAGCGTGGAGTTAGCATCAGCACCACCATGCTGCAGTTAGAGCTATCTATTCACTGTAATCTCTTGTGTTTATGTGAAGGAAGCTCTTTAGTAAACTGTATATACTTCAATTGACAATGTAGGTTGAGTTTGTTTCACAAATGCTGTGTGAGGTATAAAGTACAACGTCTAAGGTGTAAGACCTACCACTTCAGGGATTACACTATGGAAGAGAAAGCAGGGCTCCAAGTCACCCAATTAAGGACCAAATACATTTAAATAGCATTTTTTAAAATTTATTTGAGAGAGAGAAAGAGAGAGAGAGAGAGAGAGGGAGAATCCCAAGCAGGCTCCATGACCAGAGCAGAGCCCGACACTGGGCTCAATCCCACGACCATGGGATCATGACCTGAGCCAAAATCAAGAGTCAGATGCCCCGTGGACTGAGCCATCCAGGCACCCCAAGGACCAAATACTTTTCGAAGCAGGACAGCCCTGATGGGTATATTTGAGGTAAAGGTGTAGGTGGAAGGGAGAGAGGGGAGGTGGACCTGTGCACCAGCAGTCTCAGACTGAAAGGAATAAACATGAAAGAGGGGGTAAGCCTGCTTCCCAGAAATATGCCATTCTTCATCGGAGTTTTTCAAACTACAAGTCAGTACTCATTAGCAGATCATTAAACCAGCTCCGTGGCTCTCCACTAGCATAGAAAGAGAAAAGGAAATACAGTAGTCCAAACTGCCATGGAATAGAAAAGAAAAAACATGTTAGAGTGAACTGCACACAGAAAGGGAAAGCATTGATGTGAAAGCTGTATTTACATGGGTCTGAGTGTATTTACGTGTAACTGAGTGTGTATACTGGGATGTGAGGGATTTTTGTTTGTTTGTTTAGGTTACAGTCAAAAAAGGTTGAAACCCACTGCCTTATAGGCCCTTGACAGTTTTCCACACGACACCATCTGAAAGGGGCAGAGCATCATCTTAATGCGGGTGGTTTTCACCTTTTCTCATGACTTGCATTCTCAGGCCTTTCAATGTACTATCTCCTTGATTTCCAGGGCTTTTCAAACGTGATGCCAAAACAGAATCTCCTGGGATATAAAAAAATTACCAATGTCCAGGCCCCACACCCATGGATTCTGACCTAATCAGTCTGGGTGGAGCCTAGCAAAGGGTATTTTCTACAGCCTCCCCAGATAATTCCAATGTGCAGCTGAGGCTGAGAGCCTCTGGATTAGGTCATTCTACCCTCAGAACACCCCTGAGGGAAAAGTAGAGAAGAGACGATTATCCCTACTTTTCAGAAGAGGAATAAGATCCAAGGCGGTTAGGGGTGGAGCCACGGCTAAATCCATGTGTCCGTGTGTCAGAGTGGGGTGAGAAGCCAGGTCTCCCACCTCTGGGTCCAGAGTGTCCGTTTCCCGGCGTCCCACACTCACCACTTAATCCAATGTTTTTCAGTTTAAAACAAGGCCACCAATGAGGGGACAGACAAAGACGGTTAGAATCTCAGAATTTCTTTGCACAATCATTCTCAGAAGTGCGTCAACAAATACAAGTCCCTCCTTACTGGAATAGCGAAATAGACCACTTAAGTAAATCAAGCCATTTGATAGAGGCCAAGAGAGCTATTGATACTAGTTTTCCTGTCTCCAAGGAACAAAATACTGAAAGGCAAGGGCTTAAAATGAATGAAAATGTATCCAATGCACAATCAAATGAAAACGTTGTGGGCCCACAGCCAGGAATTATCTGCCAATTGGATCTCTTTCAGCGCCCTAAATTTAACCAGCTGGGATTCTTTTCTTCTCCCTCCCTTTTCTGTGAGTATCATCTTTTTCAACCTTCTGAAAGGAAGAGATTTTCTTTTTAATGGGAAATCTGTATTTCATCATAAAGATGGAACACAGTGTGCATGGTTTAGCCAGTCTCCTGGGAAGTAGGTTCTTTGTGTTAGTATATGTCTGGCATAAAAGAAAGACATTCCAGCAAGTTTATTTCAGGAATGATAGACTGGAAGCATATATATCTATGGAATTTAAGGTATAATCTCACCTTCATTCCTAACCTATTAATAATCCATTTGTAGACTACTTAATCGCTTTCACCAATCAATATAATCTCAAAGTTTCCAAGCTGTTCCAAAGTGCAATGAATAAGTGGAGGCAAGGGTATGGAGCGTGTGTGTGTGTGTTTATGAGATGGGGGGAGAGAGAGAGTGGAAGAGGTGGAAGACTAAACTCAGCTATTTACAGTGGTCATGATTCGGTGGGAGCACAGGTATTCTTTTTGCTTACCTGTATTATTACAGCCTCTCTGTAACAAAAGCTTTAGCACTTCGCAATCTTAGAAAAATGATTTTAACTAAAAAACAATAATCATCAATAGAAGTGAAAAGTAAAAACTACAGACTCTACCTATAGTCAAAAGACAAAATCAAGGTTCTCTGTGCAAGCGTCCCTGGCCAGCCTGGAGCCATTGAACCACGATGCTCTGACTCTAGCTAACAAGCAGTGTGCTCACCTAGCATCTGCTCTCCTAGTGTCTGCAATTACCCAGATGAACTCATTTCCTTTCCTGCGGCTAGGCAGAGTGGCTTCTCAGGAAGGACTTGGAGACCACACTGGGGGGAATTGGGGGGAAACCAGTTCCTTGCTCACTTCTTAAAGACCAAGGCAGCAGAGCCCAGGTGCCTGCCCAGAGCCACATCCATGCAGAGACCATGTGCTCTGACCTGGGAGGGGCAATGTGGATTCGATGCTGGAGCCCTGGCCCAGGTTTGGGCCTCGACTGGCCTCTGCTCAAGGTCTGCTACAGAGAAGCAACCATCCTCACAGTGGGACTCAGAATTTCAGGAAGGGATAAATCCTGTCACAGCATCATTAAGTGTGAGAAATCTGACCAAGAAGATAATGGTAGGTCTCTGGGGTTATGGATAAAGCAAAAATGGGATTGATTTTCTGGCTGAGTCACAGCTGAGCATAGGAAGAAATCCAAAAGAGATGGGTCACCTGTTCACCTATCCATTCACTCATTCATTCCATGGACACTTCCTGAGTAGCTGATAGGCATGGCTGTTTCAACCAATCACTTACTTTGTGGACTATATACCGTGTCCAGCTATGGGGAAGAGCGGGAGGTAAGATACAGCTTCATTTGCCACCAAGCTGTGCCTCCTAGCAAAGCACTGTGGCCCTCTCTTCTTCAAACAGAGACAGTGTTGGCTGACCGAGCTTTGTGCCTGCACAGCTGCACCTGGCCAGAGTAAGGGCCTTTTCCTAAATCTCACCAAAGTGTGATATGGGCCCTGCTCCTAGGGCCATGCATCATGCTGGGCAATAATGATACAAAGATAAAAATGGCATGGCTCTTGCCCTCAAGAAAATTAATCTAGGTGGAGACAGAAAGCAAATAACTGCAAAAAGGCATCACAATTGCTGTAAAATGGTATTAAAATCACGATAGAAGCAATAGAGAAAGAACATCTGGTGAAAAGCAATATTAACACTGTCCACAGTGAAATGTCTGAAAAGAACAAAGGAGAAGGAAGAGGAAGAGGAAAAGGAAAAGAACTCTGACCATTTATTGTCCTTATCAAACATGGGAAATGAGGCTCAGAGAAGCTGAGTGTAGCTAGTAAAGACAGAGGGAAGATCCTAAGTCAGGTCCATCTATTTCCAGAACACTTGCACTTTCTAAAACACCCAGTTCCCCACTACTTAGTCTACAGACATTTATCAGGTGTGTGCCAGGCTGTGCCAGGAAGGGGGCGGGGCACAGGAGATGCAGATCTCAGAAGCCAGAGAAGGGTCCAGCTGAGAACATAAACTGAGAGTAGAGTGTCCAGGTTTGAATCCTACCTCTGCCTCTTCTTGCCTCACTTACCTTCTCTGCAAAACGGAGAAAACAGTACCTGCCTATTGGGGTTTTGGTAAGGAGTAATTGAGGTAATACATGTAAAGCAATTAGAATGATGCCAGGTGCACAGAAAGCACTATACAAACTGTAGAGTACTATGCAAGTGTTGTTGTTGCTGTTAATGGTAGTAGCAGTAAGTATCATCCTTATGTCATAGTTTAATGAGGGAGAGAGTATTTTATAAACACAAGTGACTGGGAAATCAATACAAAGCCCAGGAAGTGAGGAAGTGTTTAGATTAAAATGTACTAAATATGTCTACAGCTCTTTGCAGTTAGGAAGACTGTCACACGCACAACCCTATGAAGCAAAAAGGACAGGTATTATGTTATCCCCATTTAAAAGGCAAGGAAACCGAGAAGCTGAAGGACTTGTACAAACTAACATAGCTAAGCTGTGCCAGATTGCTCCACTTATTTACTTGATCACAGTACTTTTTAAAAACTTTCTATTTGAAATTATTTCACATTTACAGAACAGTTTTAGAGAATAATCTGGATGACTCCTCTATACCCTTTTTCACCAGATTTGTCCATTTTCAGCATTTCTCCGTAGCTACTATATCACTCTGTATTATTTTTTTTCTGAACTATTGAAGAGTATTGGTATAGATCATGTCCCTTCACTCCTTCATGCTTTCAATATATATATTTTTAAGAATAAGAATATTCCCGCAACCAGAAAATGAGTAAGTTCTGAAGATCTAAAGCACAGCATAGTGATTATAGTCAACAATACTGTATTAGATGCTTCAAAGTCGCTAAGAAACTAGATCTTAAATGTGCTCACCACATAAAAGAAACCATAATTACATGAGGTGATAGAGGTGTTAGCTAACGCTACAGTGGTAATCATATGACAATATATAAATGTATCGAATCAACACCTTATATACCTTAAACATACATAATGTTATACATCAATTATTTGTCAATTTAAAAAAAGAATAAGAATATTCCAAAGTAAATGATCAAATTCAGGAAATTTAATATTGATATATATTTTTATCTAATCCAGAGGCCATACTCCGATTTGTCAATTGTCTCAATAATGTCCGTCAGAGCTTTTTTTTTTCCCTCCAGTACAAAATCCAGCCCAGGATCACTTACTGCACTTAATGGTTACATCTCTTTAGGCACACTTAATTTGGATAATTTTTTAGCCTCTGTCTTTCATGACACTGGCCTGTGAAGAAAACAAGCCAGTTATTTGACAGGATGTTTCTTGCTTGGGTTTGTCTGCTATTTTCTCATGATTAGATTCAGGTTATGCACTCCTGGCCAGAATACCACATAAGTGATGCTGTGCCCTTCTCAGTGTATCACATTCCTGGATCTGGACATCTGGTTGCCTCATGATGTCTGTCTGTTTCTCATTGGTTATATTAGCCTGATCATCTGGCCAAGATTGTGTCCATTTTCTCTGCAATAAAGCTACCTTTTACCCACTAATAAATAACCTTTTACCCACTAATAACCAATAAGCAATATGTGGGGATACATTTTAAAACCATACAGATATCCTCTTCTTTATCAATTCTCCCACCCCAGATTTAACATCCACTGATGATTTTTGCCCAAACAATTCTAGGGTTGCGAAATGGTGACCTTCCAATTCCACCATTTCCTCTGCATTTATCAGTTGGCATTACACTGTAAGGAAGAACTCTTCCCTTTCCCCACATATCTATCTACCCATCTATCTATTACAGAATGGACTCATGGATTCCTATTTTATTCAGTGGGTTGTTATCCATCGCTATCCTTATTTATTTCATCACACACATTGTTGGCTAGCAGGAGCTCCTTCAAGCTGGTTCTTGTATCTTCTTGACATCAATCACGATTGCTTACTTTCTGGCACAACAAAACGTTCCAGGCTTAATTTGTAAGTTTCCTGCCCCAGCAATGGAATCAACCTTTTTTTTCCTGAAGGGCCTCTGGTTCTTTATAGTGGGGAATGGTATAACCGACACTTCTATTCTTAGCCTGCAGACAGTCATTGAATGAAAATCTGCCTTCCCTATGCAGCTCATGAATCAATGCAGAGACAGAAAATTGTTATCTGACTCTTCCTAAAGATGGGTGTATCAGAGACTCTAACACACTCCTGCTTGTAGAACACCCACGTGCAGCTCCTAACTTCTTTCCTTCCCACTCATGCGTCCACCCTTCACAATAAAATGAGTGCAGGCACTCACTGAACCGTCCTTGGTAATTCAGAAAGCACTGGGAAAGTGAATCTCTCTTAACTTCAGAGGACCGTGCAGTGGACCTACTGTTGGTGAAAGGCTTAGGAGAAGAGAGCTGAATTCACTAACTCAAAATATACAGGGAAGGGTAGGAGAAATGGAGGCAACATTTAATACTAGATCCTCCAAGGACATTATTTCTTTGTTTTTTAAGTTTATTTATTTATTTTGAGTGAGAGAAAGAGAACGAGTGGGGGGAAAGGCAGAGACAGAGGGAGGGAGAGAGAATCTCAAGCAGGCTCCACACTTGAGACTGACACGGGGCTCAAACTCATGAACCAGAAGTCATGATCAGAGTCAAAATTAAAAGTCAAATGTTCAACTGACTGAGCCACCCAGACAGGTGCCCCTCAAGGACATTATTTCTAGTCTTTACAACACTCATCTACATTGGGTTTTTTCATCCCTATTTTCGCATTTGCAGCTCAGAGAGGTATAATGATCCCCGTTTAAGATCACAGACCTGGTGAGCTACAGAATTCAAACACAAGACCACCTGACTCTAAAGCAAAGGTCCTGAAATACACCAGAGAACCCCATTTGGTACAGATTTTTCTCTCATTTGTATCTTTTACTTTTAACCTATATTGTTTTTCTGAATAATAACTTTTCTGATATTCTGAAAAATGACTTTATTTCTGGATATCTTCTCTTTAATTAAAATAGAATGCAGAATGTGTTCCCCCAAGTTGTCTCTTGAAACTTCATTTCTCTGCATTTCAGGAAAATAAGTAAGTAAGCAAGTAAATAAATAAATAAAGTTTTCACTCCTTTGTTGTTATATACCTGATATATCACTTCCATAAATAACAACGACAAAAATCCATACACCAGTATTTCCTACCTTTACTGCACATTATAATCACCCAAGATGTTTAAAAATTGCTGTTTCTGCTCCTAGATATCTCATTTAATTGGTTTGAAGCTGAGCCGGGCACTGGGATTTTTAAAAGATCCTCAGACAATTCTAATGTGCAGCAAGGTTAGGGAAACGACGCCATATACCATGAAAATAAAATGGAAAGGAAATCGATTCTCGATTCTTTAAAGAATGATCAGGCATCTTGAAAATTAACCTGACCCTTTTTTATTCAGACAATGACCCAGGGTATTCTGGGAAATGAAATTAAAGCTGAAATTTGTTGCCTAATACAATTCTGAAATTTAAAAATAAAATAAAAATAAACAACAAACAAAAATGTAAAACCTAGCATAGCAAAAGACTAGCAAGATTAAAATCATGGACTAAATTGAGATTTCATGGAACAACAATCCAATCAGCACTTATGGAGCCACTCAGTACTAGGCATCTCACTAGGCACTGGGCATACAGTGGGGAGCATGTCAACATGCTCCAGGCCTCAAAGAACTTTGAGTAAAAAGGCAACACCCATAAACAGTGGTCGGTGC
Organism: Panthera tigris; assembly: GCF_018350195.1. NCBI lineage: Eukaryota > Metazoa > Chordata > Mammalia > Carnivora > Felidae > Panthera > Panthera tigris. Next base: position 52,169,640 of record NC_056667.1, on the reverse strand, counting down.
GAGGGAAAGTCACTAAGTTCAGGTGCAGGGCGTTCTGGGAACACCAAGCCAGGTGTATGCCCTGAAGTGTATCATGGAAGACTTCTCTGAGGAGGCAAAATCCCAGCTGAGACTGGGAGGATAAGAGGGAGTTAAGATTTTGGAGAAGAGGTGAGCAGCTGCTGGTGGTTAGTATTTAGGCAGAAGAGCATTACAGTAGACCACCTGTGAGCCTTCTGAACATCTGATCAACACTAAGCCTGTCTAAATGGGCTCTAAGGTAACAGGAACTGCCAAAACACCAGAAGAAGCAACTAGTCACAACTCAACAGACTAAGCAGGTGCCTCCTTTGTAATCTCAAATGAACATTAAAAACATGCCAACAGAATACTCACTTCCTCCTCTGTCATATTTCTCGCCTCTAGGCTCAGGTAACCCTCACTTTCCAGGAGCACCTGGACATTCTAACTTGCAACTGTTCTGCCAATGTGGCTTCTCCCTTTCCCTGCTCAGGATTAAGATTATTCACTTCTCTGAGCCAGCCATGTCCAAAATGGCTATCTGAGGCAGCTTGCGTTAGAAGATGAGAAGTGGTCACCACATGTGAATAAAGGATTCAGCCATATATACATATATATATATTATTTATTTATATTTTATATTTTTATATTTATGTTATTAATATATATATATTAATCTTGGATGACATCTGCAGAAGTTAGAATAGTGGATTCTCAAGTGAACCATCAGAGATTATATAATAAACACACTGTGGAATGTGGAAGGGTCTACTTAGAAGAGTGCTGGCAGCAAGTAGCATAGCCTTAGAGTGGAAGAAGGACAAGCCCACAAGCCAAAGCCCTGCCAAAGTTCTGCACTAGCTTCAAACCCCACTCCAGAACAGGAAGTAGAATTACGTCTGAGACGACAGCAAAGAGATGGCCCAGGGCCTTGGAAAATTCCATCTAGTACATATTTCTTTGTTCAATGGCAAATGCAAAACATCATACTGTCAGTTGCTAAGAGATAGAAAGATGAATGAGACATGACCCCCACCCCCAAGGAACATATAGTCAACCGAAGGAAGCAGCAATTGGCCCATTTCGTGGGCCAATTATCCGGCATTGGGAAACCACATCATCATTGGCTTGTGGCTCTAAAAACGATCAACCAAAAGGTTCACACAAGAAATAGCCTGAGTGTGTGATAAAAATTGGGCCACTGATGATACAAAGTTATCTAAGGGCTGATTGCTTTGTTTATTGAACAAATGACCCTGTGCTTGGTAATGATGATAGACAGCGGCCTAAGTCAGATACAGTCCCTGCCTTCAGAGAGTTCACTTTCATCACTGTACATGTGTTAGGTACCTTACAGATATTCAGAGAATTCTTATGTACAGTACTTCATGTGATCCTGGTAACAACTAGTGAGAAGCTAAAGTAGGGGTTTATCAATCCCTGAGGCTCAGAGGGGTTGAAGTACTTGCCCCAGATCTCCAGCTGGCAGTGACATTGACAGGATGTGTTATTCCGATTCTCAGGTCACTATACCCGCTTGCATGTGGTTTGAATGCACACTAGCTGACAAGGGAGGCAAGAAAAAAAAAAAAAAGAATCTAAATAGTGCCAAGTACAATTTATTGCTTCCTAATCAATTTCTGCTTTTCCAGCAGTTATATATGTGTACCAAAAAAACAGTTCTTGACTTAGTCATGTATCCCAGGGAATGTTAACCTTCTAGCATTTGAGGTAAGGGTGTTTAAAAAAACAATTATTCCCCCAAAGCATGTACTTTATTGTTAGATACAACAATGATTGCTCTGTAGGAAAAAAAAAAAAAAAAAAAAACGAATTCAAAAAGCAGTTGAATTCAAAGTGTCTACTTTTTACCTTTAGAGCACCGTCTTTCTTTCTTAGCTTTGATAAACCAAGGCAGGAAACTAATAGATTATAAATGCTTTGTGATAATGTCTTTGGAACCAATTGATTTTTTTCACTTATTTCTAGACAATACTAGATCAGCTGGAAAACACCAGTAGAGTTTTCCATAGCAACTCATGACACAAAAGACCTCCAATAGGAAGGCTGAAGGCACTAATCCTTTCTCCACGATGGTCACTTACATTTCTTTGGACTGTCACTTTCAATCAGCAGGTAATGCCACTGGAATTCCAGTTAGGACTTAAATGGACTTTCCCATTTTATTCCTGGCTAATCTCCCTTTCACCCTCTCAGAAACGCCAGCAACATCCAACTGGGGTTTGTTACCAAAGCCTTCATAATTTACAGGACATTTTTTTTTTCTTTTACATTTGAAACATCATCTACCTCATAAATAACTCCTTTTATCACAAGTGTGGATGTTCCTGTAATGCTACCTGCAACCTGTCAAACGTTTCAAAAGTTATCTAATGTGCTAGACAGAAACTGCTTTTGACCTCTGGGTTAACCAAAGTTAACCAGCAAATCTGACTGCTTCAAAGGCTCCCTCCTGAGCCAGCTGCTGCTGCAAGCTATAAATTACTGCTCCTCAGGGCAGCAACAAGACAGGGGACCAGGATCTTTGCCGACACTGTACAGTTTGTGATTAAATATGGTCTTGGCTTCCTTTCCCAGTAATCAAGTATGTGGACATTATATATAACAATGAGAAGAGGCCTTCCTGGCAACTGATGCACAGAATGATTAGAGTATCTTAACCACTTCTGGAGTTTCAATTAGAGAAACTTGATTTTCTCTAGTTCATTACACCTAGGCCTAATCTGTGCCATCCACTACAATAAACCTGACCACCTCCCTGTGTCCCCAGTGTGCCACGACCTCCCATTACCTGTGCCTTCTATTGGCAAAGCCTTCACACACACACACACACACACACACACACACACACACACACACACTTCCTCACCAGTAGAAACTCCTGCTCACTCACCTCCCAGACCCAGCTCAGGTGGAACCTTGTCTAGGAGACCATGCCCAACATGGTGAGCCTGTCTTACCCATGTTCCCGAGGCACCTTGGACACCTCTGCTTTAACCCATACCACACTATGTTCTAGTGATTTCCTTACACATCTGCTTTAATCACAGCACAGTGTGGCATCCTGGGTTCCACCACTGTCTGAAAAGGCAGATCCAGGTCTAAACCCAAGCTGGTCTTGTTCCCTTGGGAGACTTGGGCAAGTTGCTTAATATCAGGCAAGTTTCCCTAGCATATCTATTTAGGAAGGCTAAAAATACCTGCTTCAAACAGGCATTTGCTGTATGAAATGATTACATGAAAACAGATGCAGAAAGTGGCACAGATGCTGCATGAATGGCAGCTGTTTCTGCTTCTCTTCCCCACTGCCCTCCTCCCCTGGTTTCCCCTCCTCCTCTTCCTCCTCCCTTTCTTCCTCCCTCCCAGCATCATCATCAGTATTAAGTTCCAAGGCCCCATCAGCAACCACATTATTTATTCATCGCTGTATTTTTATCCCTAGAATGTGAGAGTACAGGTACTCAACTATTTGTGCTGAACTTTGAAGACAAATAGGGTTTTACTAGTAGTCAACAGGGCCTGAACTTCAGACAGTACAGACCTACATCTCAGCCCATCTGATGCTACTAAATGACCCCCTGGACTGGTACAGCTAGTTATAAACACGAAGCACCCCCACCTCTGTTTCCTTAACCAAAGGCTAAAAGTTAATTCTTGCTGTCAAGGAACATGGACAATAGTTTTTGTTCCTTTGGTGGTGCTGGGGTGGACTACTGAATCATATTTTACATTTATACAAAAGATAAAATAAAATAAAATAAAATAAAATAAAATAAAATAAAATAAAATAAACAGGTTATTCTTAAACATTTGGCTTATAAAAAATTCCCCCAAATCACACGGAGCTGGAGACGGATGGCAGATTGCTAAATTCTTGCCGAGTCAAATGTAAGAGAATCATGACAAATTGTTTCTTGGCTCCCTTGTTTTTCCTTTGAAAAAATAATTTACAATGTGGGATGGGTTAACTCCCCTTACATCGTCTAAATCCTCAGAAAATCTATGGCAGGCTCTGTCTGAAAGGCCAATTTGACCCCGTGGGCCTGACTCTAGCTAGATTTTCTCAGCCCCGGACATTAGACACGCTGTCTGTCACTCAAGACCCTGACACAGCAACAGCAAAAATTTTTAAATAAACTTTTTTTAAAAAGGTGACCCTGCCAGAGCCAACCCAAATGTTTCCTTTCTGTGAAATTTAAATATGTGTTAAATTTGATTCTGCCTAGCCAGTCTTCTGAATCTAAGTCAGGGGGTAAGAATTCAGTAAACAGCTTTATCTGTCAAAAATCACACCACAAGATCCATTCAGGAAATAAGTGAAGTTTAGGGTAGAATGTGGTCTTTTGGTCAATGATAACACTTAACATTTGTTTACTAGATGCTTACTAGAGCCAGATACTGTGTCGAGATTGTACAGGCCTGATGCCATTTTGACTCCACACAATGAGGCCATGAGGTCGGTATCATCCACATCTTGATCCATTATACAGATGAGCAAACTGAGCCTTGTCCAAGGTCCTACAGTGAGTGGCAGGGCCGAGTTCACAGAGAGGCAGGGCCCAGAGCCCCTTGCTCCACAGGAACTGCCTGGGTCCATAGCACTGTAGGTCACCCATAGGCTGTTGAACTTGTCCTTATTGTTAAACCTCTTATGTTTGCCATCACTGCCTGGTGCTCTCCCTGACATTGCTGCCCACAGATGTCCTGAGCCCACACGGAATCCTGCTCCTGCAAAACAGCTGAATGGAGGTTGAAGCTGAGACAAAGCCCAACTTTCAAGCACTGAGGCTCCAATCATCCCTCACCGTGCTTCCCTCCATTTCTTCTTCATGGCAGCTGATCAACAGAAGCCTTACATATCCCACTTCCGGATATTAAGATGTAGAATGTGCTCTGGGTCTTAGATGCTGAATTCAGCAGATGGCATGTCTCACGTGAGATGTGTAGGTCCAATGTTCTCTTCTGCATGCTGCCTGCGAATACAGGATTTGAGATCCACTTTGGATACAGAGTCCAACCGCACCACTTAGGTCAGTGACCTTGGCTTTCTCACGGAAACTCTCAGAGCCCTAGCCCTAAATTCTTCATTTAAAAATAGGTATAATCAAGTTTTTCAACGTTGCTGTAATTAAATAACATGTAAAGCACTTGGTGGCACAGTTGCTCAATAACTGTTAGCATCTTTGCCCATGAAAAGGCAGGATCTTTTAATGGCCTCTTGACTCTTCAGTGATCTCTGAAAGAGGGAGCAACCATATCCATTCATTGAACAAATACTTACTGAGCACCTATTGCATGCCAGACATTTGAATGAGGGTTTGAGACAGACAATAGTAGTAGGCTATCAAGGCTCATTTCTGGGAATGTAAAGAAACATTGCTTAAACTCCTACCTACTGCCAGGCAATAGGCATGGAGTTTACATGGAGAATCTCACTGACCCTCACAACCATTTGAGGCCAATGTCATTAACCCTTGCTTTACATATAAGGAAATAAGGCTCACTCACTCTGAAAGACCCAGAAAGGTCAAGGTCCCACAGCTGTGAGAGGCAGCAGGAGTCACCACTACGATGACCCTTTCAGTCAGATCTCATCATTCCACTATATATAATTTAGGAAATATTAAAGGGAGGATCAGTTCTTGTAATTTTCAACACAAGTCAATTATGTCTAGCATGATCCTGGCCTTGAAAGCTCATTGTGCCAATGGACAGGGAAAAGGCATCGTCTGGGACTGCTGGCAATTACAGTGGAGAGGCTGAGACAAAGAGCTTCAGGGCAGGCGGGCAAAGAAGATGCAGAAGTACCACTGCCCACACCCCCAACTCTTTCTGACCCCATACCTGCCCTTCCAAAACCCAGGGCCAGTCTTCAAACTTCAGGAAAAAATCCATGGAATGGATACCCAGCAGATGGCCAGGTTTCCCCAGCACAGCTAGGAAATGCCCGTGCACAGCCCCTCCCCAACAGCAAGAGCCACAGAGTCAGCTGGACACAGGTTCAAATCCTTCCCCTTCCCATTATTTACACAATCCCTGAGCAGAGTTGTCATATTATCTATGATTTACTCTAAAGCCCTGCAGTAATGACAGTGAGATATACATACATTTCTAAGTTAAATTTAATCTACCTCTGAGGGATGGGTGATTAACATTTACATAGCCTGAACAAAGATCTAGTGGTTATTAACATCTCAAGTACCCTAGTTAGGAATTCACACTGAGGAGTGGTTGGTTAGAATATAAAGGATGCCACTGTAAGCACTTCAAGTATTGTTGTCTAAATAGTAAGGGGCATTAGAAAACATTTTCCATTGCTAAAATGAGCAACACTCAAGAAATTTGATTGGTTTGTAGCACTGTATGCGTGTCTCTACTCTAGTATGAGGAGGGTGGGAGTAACACCTAGGTCCAGAAGTCTGTAAGATTCTGTGTCCCCAACACTAGGAATCGATCACCTGATGCAGCCAGAAGACTGGTCAACTCTGACACCAGAATATTATTATGCTTGTCTCAGCCTAAACTTTTTATGCAAGTATGATCCGTGGGCCTCCAGAACAGAGAGAGAATGAATTTCGCAGATCCTAAAGGAAAAAGATTTATGATGGCTTTTATGCTTGCTGGCTAACAAATGCTTATACTTGTGAAAAATGTAGCCTATGACTTGCTTTCATTGTCACACAGGTTGCTGGAGAGGAAACATAGTTCCCAAACCAACCGGAAAGAACCTGACCCTCCCCGAATGGATAAATGAACTTAGGTCAGTATGTAGCAGAGTCCCAAAGCCAGAATCCCTGGCTTCAAAGTGAGAGAGAGGAGGAGGAGCCTTTCAAAATTCTAAAATTCTCTCTGAAGTCTCACAGTGAGAGGCAGTTTATGTAGCTGTTAAAAGGTCAGGTTCTGGATCAGATTGCTGGGTGAAAATTCCAGCATGAGTTCTCAAACTTCGATGTGCCTCCTGTCTCCTCACCTGGAAAATGGCAACACTATAGACTCCTCCATAAGGCAGTTAGGACAGTCAAATGAGCTACTGAAGGAAAAGCCTGCAGATGTAAAGGAAGCCCTCAACAAATGTTAGCTGCTGTTACAGCAGAGGAGGATCAAGAACTGCTTTTCTGAAAGCACTTAGTAGGGGTTAGCTATCATTTTATTTTTTACCATATACATTTACTTTTTCATTCAACAAACACATTGCATGCCCAAGTACTAGGGAGATCTGGAGATAGTAAGAACTATACAATATCTCCTAGACTGCTTGCCAGGGTCTCTTCCCTCGAGACTCTTAGTCTGATATGCAAGTCAGACAAGCAGACAATAGCAATCTCAGTGAAGTTAAAGTCAGTTTTATGGAAGCAACCCCACCCCACCCTACCGCCCCAAAAGAATAGAAAACTTCTAACTGCAAGGAGTATTCTGGGAAGGCTTCCTAGAGGAAGTGATTCTTGAGATGGGAGTAGGGGGACTGGAAAGTGTCAACACTCTACATCTCCAAAGGCAGGAAGTGTCAATCTGCCTATTTGGGTGTTTGGTGGTATAAACTGTAATGGGTCTTTAAAAATGTATCCTTTCCATCTGGTACTCTCCAGCTGTGTTACATTTCCAAGCCCTTTTCCCTCTGACTTTTATGAGTTTTGGTCTCTAACAGGGGCCTATCTGAGGGCACACTGTTTCCTCTCACTGTTAGAGCAGGGGGCCATACAGCTCAGATTCTCCAGGAGAATCCCTCTTGAGGAGGGAATGAGAGATGCAATATGGAGATTCTGCTACAGTTTCACGTCAACGAAAGCCAGTTGGCCATTGAGCACTTGCTATGTGCCAGACACTGTTCTAAGTACCTTACCTGTGCTTTGCCTATTCCCAAAAGCAATTCTATGAGGTGGATGCCATTAACATCCTTGTTACAAATGAGAACGCAGGGATTTGTCATGTGATCACAAAGTCACATAGCTAGTGGCAGAACTAGAATTCAAATACCACAACATGTGACCCAGGAGAGACTGATAGTAAGTCTTTCTAGAAGCAAGAATATAAATCAGGTCTTGCCACCACATTAGTGAAAGGTGTGCTATGTCTGCTGCAATTGGGACTTCTGTGGGATGCTGGGTGTATCTGCTCCTCTTAGCCTACAAGCCGCATTAGCATGGTGAGTCCGCATGGTAGGCACTTCTGCCTTGCCTGCCGTAAAATGACTAAGTTGCTAATAAAAGCAATGACTCTCACTGTGACTGGTGCCAACCCCAGTCTCTAAGTGCCAATGGCCTGTTGGCTTTTCCCACCGACAGTTCTGCATGGTTCTAAGCAGACAAACCACCCAGACTGCTACAAATGTTACTCAGAGAAGAACACGTGCCAGGAGCAACAGGAAAGAGGGGCCCACCCTCATTGCAGATGGAGCTCTCCTAAGTAAATCCATCCTCCAAAATAAGTTAATTATTCCTACCAGGGATTCTCATGAAACGTGTAATTGCCAAGTACTTCAAGATCAATTTCATGAGCATTTCCCCAACCGGCTCTATAAGATTGTATTGGCCATTTTACAGAGAGTTTTGGTGACTTGTGCAGGGGTGCAGACACAGGTACTCAGAGGCAGCCTCAAGGTTCAAAACCACTCAGGTCCAGTGTGCCAAATCACTAGGCTGGCTGGCAAAAGAAAGGACCTACTTGCAGTTTGGTTGCTTACTTCCCAGGAGATCTCAAAGGACTATGGATATTGAGACATTTTGTTAGGACTAAAAGGAGCATCAGCCAACTTTTAACTCCTAAAAATCCAGAACGGGCCAAGCAGTTGAGGAAACAAAATCAACAAGATGAAATGTTCTGAACTTAAATACTTCATGATCACAAAGGAGCAGGTATACCTAAAGTCGTCTAAAGGAGCATGGGGCTCGGACTCATGAAGACTTTGGGCCTAATCCACCACTTACGAGTAGCATGAACTGGACACATTGCCCTACTTCCCTGAGTCTCAGTGTCCTCATATGCAATGAAGATGTCATCACTCCTCCACAGCCAATGCTAGTACATATGGGCTATTTTATAAACAGAAGAGAGAAAAAAGGTGTCTTCTGGGCAGAAGAATCCCCCCAAAAATCACACCCTCTTTGCTGGGCCAACCTGCACAACTTTGCACCCTCCACGAGGACTGATTATAAAAAACTTATGAGAAAATGAGGGCAGAGTTAGACATCCTTCAGGTTTGGTTCAAAGCTCACTCCCTTGCAGAGGCCTCCCTGATCCTCCAGAACAGGCCCTCCTACAAAATGCTCCTTTGGCTTCTGCACTGTGCTCCTTGTCAAATACTTGCTTCATCTGAAAATATTGGTGCTCCATACCAGTTGTCTTGGACAAACTACAAGCTCAGTTGAGGTTGAGCCTAGATCTCTCATGGTCAGCTGCTGAATTCAGCACCCAGTGCAGCACACAGCAAGTTCTTACTGAATAACTCAATGTATAAATGAGAGTGGTTGGAGGCAGGGGACTGAAGGAGATGACCTCCTACCATACCACACTCCTTCTGCTCTGAAGATGGGCTGATTCCTCTGCTCACCTATTCCCACTAGACCTATCTGTAACCACCAGATCCCAAGCCTTGGGTTGAGTAAAAATACTGAAAGACTTCCTCTTATTTTTCAGCTTATGTTTATGTTTAATGTATCATAAACATAACATTTTCGTTCAGTCAGTAGATGTTTGCTGAGTAGCTTATACATATCAGGCACTTTTCTAAGAACTAGCAATAGAATCATGAGCAGAGTCATGGAATCTACCTGCTTTTCAGGAGAGATAAACTACAAACGATTAAACAATGGACAAGAAAGTTTCAGGTTGTGGTGAGTATATGAAGAAAATTAAAAGAAAGCAGCATGTTAGAGAATAATTGTAGAAGGGACATGGTGACTTTCTCTTGGGAAATTGGGAGACTACTCTAAATGACAAAACATTTCCAGTCATACAAAGATCTTGGAAACAGCAGAGGGGACAATAGCAAGTGCAAAGGCCCTCAGGCCACTGAGTTTGGCACATCCATGGAACAGAAAGGTCACCATGACTGGAACACAGAAGGAGAGGGGTATGTGGTGAATGTGGGGCAGTGGGCAGGGTTCACATCACGCAATGATTTGTAGGGGAAGGGGTACGGATTGATTCTAAATGCAACGGGGCACCATTGGAGGGGGGCGGTTTAAGGAAAGGAATGGATAATCAATCCTGTCTATATTTTAATAAAATCACTCCGGATATGCTATCAAACAGGAGTGCAAGTGGGAAACCAGGCAGAAGGCTAGTAATCTAGGCTGGAGATAAGGCTGGTTTAGACTAAGGTGATAGCTAGGTACAAAAAAAATAGACGTAAGGCATCATTTAGAGATAAAATGACAGAATGTCTTGCTGGGTTGTAAGTGAAGAGAAAGAGAAAAATCAGGCTTGATATAACCCTGAAGAAAGTAAGCTACAATGATTCTTTCTGACTGTGTACCTACCGTGAATCTGGCACCACGGGCTCAATGAATCCTCACAACTCTGAGAGGGAGGTACTATCTTTATCTCCAACTTAACAGATGAATAAACTGATGCTGAGAGAGATTAAGTAACTAGCCCAAACTAGACTAGGACTTGGGCTTCCAGAGATGTGTGCCTTCCAAGATTCCCCAGAGTCTGGGACCCTGTTCCAGTGGAAGTTGCAAACTTTTACTCTCTGCAGGAGACTCTTGCAGGGATCCAAGCACTCTGATGGTAAATTAAGCATTCTGTGAGCTCAGCGGGACTGAAGTACCATGCTGCGAAATCCAAGGACAGGTGTCATGCGCAATCTGTTTTACATCATTCGCCCAGGGTTATTTCAGCCCTGGGATCTCACATGCCTGTGATATGATAGGATGCGACAGGGCCAACCAAGGGGCCCCTACCAGCAGAAGAGCAAGCTGGCAGTTGTTCTAGTAATAGTCGTGGAAGTGGTAGTAGTTTCAAGCAGCTCTTTCCCACTGAGAGCCATTGCCAATTTCTAAAACTGAATGGTCCATTACAATGGTTAACCCATTGGGTGGATGGCAGGTGGAAAGACCAGGACTACAGCCCAAGCTGACCCACTTGGGAGGTGCTGGGTTTTGCAAGACTTTCTTAATGCTCTGAGTCTCCAGCTTTTTCTTCTCTAAAACATGGGTAACAAAACCACCAAGCTCAGAGGACCATATGAACATTATGTGAATGACCTGTGGAAAACGCTTAGTACTGTAGCGCACGTGAGAATTATTGAAAAAAAAAGTGCACCATTAGTTATCCTCCTCCTCCTCCTCCTCAAATACTAAAAAGAACGAGCCACTATCTTCATTTGCAGCCCTCCTGTATTCCTAGGAGAGGTGAGCTGCAGAATTCCTAATAAAAGTCTTTGGATTTTAAGTTCAGAGCATTCTGCAATAGTTCTCTAACTCTATAGCAAAGAGATGGGGGTTTAGCACAAAATTCTTGGCTTCACCCTAAACTCATGGTATCTACCTCTACAAGAGCATGCACAGGACAGACTGTTAAGCAGATACCAGAGCTTGCTAACTTTACAGCCTCGTGAAAGTGAAGTAATCACATCTTTAGAGCTACAAAGCTGAAAAGGCTTCTCTTTTACTGAGAGAAACAAAATCAAACCCCAGGTAGATGAGCTTGTCTGAGCTTTGGGTGTCTCATCTGTGAAACCACAATAATACCTTCTTCCTAGGAGTGCTGTGAAGATTAAGTAAAATAACTCCTAAATGTTACCTTCCCTCTGCTTCACCCCCCCTCCCCAACTCAGTGTGAGGAAGGACAAACAGTAAGAGTCTGAAGGTTTCCATTGGTCACATATAGGCTGAGACGACCAGTTCTTGAATAGCACAAAGTTAACTTCCATAGAGGGTCTATACGTCTCATGAATCAGAATAGGCTGAGACTCATACAAATCCCCCAGAGAGATATAAACCAAAGCAGGAGCTCATGAGACACCTTCTCTTTCCTGTCTATTGCTAAAAACCCTATAATTTTTAATTATAAAAATGCATATTTGAGGCACTTCTTTGGTTTTTCCATGAGCATTGATTTTTTGCACACCCTACCTCATCAACTAATGTCCACAGCCCAACAGGGGCAGGGCAGCCATCATGATTCTGCTTTACTGACCTGGAAACCAAGAAACAGAAAAGCTAAGTGACTTAACTGGGGTCACAAAGCGAGTCTGCAAATGAGCTCTGATGAGAACGCAGGTTTCCTGGCTTCTCGCCCACCACCTTCTCTGCCACACCTTATCAACCGTGTCCCTAAAAAGAGTAGCTTGCTTTGCTCCTTTAACTTTAATGTGTGCTAGGAGTTATAACCGAGCCACTGTGCCTTGAGGGTCCAATCTCTTACATTTCTGTTGGTGCACATGGTAGTGACAGTAATAATCATGCCAAGTGCTCTGCTGAGCCAAGTGCTGGCCAAATCCAGACCTGCTGCTGCTTCTGGTGGTAAAGTGACAATAGGTCCCTGCTTTTATTTTTCTTGTGTCTCCTCTGCCATTTACTCAGCTCTCTAAAATCTTGCTACTTAACGAAGCAGTGGGCAGCATCGCCTACCCCTGGGAGCATGAGAAATAGACTCTCAGTTTTTGCCACAGAGCTTCTAAATCAGAATCTGCATTTTAACATGATTCCCAGGTGATTTGTATGCACATTAAATTTTAAATAAGCATTGCTCTCAAGAACTCAATATGTATTTAAGAAACCATCAACACAGAATGTGGGATGTTGATAAAATACCCATAGTGGCTGTTAGGATGAGATTTCTGAATTGCTTCAATCTTGAAGTACCTATTCGTTAATTTTGCCAGCATTTAATTATGGTGCCTGGCACATAATAGGCGCAAAATAAATATCTGTAGAACAAATTGGTGATTAATTTTGTAACCAGTTAATCCATCTTTCCCTTTCTCCTCACGCTCTTCTCTTCTGGAGAATTAAATGAATTACTACACATGAAGGTCTCAGAACAGTGCCTGACACAGAGTAGGTGCTCAACAAGTATCAAACATCATTATTAAGAGGCCATGAAGGTAGCTGCCTTCGAAACTGGCCACTTTGGCTTTGAGAAGGAATATGTAATACAGACCACCTCGGATCTTTGTGGGAATGCCAGTTGGTTGAAGGAATACGAACTTGTCTTTAAAAACAGACACTCTGAAGCATACTTTGTAATGCATAGAAAAATTATTCCAGTGGGTTCCAGGAAAATGATTAAGTGTCTAGGAGAGGTGGGCTGACGGATTATCAGTGTTGGTATGCAAACTATGTTTGGCATAGCAGTGAAAAGCAAAGTACTTCCTCCTATCTGTATCTGCCTCTCGTCTTACTTTTGATATAAAGATAAGAGACTCTGAGGTAATGAATCATAGTGGTGGAGAACGGCGGATGGACAGGCCTATTCAATCTAGTCAGACAGACACTCTTGGTTCAAAGGTAGCTTTAAATGTTAATGAGCCTTCACTGGATGAGTGGAAGAGCGTCTCCTTCATGCCTTGCTCTTTCCTGCTATGCTGACTTTGCTCTTGCCATTAGCCCAAGCCTATAAGAGACTTTCCCACTTCTCTCCTACTTCCTATCCTTTAAACATTAGCTCAAACCCACTTCACTTCCCATCACCAATGCTTAGGCCTGGGGTCTTTCCTCCCCCAACCCCCATCCCCACACTTGGCAGCTAGGTGTTGTTATGTTAATCAGTTTTTCTTTTTAACGCCTCAAGTTTCACCGAAAAACTTCCACTAGCACAGGGATTGTACCTCACATTTCTTTCAGCTCTTCCAAATGCCAAATACTGTTCCTTGCACTGAACAGGTGCTCAGGGTTTATGGATTGCCCCCACTCTTTTTACAAACAGATAATAGAAAGGCAAGACATTTCAAAAGGCATTACTTTTAACCTACATTTATTTTGTGCTGAACTTATATTGGGTAGTTTTTCTAGACAGTCGAACCATCTTATTTTCTGCTCATTCCTTCTATCATCAAATCATAAGAAGGCCTTCTCTGAGGCAAAGTTTTAGATTGTAATAGTGTGCATCACTAACAGTGAACACTCAGCTGTGCTAAATGCTTTAAGTGTATTAATCATCACAACAATGTGATGATGTTGGCACTATTATGGTCCCCAACTGAAAGAAGAAACAGGCTCTGGGAGGGTAATTTATCAAGGTCACGGACTTAGGAAGTAGTGATACCAATGGTACCCATCTCTTGTTCCCGTAAGAACCTAGGCACTTACCCATAATGCTCTGCTGTCTCTGCTTAAGTTTCTTTTATCTTTCAGAAACACTGAAAATGTTATCTAGAAAATTGATATTGGTTTGCTATCTAATGCAAAAAAGCCAATTCAATGAACACTACTCACAGGAAAACTACCTGTAGGGCAATTCAGCTCAGGCTATAAAACACACTCTTTAGGCTGATTTTTGGCATAAAATGTCAAGGACAAAATAAATTTTTTGCTGATTAAAAGAAAAAACTCTCTGTGGCAGCTATTAAATTTTGCAGCTTAAGAAAGGAGGCATTCATCGGAGTTGGCTCTTTTTGGTTCTTAATCATAATGCCTAAGCTCCTATTACTTTTAGAAAAACAAAAAGTTATTTTTTTCTCCATGTGTCAATAGAATGCAGTCCTTCCCAAAACAAAGTAAAATAAAAATGAGGCAATTTAAGAAATGCTTGAAGAGAACCAGTTCTACCCTTTAACCCTGTGCACTGAACCATCATCTCAAAGATGTTTCAAAGCATTTTTGTTCTGTTATTTACTCTAGATATTTCTGTCTTTTGTAAGAAGTGTCAGTTGAAAAAAAAAATCATCAAGATGTACATTAACATTAGTTAGATTGATCTTTTGAGACTGACTGGTTTCATTTCCTTGGCAAATTTATCCTTTAACATGAATGGTCAAAGATAGTTCGTGCCAGTCTTCATCTCCTGGCTAGATGGAGTCGAAGGCACATACAGAACAAAGCCGACTTGGCCTCTGCTGGCATTGCCTGTCCACGGATCTGCAGCCCGGGATGAGGCCTCAGGACACTCCATGGAGCCCTGGGCCAACTGTGAAATTGTTCCACACACTCAGCCTCCAGCCTCACCACTTGTGTGGGCAGCGTTTGGCCTGCTCTCTATTTACACAAACTCCCTAACGGTCTCTGGCACCACTGACGTCTCAGAGGGAGGCACAGTACATAGAGTGTTTCACATGAAAATCTTTAAACAAAAGGAATTAAAGAAAATCCCTGTTTAATAGTAAGTTTTTACCAAGCTCCTAAATTCTCAAGAGCATGTGAAATATTAACTTTCCCCAAAAGGGAGCACAGAGCTTGCCTTGTTTCAATGCATAGTGTTGGGTCACAAACGCTCTAGAAAGTAGCATGACTTGTTCTTAAGAACCTGCTGAGATTCTTCAAAAATAATGGTTAAAAAAGCCCGGGGTCTGGAGTCAAATAGACCTGTGTTCAAATTCTGGTTGTGACACTCTCCAAGCGTCAGGTACTTCATCTGCAAATTGCGGATCATAGTGGAAACGACCTCATCATATCGTTGTGAGACTTACGTTGTCTAATGTATCTATTCATACTAAGCGTTCTGTGTGTGGCGGTGGATTTTGAAATACAGTCAGCCTTCCACCATCTTGACTTGTGGAGGGACCCTTCGGCAGGAAGTATGAACTGGTGAATCTCTAACAAAAATTCCGCAGACCTCGTCCTGTTCCAGTCACCCAAATCTAACCTGAGAGTCTAGCTTGGTTTACCACAGGTACAAAGGCACCCAAGTCAGAGTTAACAACAAGGGCAGCCACAAGGGGGCACTAAGTAAGAATCAGAGAGATGGGATGATGGTGGCGATTCCTGGCTCTGGGCCAGCTTTCTCATCTTCTCGGCCCAGCACTAGCCTAGGAAAACAGTACTAAGGGATTCTCTTCACACCCTCAGTCACCACCCTATCAGCCCTAGAAGCTCCCAGATGATGCCAAGGCAGCCATTTTGCCTGCCCACATCACCGAGCCAGCAAAGATCCTGCCATAATGCACTGTGGCTTTCCCTATAACAACGTTATTCCCACCAGGAGCAGGTGGCAACTCCTTAACAGCCCCACCACTTTCCCCTCCAGCAACCACAGCCATTTCCCGTGGCCAGGGCTCTCTCCATGTGGTCTAGAGTTCCATCTGCCACATGTCTCTGTGTTTCTGGACAGCCAGTCCCAATTTCATATTTTATACTCCTTTCAGATAAGGTAAAATATTGACTGGGTAAATAAACATGACACAATTCTTCATCATTTTCCATCAGTTTCCATGAAACATAGATCACATAATCAAATTTGGGCCTGACAATAAGGGGTTAAATAAAATGATGGTAACCTAAATAAATGTACCAGTTATTTAAACTTGTTTATAATATTAAGTGAAAAACAATAATACTATTTCATAGAATGAAAAAAATCAGGAGAATTTTTTTCTTTGATTGTAGGATTGCAACTGCTTTTTATATTATTTCTTCCTTCTTGCTTATCTGTATGTTCTAATCTATCTGTAATATATTCAATAACTCACTCATTAAATGAAGACTGATTGAATACCTACCACATGTCAGGCTGGCGCTGAGTGCCAGAATTACTATGGGGCACAAAGCAGATTTACCATCGTGAAACCACAGTCCAGTGGCAGAGGGAGACATTAAATCAAGTAATCACACAAATATATAATTATAAACTGGGAAAAGAGCCATGAAGGAAAAGTATAGGGCACTATGACCAAATGTAGGAGGGGACCCAATCTCTTCTGGCCTGGAGTGGGCCCAGGGAAAGAAATGATGCACAGTTAACAGCCCAGGAATGGAAAGCAAGCAGGTCTGGTAGCTGGGGCTAACAGACCAAAGAGAGGACTTGAGGCCAAAGGCAGGCAGGAACTTTGCAGAAGAGATGGACGGTTCCAGTCTTTCTACCGAATGCAGGGGAAATACTGAAGCAGGAAAGTAAAATGATCTACTTTGGCCATGACCACATATTACTCCTGGCCAACGGCCTCCTGTCTCTCCAAACTGTCAACAGGCCCAGAGTTTTAGATGAAGGCCAGGTAGAAGCAGAGCTGGCTAAGGGAAATGGCAGGAGGTGTGACCTCCAAGCTGGCCAGAGCAATATTTTGTCACTAGGGACTGTTTGAGAACAAAGTGTACAGTCAGAGCATGGGCAAAGGCAAATTACACTGGCACAGTGTTCAAAATGCTATTTTATCTTAAACCCTGGAACCAATGCTTTAAAGAACAAATGGCAGGTGTATTTACATTAAACATGAAACTCATTCAATCCTGTATTTGTGAGGCACTGGGCTCTTTTATTCCCGGCTTCACTGGGGTTTTGTAGCCTGTTATCTCTTATTACCATGTTATTAAGCTTTTCCTCAATCCTTACCACTCCCCCATCCCTGCTCCTTTTATACTTTCTCCACAGGTATGTGCCACTTGGTTTTCTACCTTGATGAGCCCTTGTTGAGAAGTGCCTGGTCTCCTGAATGCTCTTTTTATCCCCTTCCCTACCACAATGGTAGCCAGATCAGATGGATCATTTTCCAGTTATTATTCATACTAAGAGGAAGGTTATGAAAACCTACGGCCTCAGCTTTAGAGGACGCTGCTGGGGAAGTAAAATAGGGAAGGCATTTTTATTTTCAGTTATCAGCTTTGGAAGTAGAATAGAAATTTCTGGAGGTTAAGTGTGGATTGGGGATAAAACACCTAGATCATTGTCATATGTCTGACAGGGGAGGGATATCAGGAACAGAACCGGGCTTCCCAGAGGGACACCGCAGTGGCCCAGGGGTAAGACTACGTATGTACTCTTAGAGGGTGATCCCACACTATTTCTTAGCAGAAGACACTTTGGAATGGGAGAGCTCTTCTGCGACAGAGCTGACCTGTATATTGCAAGATATTTAGCGTATTTTGCTTGGGGGCATCAAGCACCAAGCACATCTTCACGCACAACCAACGCACCCCACCCCTGCCAATCACTATGACAATCCAAAATGTTTCCAAGCCTGAGGAAGCAGCACCACCTCAGGTGAGAGCCACTGTAAGAACAGCTATTCCTACATGCTCGCTGTAGGATACCATCGTGTATCTTGACGAAAGGGGGTGAGAAGTGGGTGGTAAATGTTAGGAGTTCTAAGCCCTTGATAATAACAAGAAGTGACCAAAAGATCTGCATTCTCATGCCTCCCCCCACACATATCTTACATTCCAATCCACCCCCAGCCTTTATTCACGTACTTTCGCCCATTGTCTGTTCTCTAACTCGGCTATAAATACCCTCCCCATTCCTCAAGGTATAGGTGAGGTAAGCACTCTCCACAAAGCCTGTTTTTCTTCCCCAAAATTAACTCAGATGCCCAAACAACTTTTACATGCACCTTTCTCGAACCCTTATGCCACCCCATACTATACATTAGCTACTAGTCACTGTCTTACTTCTCCACCCCAGCTTTGATGGCTTTGAGGGGATATCCCTTTCCTGTCTGAGGGTGCTGTGGGTCACGACTGCGGAGTCAGAACTGGGCTTAAATTCTAACTTTGCCACTTTATGTGGCCTTGGGAAGGCTGCTTCTTAATCACTCTGAGACTCAGTTCCCTCGTCTTGAAAAGGAAGATGATCCTAATACCTACCTTCAAGTGGTTGTTGTCAGGTCTTAATGAGAAAATGCCAAGCACGTATTTAATAAAGGGTTGCGATGACCACACTATTTCAGTGCTTCACAATGAACAACCTTCACATGTGGTATCTCATGTGATCCTGTGCCAGTTTCCTCGAGAGGCTCCCCCAGACCCCATCTGCTCCTCCATGCTGTGACTGTCAATTCTAACAGTGCTCATGAGCCAAGACACATGGAAGCAACAGGAAAGAGTGATTGACTCTGCTCCGGGGAAGGATGGAGAAGGGATGAAGGGAAAGAAGGGGGGCAGATTTAAACCACTTTTCTAAAGTGGCTGAGACTTCACTGATCACTTCTGAGCTTATCACTCATGTAGAGTTTGCCGGGGACCGAAGAGGAACAACATTTAGCACTGGGACGGGTTAATAGGACAATCTAGAAAGGATCAGTCTGTAAAACACCTTGAGAGCCATTGAAGGAATTTGGACTTTCTACCTCAACTTACAAGTTCTCAGTTTTGCCTAACAGCTACAGCGTGTACACTCTCCCTCTGTCTCTCTGTCTCTCAGTCTCTGTCTCTGTCTCTCTCTGGTGTGAGCTGGGGATGGCCACAGCCTGACCTCAAGAGTAACCTGGAGCATGTTCCTTTCTCTCTCTTCCTGCCTATCCTCTCCTCCAGGAAGCAAAACCACACAATAAACCAGCCAGGTTTCTCCTTCCGGCCACACTTGAACATGCTTGAAGCCATCATAGCCTTGTGGGTCTGTACCTGAAACTTCACATATAATTTGTCACAACCAAAAAGCCTGTTTCTAATAAACCACTTCCCTCTGTGCTTCACCTTCCTGAATACTCTGGTTCACTTCAGGGTCCTGGTTATTCAGCTGGTGTTGAAAAACACAGAGTGAAAGCTACCGATGGCCAATCATTATTTTTTTTTCGTAAAGCTTTTTTCAAAATACTACCTATTCTTAAAACACCTAACATAGTTTCTAAAATGTAGCCATTGCCATGCACATCTGACCTACAGCCCCTTATGCAGGCAGAGGGGCCTCTGATACTTACCTTTGTTCTCAGAAGAAACAACCAGAGCCTGCCCTTGAACTTGAGGCTGCTCAGTTACAGAAGCCTCCCAGGAGACCCTGGCATTTACAGGGTGAGGGTGGTCGTGTGAGAATAGCATTTTGAAGTGCAGACAATAAAGTGCTCCTCGTGTGTGAAAAGCCATTAAAAAGCCTCAGTGTGAACCACCTTGGCCATGCCATCCTCCTGAGTTTATTATTGTCTTTTCCCTGCTCTTATCCAAACAGCCTGGACAGCTTGTTTATGAAGGGCTCCGGAGTGGCCCCTCGCAGCAAGAGAGGCGATGACAGAATCACAGGGTGTTGTGGCCGCTCGGAGCCCAGCTAAGAAAACCTCAGGGGGAGGCAGTGGGGCCAGCCAGGAATTGGTTTTCAGTCTAAAATAAACCTGCCCAGAAAGGTGTGGCTGGCTGCTGAGTAGTTGCTCAATAAATCCACATGGATGAATAATGAAACAACCATCAAAATGTTTAGCAACAGCTCAGTAAAAGTTAATCAACTGGAGGGGAGACAAATGCTTTCCAAAACATACAGGCTACCCCTAATTCTATCCTTCCTCCTCCCAAGAAATTTGTTTTGTTTCTCAGATTGGGTACAGGATAACACTGAGAATTTTTGTTAAAAATACTTAAGATTCATTTGCTCCCTAAAAAAAAAAAAAAAAATCTGGAAAATACAGAGAAAATCCTATAACCCAAAGGGCGATTTATATTACATATGCATATATAGTTTTTCTTAATTTGAGATCATGTTGGAAATACAGTTTTGTAACCTACATTTACACACTATGCCCTCTATCATGCACAGAAAAATCCAGAAGTTCTATCTTCTTCACTTCTTACCAGAAGTAAAACCGCACTGCATTCCAAAAAGTGGAGTCTTTCTTTTTTTAACTAGAAAAACCGTGTTTTAGAAACACAACAGGTTTTTAAAAGAAGGAAAAAAATAAAAATAAAAACAAATGGCCCAGCCAAGTAAAGTTAGGAAAGATTGGCATCACTACTAGCAACCTCTTTGGGGTTCGCCCATTTTTCATCTGGAGGGCTTCTCCTCACACCCTAAATTAATTTGTTTTGTTAATCTCAAACAAGATAAAGGATATCTGTGTCTCCCATGACTGCCAGAAGAGTTCTCCTCCTCTGCCCTAAGTGGCAGCATTCCAAGTGAAAAGAACAAGGAGATGAGAAGCAAAAGCATCAGATGAGAACTGCTCACATCATTACCTTCCTTTCAAAGGTCCTTGGCCTCCCTGAGACGAAAAAGAGGTACTCCAGCTCTGTAGGCAGCAACGCCACGGATACATTTGCAGGCCCACATCCCCTAATCTTCCTCTCCCACCTCCTGAAATGGAATTAATCAGCTGCAAGCATCATCACGTTACTGCTCCCTTATGTCTCGGTGTCTTTGTCTACGTGATCGTCCCTTCCTAAACCGTACGGACCTTTCTGGTGAACTCCTGCTCATCCTTCAAGACCCAACCTGAATGAGAACACGTCTCACTTTCTTCAACTCCTTTAGACAGACCGCTGTGCTCCCACGGCACTCTGTGAATGCTGCATTTAGAGCAGTTTTCTCCTTGCCTTATAATAATCTTTGTCTTTCCCATTAGACAAAGGGCTCCTGAGGGCAGAGGTCAAGACTACATCTTAATTTATCTCTGTGTGCCCTACACATATGGCTTATGGGAGGAGTCCAAGAATTGTTTGCTGAAGGAGTAGAAAACTCCAGTCTCATCCATGGCTAAAACCTGATACCCACAGCTTGAACAGGACTTCCTTCCCCAGCCCCTCAAGTATATCCCTTGTATAAGTCAAAGTGTTCCTTTTAATGTTCTACGGCTTAAACTTTTTATTCATTCAGGTTTTTTTGTTTCCTCCTTTCCTGGAACAGCAGTCTTGGTAATTTTACCAGTCCAAACAAAATACAAATATAATATTACAATGGAATCTACTAATATACATGATATCATTCTAATGCCCAGAATAACAATCTCAGTAGGAAGCTATTATTATCTCCATTTTACAGATGAGAAAACTGAGGCTCAGAGAGCTTATGCCCTTCCACAGGAGGGAAATGTAAAGTTAAGGTTCAAACTAGGGTCTGTTTAACTCAAGAGTTTATGCCACAGGCTTCCTCAGTTAAAATTGAAGGCCACAGGAACACCTGGGTGGCTTGGTCAGTTAAGCATTCGATTCTTGATTTCTGCTCAGGTCCTGATTTCACGGTTCGTGAGATCAAGCCCCAAGTCAGGATCAGTGCTGACAGAACAGACCCTGCTTGGGATTCTCTCCCTCTCTCTGCCCTCCCCTGCTCACTCATTTGCACTCTCCCTCACTCCCCCACCCTCTCTCTCAAAAATAAATAAATAAACTTTAAAAATTGAGGCCACAGATTTTGAAACAGCACAGTGAAGGAGAAGCTCAGAGTACCTCTCATTTGATTTCTGTCTCCTCAGAGCAAATGATGCCCCTGCAGTCCCAAAGCTACAGGTGATGATAAATATCACACGCGCGCACACGCACACACACACACACACAATCAATCAATCAATCAATAACAATGGCTTGCACAAGAGATTTATTTCCCTCCAACACAAAAATCCAGAAGCATGCAGCCCAGCCCTGGTACAATGGCTCTGCTGCACATAGGGATGTAGGCCCTGCCCAAATCACTGCTCCCCATCCCTAGGTGGGACTCTTGTTCTCATGGTCCAAAATGGCAGCACCTGCATTCCAGGCAGATGGAAGGAAGAACGATGAAGAAGGGGCAAAGGGCATCTACCATCTGTCTTTTAAGGAAGGCTCCCAGAAGCTACCTCACAACACTTCCACTTAAAACCTACTGGCCAGAACATGAAGGCATAGCCCTACCCAGATGCAAAGGGAGGCCAAACATCAGGTACTCTATCATCACAAAAGAAGAAGAGAACACATACTGGAAAACAAAAACAAAAACAAAAAAATAAAACAAAACACAATTAACAATCTCTGACACAAATAGAAAACTAAGGACAAATAGAAGTATGTTCTAGAACCACTTCTGTTCTTACCAGCAAACAAGGAACTTTGGACAATAGGGAGGAAAGAAGGAGAAAGGAATTAATATTTAACAAATTTATTATGTATCTGTCATTCTAATAGGCACGGGGGGTCCCCACTGGGAATAAGACAGACATTGTCCCTGCCTTAAGAAATGTATAGCTAGTTAAGGATAGAATAGAAATTTCAATGCAGCCTGCATGTATTCATTTCCTAGAGCTGCCATAACCAATAATCATGCGCTTGGTAGCTTAAAACAAGAGGAATTTATTCTCTCAAAGATCTGGGTGCCTGAATATGAAATCGGACTGTTAATGGGGCCATACATCCTTCCAAAACTCCAGAGGAGAATCCTTCCTTGCCTCTTCCAGCATTGGGTGGCTACAGTCTTTGACTTGTGGTTGCAACACCACAATTTTTGCCCCTGTCTTCCCATGGACCTCTGTCTTCTCCTCTTATATCTCTTCTAAGGACACTTGTCCTTGGTTTTGGGGCCCACCCAGGTGATTCAGAATGATCTCATCTTAAAACCTTTAATTATATCTACAAAGACACTTTTTCCAAATAATATCACATTCACAGTTTCTGGGGATTAGGACATGGGAAGCCACCCTTCTACCCACCATAGCTAGTAAGCTAATAGAGACCAACATCATTGTCTCTTGTGGTATCAAGGTATCATTCAGCATCATCAGTCATAATTTCTACTGATACTAAGTATAATTAATTATTTCATTGTGAGCTATTCAAAACAAGGATCATTAAACCTATGATTATGTTTGGTGAAGGATAACTACCTTAGGGAAAGGTCCAAAGGCACAAATCCTCAACTCACATTTGTAAGATCCTTTTTTTAAATAAGGTCACATTCACAGATTCCAGGATGTCGATATATCATTTTAGGGGCCACGATTCAAGGCGCTACACTACGAAAGCCCTGCATGGGAGGAATGATCTTATTATTCTGAAACTCTGGGTTGGTAAGTATGCTTATACAAGCATCTGTGCAGTGGACTATATATAAGGCACCATGCTAGGCACTCTAGGGGCCAAATGCATGAGTCAGGAAGAGTCCAGACCTTATTCATATTCTAGTGGAAGGTAACAGACAAGAACACAAATGGCCACCCAGCAGCAGAGCCAGGAGAAAGGTCCCAACACAGAGCTATGAGGTCCTAGGAGGTTAATTATCTAGTTCAGAGATCAGGAAAAGCTTCATGAAGGAGACTGACCTCAAAGGCTGGACCAGATTTGAAGAGACAAGACTAGAACTCAGAATTCTGAGTCCATAGCCACTGCTTTATCCCCCACCACCCCCCGTGAGAACCTGGGACACAAGTCTTCCTTCACCATTTCTATCTTGACTAATCTCTCTTCTCTGTTTCTGCCTAAACCAGCCAGTGGGCCCTTACTGTGAATACCACCAATGAGCTCTGTCTGAAAACAGTACATTGTACAAATATACTGCCTTACTCCCTAACTGTTTATACTTAAATTGTGTTTCTAGCATCTGTTTTTTGAAATACGGACATCTTATGCAACTCCATCCACCTCCTCATTCAAAGAGTTTAGGCAGTACCTATTAGATATGTCAGCACTGTTGGAGAACACAAAGATATACAAGATAGAATCCTTGCCCTAGCAAAACAAAAAGGAGCCCTGTGAATACTGCTTAATAGATGAAGTGCACTGAATGATGAGGTCATAGACTAAGTGTCTTATTAAGAGAACTTGAATCAGCACATGAGAGGCCCTGTCCCCTGAGACTGGTTTTCCCCTCTCTCTCCCATACACTTTCAAACCAGGAAACACAGCGTGGAAGTTCTTTCATATTAGAAAACAGACCATATTTTTTTTTGCAGTATGCCAAACACTCTCCAAGATTGCCGAAACTCTTTGAATGCTTAAAAATAAGCCCAGGAAGTGAGACTGAGGAGAATAAACAACTGCAGATCACTTTCTAGCATTTCCAACATATTTATTCCATTTTCTTCACGGTTTCATGTAGCAGTTACTCACACTGACTGACTAAAAAAGAAAAAAAAAGAAAGAAAGGAAACAAAACTGGAATAAAGTTGACCCAGATGTGTAGAGCGCCTCGCTCTGGGAAAATGTGCACAGACCTCAGTACTTCGCACACTTGAAAGGCAGCAGGCAGATGAAGCTGGATGCACTACATTTATGTCTGAGAATATTCCACGGCAGCAGGAAGGTCAAGTCAAGGGTAAAATAGCTGTGATGACCTATATCTCACCTAAACAATCCAACCAAGGATTTCAGACCTTCCTGGGGATGCGAGGGTAGGGAGGGGCATGGAGTGGCTTCAAGGGGTCCTTTAATCCACCTATCACCAAATGGTATCTGAAGACAACTTCGATACACTACTTTTCTTCAAGTGCATACAGATGCTCTTGTCATTAATAAAATCCACATTTGCTGAAAGTGATTGCCTTCGGGGTATTTTTTTCATACATACTTAGTGAACAGAGAGATAATATAAATGTCGTGGCCATCAACTTCGCTCAGTTTTCTAGGTTAAAACAAAAGAACCTGGGGGAAAGTATCTGTGCAAAAGCTTTATGGGGGGAGAGTGCAATTCCCAGTAGAAAGCTGGAGAAGAAGGTAAGGTAGGAAAGGAGATAAAGCAGAAACAAGGTGACATGTTAATTACCAAGCTATCACAACCTCACAAGAAACCGCTGGCTACTTGTTCACCAGGACAAAGGTGTATAGAATTCACCATGGCTCAGAAAAGCCTCCCCCCGTCTGTGTCCCCTTGGCTGAGGTTCACCCATGGACCTTCTATCCCCTGCGTGTCTGGGTGTATCAGCCAGCCTCCAAAGAAAGCTCCTGGAGAAGCTGGGGCTCAGCCCCTAGCACCCTGCTTCATTTGAGTCCTGGAACAGTGCAACAAGCCAGGGCTTCTATGTTACAAGACAAGTCAGGCATGGGTGCTGACACTGCTGGGCTCCACTGCAGCAGGAACTACAGAAGCTGAGCTGCTCCAGGAAATAAGATGGTACGAACGACAGCCAGCTCTTCATGGAGCAAGAAGCCTAGGGACCAAGGGGCAGGTGGTGAGCCATTCTGGGGAGATGCATAATCTGGGTCCCCTACACCTGTCTGTGGGCAACCTGTATCATTTTTTGTTACTAAAGATGGTTCTTTTTTAAAAAATTCTTTTATCATTCATTCATTCATTCATTTAAGAGAGAGAGAGAGAGGACATGAATGAGTAAGGGGCAGAGAGAGGGAGAGAAAGAGAGGGTGAGAGAATCTCACACAGGCTCCATACTGTCAGCACAGAGCCCAAAGCAAGGCTCACGTTCACAGACCGTGAGATCCTGACCTAAGCTGAAGCTGGATGCTTAACCGACTGAGTCACCCAGGCGTCCTCTAAAGATGCACATTCGTATACACGTCAATATATAAATATGGAAAAAAAACCTCCAGAAAGTTATCACATCAAAATGTAAAAAAGTGGTTATCATCAGAGTATGAGTACTTTTTATTATCTTTGTTTTTGTTCATCCATATTTTACACATATAATGAAATAATAGTCTTGTGTTTGCAAAAAAAAAAAAAAAAAAAAAAAAGGCCTCACATGAAAAGATGTTGGGAATCACAGGCCTGAGCTTGTGACTCATGAAGGAATCAGCATTTCTATATCCTATTTCCAACTGTGACTTCATCCTTTTCTTTGCCTCTCCTCATTTACAAACAAAAGACTCCACTACTTTACAAGGGAGCCTTATTCAGTGGCAGAAAGATAAGTTTTTGCAGTAAAAGACAGGAGTATGAACTGCCTATCTGCCAACTCTTGACTATGTGACCTCAGCAAATCCAGTCCTCAGTTTCTTCATCTGTAAATTGGGGGTGATAACGAACCTGCCCTATGGAATTGTTCTGAAGAGTCAGGGTCATAATATATACTAAGATAGTCTGGAAGCAACAATGTACTACCTACACATTAGATATTATCTTAAAGTAGTAAGGGAGATCAGAAGTTTGAGATGCAGGAGAATACGGATTTGGGATATGGAAGGATTATTATATCCATATGAAGACTTTCTCCTGCATTGCTACTAGGGCAAAGAGAACTGCCTAAGACCCAAGACAAGTTCTCATCATCCCTTGGCAAGAACTTAACCTGAAGTCTGGCAACTCTGTCCACTGCTGGGCATCGGAAATATTCTTAAGAGTTTAAGAGGGGCTCCAATGACTCACTGAATTTTAGAACTAGAAGAGGCTACAGCTTAAAACTTCACACTTTGTAGATAAGAAGACCAAAGGTCAGCCACCTACAGAGCATGAATTATCCAACATCACAAATCTGGTTATGGAGGCACTGGATTTGTAAGCATAAAATAACAGCTATCTATTACTTGAGTGTTTGTAATGTGCCTGGCACACACTACACACCTGGCACAATTGGTTTCATTTCATTTTTTTTAAGTAAACTCTAACCCCAAAATGGGGCTCGAACTCACAACTTCAAGATCAAGAGCCACATGCTCTACCGACTGAGCCAGCCAGGTGCCCCTCATTTCATTTTTGCAACACCTCTATGACATGAGCATCAATAGCCCCTTTTCAGAGAGGGAAACTGAGACTCAGAAAGCTTCTGCAACTTGACTAAGGTTGCACAACAGGGCACCAAAGCTCATGTTCTTCACGTGTCAGGCTCCACCTCCAGGGCATCCCCACATCCCTGGCTGACATACAGCTAGGCCCCCATGGCCTGGGCAAGGTAATAACCACCTTCCACCTAGAATGAGACCTGACCTCGTTTCCAGCATAAATCAGACATGGCGCATCTAGAGGTGGGTATCGTGGAGAGTTGTTCATAATCTGAGCAGTTCAATGGTTTGGTTTTTTTTTAATAACACTTACTTTCTCGTCACCCAAAACCCAGCCAAGGAACAAGAGCTGAATACTCATCTCTGGACAAGTCAGTTTGGTTTCCTTCTGGTCTTCCCTGAATTGAATTTTCACAACTTTTCCCTCCTGCCTTTGGCTCTGGATAAAGTGACATTGCAGTATTCTCTTTATCTTGATTTGGGAAAGTTAGTGGCTTTTCTCTTGACAAAATAATAATAATGATAAAGTTTCATGTATAATCAAAGGAGGGTTTTTTTTTTTTTGTGCGTGGGCCACAGTGGTGAGCAAGATGGAGAGTGTTCTTTCAGAAACTTAAAGTAAAACTAAAGCACATATGTTCTGTAAAAACCATTGTTTGACAAGATCAAGTTACCTCAGGAGAGAGAAGTAATTTCACTAACTGTTCCTCTCTTGAACATCTGAATCTCCCCCATGACTCTGGCAGAGAAGGTGGGGGTGCAAGGGGTTAAACCCCACCCAGCTGCATCTGGGTAATTACCCTCTGGACACTTACTAAAGAGCTGACTGCCACGCTTAACCTTGAGCAGGCACAGGAGGGGTTAAGGGAACCAACACAGCTGGATTTGCATTTAAGAGAAATCCGGGGAAGAGGCCTGAATGTCCATAAGCTGTGTGAGATTCTTGGAAAGGTCACTCAAGGCACACATAAAATGTCTTTTACAAACACACAAACACACACACACACACACACACACACACACACACACACACACACACACAAAATCTTGATAGCACATGTGCTCCTGAGGTGAAACCATCTGTTTCCAAAATGATCCTGGCTCTCTATAAAAGAGGACACAGGAGGAGTGCTCACTCCTGCAATCAATACCAAAGAGTAGGTCTCAGGTTATCAGTACCTGTATCTATGAGGCTGAGCACGTGTAGGAACAGGCAATTTACTCTGAAATGTGCATAGAGGTGGAGGGATTTTCATCACCAGTTTGTTTTGGTTAGTGATCTAGAAAAAGGCCTGGAAGCAATCCCATTTGTCAAGATCTGTTCTCCATATGACAAGGGTGTTGTATCTTACCTGTACTTAGAAAAGATCTACGGGAAAAGACAGTAAGAATCCAGATTATCAAAGGGCATTCTAAATGGGAAGGTTTGATTACATTTGGCTAATTGATAACAATTATAATATTCTCTTACCTACACAGTCCCAATATTTTCAATGGCATTATTTTAATTATTAGCAACTTAAATAACAGTAGTTTGAGGAATTATACTTGAAGTTATGGTGAAATGTTCTCATTTTTCTTGTGAGACCATTTGTCTGTATCTATTGTTTCTGAATCCAGCGCCTTTTTTCTAATTCTATTTTTTTGGTGGGGGGTGGGGGCCGCTAAAAATATATTTTAATTCAATAATTCTTTTTTCCCCTTTTTTCTAATTTTAAATTAAACTGTCATCTTCACCCTCTTCCTCCCAAGTACAGTCAAGACCAAGCCAGGATGCCAACAGAAGTTTTTCCATGATGGTGTGAGTCTATTAGCACGTACACTTTGCCATAACCCAAATGACAAATCACAGACATCTTTTCTATTCTCAACTTGGCTAGTATTTTCATATTTTATTACTCTCAGATCTACATCCACTTTTATATACTATATGTCAATTAATATAAAATCATCCACATTGTTTCATTACCATTAGCATTAGAAAGATTATTAGTTTTTTCCACATATAGAGGAAATACTCAAGAGCTTTATACATTCCATGTCCTACAACTATTCTCATTATCCATTCTTTTAAAAATGAGCTTTCTCCCTTTGGAATTCCTTGAAATTAAGAAGATTAATTTACTGTTGTCTGGCTCTAACACAGGATTGGAATTCTTTTCACCTTTATGATCCATATTTCCCCAACCTTGGCCATAAAAATCATGTACATTTATTAAGGAACACTTTGAAAATCTAGAAAGCTATAAAGAAGAATATTAAAATAAATCAGAATCTCACCACTTAATTTAAAAGTCTTAATATCTTGTTGCAGTAAAGTCTATAGTGAAGCAGAGCATATGAAAAAAAGTTTTCAATTGAAAAAATAATTTTTAAAGTAACTTTAAATCCCTGGATATGCATTTAAAACCAACAAAGAGCTTCTTTCCATATTACTTGTAGAATCTACCAGTTGGAAATGGTTTTAAAGACACCTAGATCAACTGCACCATTGAAACCCATAAGGTTAAGGATCTGTTGACTGTGAATGGCCACATCAGGCTCCTGACCTGCCCTCTGCTCTTGTCTGCACTACAACAGACTCCCTTCCACCATTCTTTTGTCTCTGGGCCAGGTGGCTAATGGGTGACATAAGATAGGGTCCAACAAAGGGGGGCTGAGGAGCTACTATAATTGGGGGCTACAACATCAGGATGGGAAGAGATCCCACCATCCCACCAGCAGCCCTGAAGAGCCAGTTACAGCTGTGTCATAGTTTGCTCCAGCTGCCACAGGCTGGGGGGTTTAAACAACAGAGGTTTATTTTCTCATGTTTCTGGACAAAAAGGCCTAGATCAAGGTATCCAGATCAAGGTTGGTTCCCTCCAAGGCCTCTCTCCTGGGCTTGCAGATGGCCATCTTCTCTCTGTATCTTCAGTTGGTCCTTTCTCTGTGCATGTCTGTGTCTTAATCTCCTGTTCTTATAAAGACGCCAGTCATATTGGATTGAGACTCTCCCTAATGATCTCATTTTAATTTCCTCTTTACAGGCCCTATTTTCAAATATGGTCATATTAGGAGGTACTTGGGGTCAGAACTTCAATACATGAATTTTGAGAGGGGACAAGAATGCAGCCTATAACAGGCTCATTTAAAGTTGTTGTTAGTCTGGTTGAAATTTAGGATTTGGGATTAAGTGAACTATATAGGTCCACACACAAGCTGACCAGTGAAACAACTGCCAGGTCTAAAAAGCACAAGGCTGCCTCGTGTTCTTTCAAAAATCTTAGATCCCGAGGAGAAGAGCAGGGGGACTGTGAGTCAAGAGCATGACTATTTCCAACTCTAACTGCTACCTGGCTGCGAAACTTTGCTAAGTCCCCTTACTTGTTTAGGCCTAAGTTTCCTCCCCTACAACATGTAGGCACAGTGTGAGTTTAAAACAAATTGCTAGCTGATCTCTAAGTTCTCTCTGAACCCCATAAACCAAGAAAAGTACACAACACTCAGGCTTTACTTCCTACATCATCACCATCCTATCACACTCCTCCCCAAAGATTCACATTCTTCAGCTGGACGTTCATGCCCTCCACTGGGAGCTCCCCTGATTGGATGCCCCTGACCTCGGTCCCCTTCTCTGCCATCCAACTAGTCTACCAGATATTCCCCTCCTCCCCTCTCTCAATATCTAGAGAAAACCCTCCCATCTCTGTCATATCACCCATTCTGAAGACACTGCTCAAACACAGCCTCCTCCATAAGACCTTTTCTAAGCAGATGTGGTCTCTCCCTGCTTTGTATGGATTTGCCTCTCTTACTGTACATGTGTCATCGCCCAGCCTCACCACTATTTCACTCCTTAATACTATCCACACAGACCTTCGAGTATAAAAGGGAAATGTAGTGTATGACCTTTTGTAAGTAGGGAAAATGAGAAAATACACATGTATCTGTACATTGGTACCAAATGGAGCACATAAAATCGAATTAATGTACCTGTGTGGGTGGGGTGAGTAGGCATGAAGTGGATATGTTGGGAGGATGGGAATGGGGTAGAAAAATGGTGAGGAGGGACATTTCTTTGAGTATCTCTTTCTATATAGTTCTGGCTTTTTAATTTTTTATTTATTTCATTTTTCAATATTTTTAAAAAATGTTTGTTTCATGAGAGAGAGAGTATGTGAGCAGGGGAGGGATAAAGAGAGAGACTCCCAAGCAGGCTCCATGCCATCAGCACAGAGCCTAGTGTGGGGCTCAGTCCCATGAACCGTGAGGTCATTACCTGAAATCAAGAGTCAGAGGCTTAACTGACTAAGCCACCCAGGTGCCCCCTGACTTTTAAAACCATATTAATGTTACACACAAATATGTAAGTAAATAAATAAGTAAAATCAATCAAGATGGCTGGGTGGAAAAAACAAAACAAACAAACAAAAAAACCCTTAACATGGAATACAGCCTAAACAAATGAACCCAGGGGGAGATAGGAAAGGAAAAATAATCGTGGCATTCCAACTCTAACTTCAGTCAAAGAAGACACACTGATCCCTATCTGGTAATGGACCTGTGCAGATTTAACAAAGAAAGGGAGAGGGTGGTACATTTAAAAAAAAAAAAAAAAAAAGTTAGCTAACCACTGATTTAGCTTATTTATTTCATAGTTGATATGACAGAGATTGTTAGATTTCTACGCAATATCCAGTCTCCCTTTTCTCTTTTCACAATAGAACCCCTATTTTATTGAGGGCAGCAATGGGCTACAGTGAACATCATTTTCTAGCCTCCCTTGCAGCTGAGGGTGGTCACGGGACACAGTTCGGTCAGTGAGATGACCTTAGAAGTACAGAGATAAGGGGTGTTTCTGAGCAAGCTCTTTCAAGGAGTTTGACCCAGCTAGCACCTACACTTTCACCTGCCCCCATCTCCCCATCAAGAATGTGGACAGAAAGCTGAGGGTGAATCAGCCACCCTACAGCCACAAGATGACAAGTGTGCACTGTGGATGATTGAGGGGACAGAAATACAGTATCTGGGTCCCAAAGACATTGCAAAATGGAAATGTTTATTTTCTACTGTGTGTCTTGCCTCTTTCCATTACATGAGAAAATTAAATAATATATTTCTCCATAACTTTTTAAAAGCCAGTATCTTTCAGGTCTGTTACACACAGCTGAATACAGAGTCTGATATTGCTGAGGCTGGTGACGGCAAGATTTAGAATCCATGCCTTTTAACTCCCAGTTCAGGGTACTTTCAACCACACATGCCACTTACAAGCCATCCCTAAACTCCTGTCATGCATCTAGCACTGCATAGACATGGCCTTCCTATGTATCCAAAAGAAAAAAAAAGTCTATAACTGCATACTCATGTCTGATTAAACTGGGACTGGAAAGTTTCCCTGCCTACCGTAGATTCTATTAATTCATATGAAACTCTTTGCATGACATTTAAAACTTGGCATATAACAAGGCTTCCTTCTTTTCTTTTTTACTGGGTAATAGACAAAGAATGTTTTCAAGCTGAGGATAAGCTCTCTTCTTACATCTACACTCAGACTGAATATACTTAGAAAAGCCTTGAAGGTTAATCCTTGAAAGTATAACCTGAATATATGATGGTCTGAAACACTACACCATAAAGAGATCTTACATATTGCCACCTTCACACGCCTCTTCCTTCTCTGTACTTTACCTCAGCATTTAGAACAATATTGCAATTCTTTGTTATTCATCTGTCTTCCTCACTAGATTGCCAGCTTCTTGAGGGCAGGGCGTTAAGTCTTGTATGTCTGCTATATAGCACAATCTTTATCTCAAGAAAATTGTCCTCATTAATAAATGGATGGAAGGAAGTGTGTGTGATACTTAGAAATGGAATTATTCTGAAGCAAACTACATAATGAAAAAGGTTAATCTTGTGCCCTTCAAAAGACAAAATTAATAGAGATTTGACTCTAAAATCAAGAAAGTGTATTTTGGAGATTTTTGGAATTAAAATTTTCATTTTGGAATCAGATGCTGTTCACTCATCCAAGACAAAATCTCTCTAAAATATTTTAAAGACTATTAGAATCTGAAAGGTGGGATTAATTTTTACTGGGTCCATTCGGCTAGCTAGCAATCCCACATTCAAGGAGTGCTGCATGCCCATAAGCACACCAGTATTACATGCTCTAGTATAGTTACCAACACAGGATACTGACTTTGGAAAGGAGTAGATTGGGGATCAACGGGAGCCAGCCAACAAGATCAAAGGCCAATTGCAAAGCTGCTGTGTTATAACTTCTGCAAATCTGTAGGCAATCAGCTGGTGGTTCAGAAGCCTTGCTGGAATCAAGGCATAGAAGGGCAGGTGAGCAATTCACACATCAGGCATGAATCACCACCATTCCCCAAACCAGGAGAAGCCTTTGCTCATTCATCAAGTCAGTTTTCTAAACACCAACACTCATTCTGCACTCAGGGTAGCTAGCTCATTGCAGCCCAGAAGCTGGGCCAGGTCTGTGGGTGTGGGGGGACACAGGAGCCATACCCCATGGCCACCTGGTCTGACTCTTCCTCTTCCAGTTCATGTAACTCCTCTGGGCCCCCGTGTCCTCGTCTGTAAAATGGGGGGAACACCACTACTCCTACCACATCGGGTTGTTGGGAAGATGAAATGAGTTCCTGTTGAGCAGATGTATAGAAGAGTGCTGGCCCATGGGAGACCCGTGTCAAGTTTTAGCTGCTATCGTTATTTGTCGAGTGGAGGAATTCATGATATACTTAAAATCCTTAAAACTACATTCAAGATGGACATACACAGAAAGATGTCAAATTAATATAGAGTAGTCCCCGCCCTCCTCTCCGTGGCTTCGCTTTCTGTGGCCCCAGTTACCCATGGTCAACCGCCACCCAGGAGCAGATGATCCTCCTGACGCAGCACCAAAAGATCAAAAGCAGCAGAATGCTACAACACCTACATCATTCACCTCACTTCATCTCATCAGGCAGGAGTTTTATCCTCTTACATAGTCACAAGAAGGGTGAGTATGGTACAAGATACTTAGAGACCACATTCACATAACTTTTATTACAGTATATTGTTACCAGTGTTCTATTTCATTATCATGTTAGTGGTGTTAATCTCTTACTGTGCCTGATTTAGAAATTAAGCTTTATCATAAGTATGTACATATATATGTATGTATGTACAGGAAAAACACAGTATGTATAGGGTTCAGTAGGGTTCTTGGTTTCAGGCATCCACTAGGGGTCTTGGGACATATCCCCCATGGATAAGAGGGGACTCCTGTATAATGTGTATGAATAGAAAATAAACTAGTGCAAGATAAAAATACTCACAGCAGTTCCCTTTTAGATTTGGGATTATCGACTCTTTGGTTTTTATCATTTTCTCTATAGTTTTCTATACAACTTGAACTATAGAAAACAATTTTATTAGTATTAATAACATAGGCCTCAGTTTCCTAATTCATGGGATGGGGACAGCACTGCCTGCTCTACCCTGTGGCTCTCCCCATCCACAGCCTTGCCCCCTGATACATGCTTATCAGATGCACAGCCAAAGAAAATTAAATCACACAGCCACTTTTCATTTCCATAATGGTAAGAACTCCCTCTTAGAATATCTTTCTTCAAACTAAATCAGAGTCAGCGGTATGCATGGAAATTAGTATAAAGAGTAAACAGACTTGTTTTACAAAGTTAATTTCAGCAATGCCAATCTCATTAAATCCTAAATCCCTGGATACTTCTCCCAGCCCTGGATTATGTGGTGACAGACGGTTACTGGAACAGAGAGAAAAGAAATAACACTCTCTTTAAAGGAAAAACAAACAACAAAAAACTGCCATATGCTGTCCATTCTGCTAAGTGATTTCCCTTCCCTAACACTGGGAAGTTCTCCACCCCTTCACCTGGGTTGATATTTAAAACCAAGAGTAACAGTTTATGGCCATAGCAATATCAACACTGCTTTCTTCACTCCTACACATAGAAATTAGGAGAATTTGGGGGCACCTGGGTGACTTCATCAGTTAAACCTCCAACTCTTGATTTCGGCTCAGGTCATGATCTCACAGTTGGTGAGATCAAGCCCCATGTCGAGATCTACACTGACAGTGCAGAGCCTGCTTGGGATTCTCTCTCTCCCTCTCTCTGCCCTTCCCCCGCTCACACTCTCTCCCTCTCTCTCAAAATAGATAAATACACTTTAGGGGGAAAAAGAAAAGAAATTAGAAGAATTTTTGTAAAAGCTAAGCAAGCAAAAGAATATATCTATATAGAAAACGAAAAACACTTCCTTTCCTCCTCTTTGTGTTAAATTCACCGTTAGACCCAGTCACCCAAGTGCACCTCAGTTTCCTGGTGCCGACTTGACCCATATCTGTGAGTGCTCTTCAGAGCTCATGCCTACATCTTTGACAGCAGGGCTGCAGCACTGTTGAAAGGGGGCATGGGTTGAAGGCTCCCCAACAATCTGGACTGATGCCAGTCACCATGAACGAGACACTGAGCCTCTCGGGGCCTCAGTTCCCTCATCTATAAACCACGCATATTCATATCACCTTTGAAGAGCTGCCGCAAAACTCCTGTGAAGGCCCCGGGTAAAATGTACCGCACTCTATAAATGTGCAAATGCAGGAGGCACAGAGGGGGAAACATGTTAAAAGCACAGAAGGAAACAAAAGGCAAAGATTCCAGCGTGTGTGGATGGGGAGGCTGCCACTAACAGTGCTGGGTTTGTGGCCGGGGACTCTGCTAGGCATCTGAGTGCCACATACCCAGGCCTGTGTGTGCAGCTGCCATCAATCAAATCAGTGAAAAACTTCTGAATGTGGATCTTGTGGAGAAACTCAATGAGCCAGAAGCGAGAGAGGCTGATTAGAGAAGCAAAGTAAACACAGGATTCTCAGGCCCTCAGAGGCCACCGGGTCCACACCCCAGACCTGCACACAGCAGCCTGACCTAGGGAAAAGTGTGCTGGAAGGAGCTGGTCGCATGTGACTGAGCGTTGGCCCCTCCTGATGCTTCTCCGTGGGTGGCTGGGGTATTTTATGTACCGTTTCCATAGAGAAGCACAAACTTTCTGGGAGATTTATTAACTTCATTTCTCTACTAGAGAACAGGGAGATATTTTTGTCCTGTATTAGGGTGGGCAGATCATAAAGTCATAGAAGTTAGACAGAGGGACCAGGAAGGGCTGGAGCCAAAGTGCAAGACTGCTCTGGGAAGACTTCCCTGACATCCTGGCAAGGGAAATCCTTCCCTTTATGAGGACGAGCCCACAAAATTTACTTCTGAGGAACTTCCTGTGTTCTTTTTCTCTCTTCCCTGCCTCCCTTCCCTTCTCTCCCTCTCACTTTTTCTATCTCCCTCCTTTTCCCACTCACTCTAGCACCATCTCCCTCTCCTTCCTCTCTCATTCAGTCCCTCCTTCCTTCCTCCTTCCTTCCTTTTTTCTTTCTTTCTTTCCTTCTCTTCCTTCTCTCTGTCTTCTCTTCCTTTGTCTTTCTCTTTTTTCTCTTTTTCTTTTTTGAAACATTGTTGAATACCTACCATATTACTTACCAGTTCCCATATTTGGCATACTTTTATTATAGCAAATGGTTTCTTATTCTTCTATTCTTTCCTTTTTTAAAAATTCTTTCCACAAAAAAAAAATTAGTCATCTATTATGGTGCCAGGTATCCAAAAGAAAAACTATTTTTTTGTTTTCATTCAGAAAACATTTACTGAACTGTCAGAATATTCCAAAAACTGTGAATAACTGAATAAGATATAGCCTTTGCCCCCAAGGAGCTCACAGATTGTGGGAGACCCACATGTGAACAGAAAATAAATGGCATTTGGTCTACAAGGCAGTGATAGCCAGTGGTCCAAAGATTCATGCAAGTATTTCAAAATGCAAACTTCCTACTGGGAAGTAGTCAGCAAGGCTTTACATGTCTTCCCCAATCCCACTCCAGTTGTCTAAGGGTGGTCAGGTAAGGAAGTAAGCTCTGGCCAAAAATATCCTTTTGTAACCCTCCACAATCTCCCTCTCTCCTGTCTGGTGATTGTGGTTAAGGTAACTACAGAAGCCATAGATTAAGGACCCCATCAACCTGGGTCCCTAAATGACTGTGTGGAGCAGAGTCACCTAATCCACTGAAAATTGGTCTTTACATGAGCAAGTAATAAAGTGTCATTGTATTAAGCCCCTGGGTTTTCAAGGATTATTGGTTATGACAGCTAGTATTAACTAATATAATTCATCTGAGAAATATTTGTTAATATTATGTTATATATCATATATTATATACTAGATACTGTTCTAGGGATAGATCAGTATCCTTAGAGCAAAAGAAACAAAGACCTATGCCCTCCTGGAGCTAAAATTCAATCGAGTACCTAGCACCACAGCAGGTGCTCAAAAAGTATTTATTGAAGGTAGAATTCCAAGATTCATTGAGCTCACATTTTAGAAAAAGAGTGCAGGTACTGAGGAACAAGTAAACCAAAAAACTGATTAAAAATAGTGAGTGACTTAGGGGCGCCTGGGTGGCTCAGTCAGTCAGGCATCCAACTTTGGCTTAGGTCATGATCCCACAGTTTGTGAGTTC